>NC_138559.1:1410199-1910199 GCF_964273705.1 Natrix helvetica
TGGCACCTGGTGAAGCTTTTTGTTCCGTTGCCATAATTAATAATTCTTACAGCCGCCTCTAGCTGTCACCATTCAATTAACTTTCGTTTTCCTTAGGTATTCAGCTGTAAATTAATACTTGCAAATGTTTCTTTCTAAGTTGCTCGAAATTAAAACTTTGACATTTAAGTAGTTCAGGTTATGTAAACTGGCTTAAAGATTGTTAATAGTTAGGGTTGTTTCAGCCGTTCCGCCTTTATTGCCCCGGCTATCAGCAGGTAATTAGTTTTCGTTTTCTGTAGGTTTTCAGCTATAAATCAACGCCATTTTGAATCCTTTGTTCTAAGCCCACGCCTCTCGAACTCAGCAGTAGCGTTCTTTTTAAAGAGATTTTTTTTTCCCCAATTAAGACTTAAAATACTTGCAAAAGTCTTGCTTCCTTCTTGAGATGTTGAGATGTTAAGATGATAAGGCTGTTCCCGGCGACTGGCTCTGCTAATTAGCAGAGGTTATCAAAAAGGCAGGAGAAAACAACAACTGCGAAGGGGGGCAAACCTCGTTGGACTCCGGAGGCTATAAATCCTCCTGGAGGGTACACGAGGGCTCAACCCAGCAGCTGAATCTCTCCCTCATAAATTCCAAGAATTTACGAGTGTCCGAGGTGTTAAAGATCGTAAAAAAACACCTCTAACTGTCTCTTGATCTGACAGGCTCAAAAAAAGCCTGCCATCGGCACCAGGAACAACCCGGAAGTTCCGAAACCATCTACTCTTAAGGCAGCTTCGGGGCAGGGGTGAAAGCCAGCAGGTTCTGACAGGTTCTGGAGAACCGATAGCAGAAATTTTGAGTAGTTCGGAGAACCGGCAAATGCCACATCTGGCTGGCCCCCGAGTGGGGAGTGGGGATTTTGCAATATCCTTCCCCCAGGAGTGGGGTGGGAGGATTTTGCAGTATCCTTCCCCTGCCACACCCACCAAGCGACACCCACCAAGCCACGGCCATAGAACCGGTAGGGAAAAAAATGGAATTCCACCACTGCTTCAGGGCTACCCGTCCCAGCCATGAAATTGTGATCGGGCTTGGTTTCTGCTTGGAAGAGTCCAAAGCAGATTCTCTACCAACCCAAACGGGAACCTCAAAGACCCTGAGCTGCCAAATGGGGAGAGCCACAGAGAAGGTTTCTCTTGGAGAAACAATGCTGAAGACTGGATTTTGGGATGGTTGCGCTCTCTCTTTCTCTCTCTCCCTCCCTCCCTTTCTCCCTCCCTCTCTCTCTCTCTCTCTCTCTTTTTCTCTCTCAGCCCAAACTATCTCCCAGTGTCGTTGTTGTTGTAAGGAAAATAGGAGGAGAAATTAGGTATGTTTGCCACCTTGAGTTCTTTGTAAAAATAATAACATCAGGATATGAACAAACAAGGAACTAAATAAGATAATATTACTAGTTTATGTAGAGCCTGTTCTCTTGACCCAGCCAACCTCAAAGCACTGACATCAATGCACCGTTCTGCATGGAAGTTCCTAAGAACCGCGCAGGCTGAGATAAGGGATGATCCAGCTGAGGATGACAGACCTACAACATCTGGCTTGTTTCAGTCCCTTCCTATGCAGTATATTGCCACTCCTGAGATAGCAGTTCAGATGGAAAAGTTGGGGTCTGCTGGCTGTTGGAACAATCTTAAAGAAGAAAAGATGCAGCAAAGTAGAGCAGTCAATGCTAGAGGGGCCTGGAGATAGGATCATAGAATATCAGGAAAGCTGAAGGGTAGAGAAGATGGTGGGGAGGTGTAACAACTCTCCCAGGTGTCTGAAGGGTTGTCACGCATAGGTTTAGGTCAAATTATTCCACAAGACAACAAGAAACAATAGGTTGAAATTATAAGGAAGTAGATTTTGGTTGGACACCAGGCATAAGTTTTCCTGATGTTGAACTAAAAGGAACAGCCTTGAAAGCTGTTGGACGCTCCTTCCCTGGGCAATATAAGTGAGGAAGGATAACAACCTCTCAAGGACACTATAAATATAGTGGTTGAACTGGGAAGAGATGATCTCTAATCTCCCTTCTCAGGGAGGGTGGTGAGCCATGGAGTGTTCCCGGAAGGGTCTATGACAACTTTCCGTGGCCAACTTTCCATGGCCAACTCGCTGCGGGACAAGAGTTACACTAATATCAAAGATATTGGTGCAATAGAATCATTAAAGAAAGGATGCAAAAGGAAGGACCAGAATGAAATGTGGATGGTAAAAATTAAAATAATGTTTATTTATTTTAAATAATTAAATAGAATTGTTAAATTGTCTCGTAACAAGCTGTCCTGTGGCGAGTTGGCCATGGTGAGATGGTCGGGTTGAGTTGGCCGTAGCAAGTTTCTCTGTGGCAAGTTGTCCCCTTCCCTTCCCGGAACCACTTCTCTTTCCGCAGAATCACCTACGTGTTTTATGAGCAGTACCTGATGATCACCACCGTGGGCCTCATCAACCTGGCCCTGTGCCTGGTGCCCACCTTCGCCGTCTGCTACATCCTGCTGGGCCTGGACCTTCGCTCAGCCTTCATCAACCTGCTGACCATCATCATGATTATTGTGGACACTGTGGGTGCCATGAACCTTTGGGGAATCTCCTACAATGCCGTCTCCCTCATCAACTTGGTCACAGTGAGCCCACCTCTTTTTCCTGGGGATGGGCATCATGGCTGCGGGAGGAGGAGGCGGGCAAGGAGAGGGAAGGGGTACCTGCCAGAGGGGCTTAGCTTTGCCCTCCGTGCGCTGAGTGCTTTTCTGGAGTATCCTCCTGCAAGGCCCTTGCTGGAGATTTTCCAGAGAGGTAGAGTATCACAGGGAAAGGGGCATTTGGGCACAGAGGGAGAAACCGACCTCTGGAAGACCAGGTGACGGGTAAAAGCAGCATCAGTGTAGGTAGGAAATCCACAGAATGAGGCCTTTTAAAAACTCACTCTGGGAGCTGTTTTTATTTACTAGAATTCTGTGAAAGGTTTTTGGGTGTCCGAGCGGATCTCTTTTGGGGCAGGAAAGGCAGCGCTCAAACCGACGCGTGATTTTTGACTTGTTTATTGTCACAGAGCTGCAAAGGAGGCCCAGCTTCACTTTCCTTACAGTCTGCCCACTTCTCTGCCCTCCAGAATTTCCCCTTATTTGCAGCTGCTGGGAGATCCTGCCAAGCCAATTCTGGTCACGTTTGGCTTCCTCGGTCCTGCCTTTTGCCCAGAGGATGATAAATACCGTATTTTTCAGAGTATAAGACGCATCTTTTCCCCCCAAAAAAGAGGGTGAAAACCTGGGTGCGTCTTATAAGGCCTTTTTGGCCTCCTGAAACCCCGGCCCTTTTGAAAAAATGGCCGTGCATAGCCTTTAGGAGGCTTCCAAAGTGTTTGTGGGGCTGGGGAGGGCAAAAACAAGCAAAAAAAAAAAAAAGCACCCCCCCCCAGTCCCCAGTCCCCAGGAGCACTCTGGAAGCCTCTTAAAGGCTATGCATGTCCTTTGTTTTGACAAAAAAATGGGCTGTTTTCACGAAAAATGGGCTGTTTTGGGGAGTGCAAAAACTTTTTTTTTTAAACTGCCTCTTCAAAATCTTGATGCGTCTTATACTCCGATGCGTCTTATATTCTGAAAAATACTGTAGTTCACTTTTCCTTCTACAGTAAGTTACTTTACCCTAAACTTACCCCACCTCCTCTTTTGTCTTGGCACCCGTCTGCTCTGCGCAACGTGTGATGTTTTGCCTGCCCCTTTGGTCTTTTCCAGCCTTGACTTTGGTGTGTGCCAAAATATTAGGAATACAACAAGAGGAGCAGGATTGAAAAGGAACCTTGGAGGTCTTCTAGTCCAACCCCTGTTTGGGCAGGAGACCCTATGCCTATACTATTCCGGGCAAACGACCGGATTGGCCGTACTCTTGCCAGGGTAAACAACAGTGGCAGGTGCATCGGCTGCCCTTTCATTGCTAATTGCTCCACTCTCCCGCAGGCCGTGGGCATCTCTGTGGAATTTGTCTCCCACATCACCCTCTCCTTCGCTATCAGCAAAAAACCTACCAAACTAGAACGCTCCCGAGAAGCCACCATCAACATGGGAAGCGCGGTAAGGAGGAGGAGGAGGCCAAAATGGGGCCAAGGATGCTGGGGTGGAGGGGTGGCGTGTGCCACAAGTGGCACATACTGTGGGCACTGGACTTGGGAGATGGCGGTTCTGATGGCTGTTGCCTCCGGGTATTTCCAGGGGCTCTGAAGCCCTTTTTCATCAGCCTAAGAGCCAAGTTGGTCTCTGAATACGTTACTTAGGCTTCAGAAGGTGCCAAGGAGTAGCTACTTCCTAATTGCCCAGTTGAACTTAGCTGTGCATGGCGAGGGTGAAATCCAGTAGGTTCTGACGGGTTCAGGAGGCCCGGTAGCAGAAATTTTGAGTAGTTTGGAGAACCGGCAAATGCCACCTCTGGCTGGCCCCAGAGTGGGGAGGGAATGGGGATTTTGCGGTATCCTTCCCCTGCCCACCAAACCACACCACACCCACCAAGCCATGCCCACAGTAAAAAAAAAATGAATTTCACCATTGGTGCATGGCCACGAGATCAATGGGACTCCCACTTCTCTAGTTTGCAGCCCTGGGTTCAACCTGTGGTGCTGGAGAGGTGATCTCGATTCTGCCATTCCGATATTCTCCAGGACAAGGGACTCCCTGCCTCGAAATTCAGGAGCATCCCTGATACTCACCATGCCAAGACTGCTGCCCAGGTGTGGTGCTTCTCTTCTGTATGTCCTTTCCCTTCGTGCAGGTGTTTGCTGGGGTGGCGATGACCAACTTGCCGGGCATCGTGGTCCTGGCGTTTGCCAAGGCTCAAATCATCCAGCTCTTCTTCTTCCGCCTAAACCTCATCATCACACTCTTAGGAATGCTGCACGGCCTGGTCTTCCTGCCTGTCATCCTCAGCTACTTCGGTAAGTTTCTATTCCTTCTTCCCCGGTTCCTTTCGCTTCTCTGCCCCGTAGAACGAAGGAGGCTCTCCACGCTTAATAGATCGCTTCTGCAGGCTGGCTGGACTGGTCTCCTCTGTTGTCCTTGGTCTTTCCTTGGCAACTTTTCTCCGGCCTCAAAAATCAGAAGTAGGAAAGATGCTCGTTATAGTAAACAGTGGAAATGCCTCCCACTTAGGCAATGGCTGTGCGGGTGTTGTGTGTGCATACAGGCACTGAGGAACTGGGGATGGGAAGGGAAGGGGGTTGCTAGGGTGTAGCAGAGGGAGGGCTCCTTCCCCGAAGGATGGCTGGAGGGGAGGCAGAATCCAAAAGGCTGCCCTGAACAGGGGGGAAACCCAGCAGGTTCTGATAGGTTCTGGAGAACCGGTAGCAGAAATTTTGAGTAGTTCCAAGAAAATACCACCTCTGGCTGGCTCTGGAGTGGGGAGGAAATGGAGATTTTGCAGTATCCTTCCCCTGCCACGCCCACCAAACCACACCATGCCCATGATCTAAGAAGTGGAGAGATTGCAGAGGAAGGGTTTACAAAAGAGTAAGTTATGCTGGCTGGAGAATTCTGGGAGTTGAAGTCCACAAGTCTTCTTGGGGTTGCCAAGTTTGGGGACCCCTGCCCTACAGAGATATGAGACGCCATAACACTTGAGTGGGTCTTTCTGTCTCCGTCTTAACTCTCCTCCGCTCCTTCCAGGGCCTTCCGTCCGTAAAGCAGTGCCAGAGCTGCAGCTAAGAATGGAGAACTCCTCCGTCCCTTCGGGAGGCGAAGAAGCTCCTAGAATTGATCAGACGTCTCCGGATACTCCCAGCCAGGATCCAGCTCCAAGCCCCAAATCATACAAAACTGTCCTCTAGACGTCTCCACATCTGTCTGCAGGACAGATCTTCCTGCTTTCCATTGCAATGCGCAAGGAACTGGTTTCCCATATCACTAAGCTAAGCCACTAGATAGCTTATTGGTGGCTTAGGATGCTGTGTTATCCCAGCCAATTGTGTGACTTCCATCAACAAATCCTGGTTAAAGTAAGTTAGTGAGATGTGATGCAGCTGGCAGTGAGTACACACATCGTGCTAAGCCATGGTTTAACAATAGACTACTTAATAAAGCTACAGCTCATTGGGTTCACATGACATGCTAAGCCACATCTTTGCGTGTGCATGTGTGTGCGCGCGCATGCGTGCACTGTTGAGGAAGTCTTGATTCCTGGTGACTGCCCAGCAGCTTTCTTGGCAAGGTCTTTGCAGGCTGTTTGCCCGACTTCTTCCTAGAGCTGAGAGAGAGAGAGAGGCCACCCCAGCAATCCAGCTGGCTTCATGCCCAAATCCAGAGGCGGGTTCTAGCTGGCGTTACTGCCATTCGCTTGTGGGCACACTTTGTGTATGTGCTGCACGTGCAACCGCAACTCAATAAAAAAATTCCTGCGCATGCACATTACTCAAAAACAAGATAGCGGCGACAACGGGGGCAACCAGTTCAGGGGTGTGGCCAGCCTGGGTTACTGCCGGTTCTGTGACCCAGACTGGCATGCTACTATCGGTTTGGCTGAACTGGGTCGAACCAGAAGGAACCCACCACTGCCCAAATCTTATTCCCTCCACCTCAAGGCAGACCAAATTAGGAAAGCAGGGCCTGTTAGTCCGTACTACTAGTAGAGAAAGATCTCCCTGAAATATTTTCTCACTCTTGCCCCAACTCAGGTCTCTCTCTCTCTCTCTCTCTCTCTCTCTCTCTCTCTCTCTCTCTCTTATCTGACCATTACCTTGATAGCCAGTTTTCCTCCTGTCACTACAAAGCAGGACTAGAACTCCCAGTCTCCTGGCCCTAGGCTGGTGCCTTGACCGCTACACCAAACTAGTTCTCATGCCACTTTTTGCTTAATGTATCTGAACCCAGAGGGGCTTGCCAAAGAAACAATGATATATGTGTACATCTAACAGAGCAGATATTCCAAAATAAGATCCTTCAGAATCTTCTATCTGTATCTGTTTGATAGAAAGAAATTCCGTTTCCACCTAGAATGGGGGAATCTGGCCTGAAACATTAATCAACGAAGGAGATCAGGCAAACGATTCCGAACCTCAGCTCAGAACTCAGTTACAACTGGACGGACCTTGCGTTTCTCCTCACAATTCTTTGTCCCCAAAAGTCTCTACCGTGGACAGTTGGAGGCAGCTGGTTAATGCTCAGCTCTTCAGTGTTGGACTTCTCTTTTGCATTGTCACCCCGGCTTCTACAGACAACAGTAAGAACAACTCCCAGGTTAAAAATGAGTTGTGTTCTCAAGTGTGCCTTAAAATCAGATTGCCAATGTTAAGTTGGAACTTATGAATAGAAGACTGCTGAAAACTGGCTATTAAAAACACGCAGCTTCATGGAAACCTTGCCTGGGTCCAGTGGTGTGTTGACTCGAAGACAGAGAATGCATTCTGCCTTTTTTACTAATTGGCAGTCCATTTATAAGTACGAGTGGTCCATAAGGCAGATGTTCTTAACCCACAGGCTGCCTATATAATAAAATACTCCTAAATTAAACTCTAGTTTCTTGGGAAGAATTTTTGACCTTACAAATAAAACCGGAAGAAAAGAACTTCTGAACTGAAACCTGACCTCTCCCGTATTGGGGTCAGCTTCTAGTTCAATCCATTGACCGTGCGGATTGCTTTAAGATTTACCTGAGTCTTCTCAGGGGTGTTAAATACGTCTGCCACTCAAATGACACGGAAAGAAGTTATAGTGATATTTTGATTCCTGTTTCATATTGATGGGGGTGGAGGGAGGACAGTCCTCAAAAACATTTTTAAAGTGTTTTGTTTCTATCCTTCAGTTAAATGAAATACCAATAGCTTTAACATGAATTATTTATTCCTTATTATTTATCCTCGTCTTTCACCCAAATAATGCACCAAGTGGCTAACAATAAAATAAAATTTATACAGCTGTCCTTAAGATATTTATTTACTATATTTAACCACCCCGATTTTATTTGTTCTGAGCACCGTGAAACCAAACAAGGATAATACAAGGAATGTGGATGTAATAGATACAGGGCACCTCAATCAACAGAGTCAGAAACCCATTCAAGAGAAGTTTTGTGGGGGCCTCCATGAAGTCTCAGCAGAAGATTATCAGAAGGCCTGTCCCGATGTGTGCACCTCTGGGCACTCTGCCGTACAAGGCGCTATAAGGAATATCCAGCATGTTGAATTCAGCTTGGAAGCTAACAGATGGCTAGTCAAGTGATCTTGGATCGTGGGGATCGTTGTCCCATCAGCATCCTGGTTTCTGTTTCTGGACTAGCTGGAATCTCCAGGTTCTCTCCACTGAACATTTTGCTGTAGCTCTACAGTGTAACTATCAGGGCTTGGGTTACATCACCAAGGCATCTTAGTTACCATAAGCAATAAAAATATACCGCTTCCCAGTGCTTCCCAGCCCTTTCTAAGCGGTTTACAGCCTCTTGCCCCCAACAATCTGGATCCTCATTTGACTGACCTTGGAAGGATGGAAAGTAGAGTCAACCTGAAGCTGCTCAGGATCAAACTCCTGGCAGTGGGCAGAGTCAGCCTTTAATGCTGTATTCTAAGAGAGAAGGAAGGAAGGAAGGAAGAAAAATAGCAATAACACTTAGACTTACGTATATACACAGTGCTTCCCAGCCCTCTCTAAGCGGTTTACAGAGTCAGCCTCTTTCCCCCAACAATCTGGGTCCTCATTTGACTGACCTTGGAAGGATGGAAGGCTGAGTCAACCTTGAGCTAGTCAGGATTGAACTGCTGGCAGTAGGCAGAGTTAGCCTGCAATCTGGCATTCTAACCACTGGGAGGGAAGAAAGGAAGGAAAGATGGAAAGGAGGAAGGAAGGAAGGAAGGGCATTAGCAATAGCACTTGTTTCGCCCCATTTTACGATGTTTCTTGCCACATTTGTTAAGTGAATCACTGCAGTTGTTAAATTGGTAAACGGTGGTTAAATGAAACTGGTGTCCCCATAGACCTGGCTTGTCAGAAGGTCACACGAATGATCTCATGAGCCTGCAACTGTCATAAATGTGAGTCAGCTGTCAAGCATCTGAACGTAACTCCTGTAACCCTGGAGATGCTGCAATGGTTGTAAGGGTGAAAAATGGTCCTAGGTCACTTTTTTCAGTGCGGTTGTAGCTTCAAGTGGTCACAAGTGAACCCTGGTAAGTGGAGGACTACCTGTATACAGTCTCTAAGTGGTTTAGCCAACAATCTGGGTCCCTATTTGAACAACCACAGAAAGCTGAGTCAACCTTGAGCCAGCCAGGATCAAACTGCTGGCAGAGGACAGAGTTGGCAGAAGCAACCTGCAGCTTTTGCAGTGTTCTGATTCTAAACCCTGCACTGCCCTGGAAGCTCATCAGAGGGAAATTCAGCATGATAATAATGAGGGACGGTGAAAATAATCAGTTGGTAGCTTTCAATAGAATAGAATGGAGAATAGAATAGAATAGAATAGAATGGAGAATAGAATAGGAATAGAGAATAGAATAGAATAAACTTTATTGCCACTTTGAATGTACTCCATGCACACGTGGAAACGTATGACTAGTTTTTTTCCCCCTATTTACTTGCATTGGGATTATTCCTTATACTATTTATATTAAAGGCTGTATTATACAGTACTATACTACACCAATCGACATACAGTAGAAATGAAGTTTTGTTGCCTACAGGCTCTCAAAGGGTCTCCACCAATTTTACCCTACATAAAACATGACAAGATAAATAAATAAATAATAAATAAATAAATAAATAAATAAATAATAATAATAAATAAATAAATAAATAAATAAATAAATAATAAATAAATAAATAAATAATAAATAAATAAATAATGGATGGGAGACAACAGACTTAAACTCAACCCCTCCAAGACAGAGTGGCTGTGGCTATCGGCCTCTCGGTTCAACCAGCTGACTCCATCGCTGGCCATTGGGGGCGACCAACTGGCCCCCGTGGAGCGGGCGCGCAATTTGGGCGTCCTCCTAGATGCCCGGATGTCTATGGATGACCATGTGGCAGCCGTGGCAAGGGGGGCGTTCCACCAGGTTCGCCTGGTGTGCTAATTGCGCCCCCTATTGGACCGGGATGCCCTTCGCAGTCACTCATGCGCTGATGACGTCTCGTCTGGATTACTGTAATGCTCTTTACATGGGGCTTCCCTTGAGATGCACCCGAGGACTGCAGTTGGTCCAGAACGCGGCCGCAGGGGCAGTGATGGGGAGTACGAGGTACTCCCATGTGACACCTCTCCTGCGTGAGCCGCACTGGCTCCCTGTAGTCTTTCGGGTGCGTTTCAAGGTACTGATCACTATCTTTAAAGCGCTCCATGGCACAGGACCTAGCTATTTGCGGGATCGTATCCTGCCCCATACATCCCTACGACCAATTCACTCTCACAGAGAGGGACTCCTCCAGGTGCCGTCCACTAAGCAATGCCAGAGGGCGGCGCCGAGGGGTAGGGCCTTCTCTGTGATGGGCCCAGCCCTCTGGAATGACCTCCCCCCCGACATTAGGACAGCTACCGATCTCCGCTCCTTCCGCACAAAACTCAAGACCCACCTGTTCCAACTAGCCGGCCTGGCCTGAATCATAACCATATTTCCTAATCCCTCTGGATAACTTTTAAATTTTAAATTAAGTTTGACTTTGGGTATTTTAATTGTTTTTAATTGCATTATGTTGTTCTTAACTAATTGATTATTTATTTATTTATTATGTATTGTACAATGTTTTTTGTATATCTCCTCCTCGTTATTTATTTGTTGTGTAATGAATTGTACGCCGCCCCGAGTCCCTTGATGGAGAGGGAGCGGCCTATAAATTGGATTAATAAATAAATAAATAAATAAATACATACATACATACATACATACATACATACATACATACATACAAAAAGTGGGAGTTGTGGGCTCTCCGTGGCTGGAGACTTTCAAGGACAGATTTGAGTGGGGTGAGCACTAGAAATTTTAGGCCTGGATAACCTTGAATTACGCCGTCTACATTCCGACCTGAGCTTAGTGTGCAGGATAATCTGCCATAATGTCCTACCTGTAATGATGTGTATGTTTTAGTCATTCACTACCTGTGAATGACTACTTTTACTTCAACTGCCATGACGACGCAAGGGCTATCCATAGATACAAACTCAATGCAATCTGTTCTAATCTTGATTGAAGGAAAAACAACTTCAGCAATAGAGGAGTAAACGTCTGGAACACCCTACCTGATCCTGTTGTTAGTTCCTCTAACCCCCAGACCTTTGACCTTAAGGCAGGGGTGTCCAAACTTGGCAACTTTAAGACTTGTGGAATTCAACTCCCAGAATTCCCCAGCTGGCTGGGGAATTCTGGGAGTTGAAGTCCACAAGTCTTAAAGTTGCCAAGTTTGGACACCCCTGCCTTAAGCTGTCTACCATGGACCTTACGCGTTTCTTAAGAGGTCCCTAAAGGGAGCGCACATAAGCGCAACTGCCTGCCTTCTGTCCCTGTCCTACTGTCCCCATTTATATGTATCTTTTTATGTGTTTATGGCTGTTTTGCCTATTTATATCCATTTATTTGTGGCATTTTACTCAGATGTTTATATACTTGTTTCCTTGGACTTGTGGACTCATAAAATAAAATGAGAAAGTAAAATAAGATAAATAAAAATAAAATAAAAATAAAAAAGGTCCCTTCCCGCTCTAAGTTTGAATTCGAAAATTTGAATTGGAGGCGCGCGGCGGGCTCCGCCCTAGAGCCGGAAAGGGCGGAGCGTCCTCCTTAGGCCGGGCAGGTCACTTCCGGCGAGGACCAAGCGCAGCCCCTGCCGGCCAGGAGGAGGAGGCGCAGTTGCGGCTTGCAGGCTCCCATGGCGGCGGCGGCGTGGCGGAGGGCGGCTGAGGCGAGCGGGGGCTCCGACGGGGGGGGGGAGTTGTGGCAGGGTGGGGGGGGGGTTCTGCGCATGCTTATTCGTTTTCTTCGCAGGCCTCGGCGCGGGCCCTGAGGGGCGCCTGGGGGCTGCCGGTGGCGGGCCGCGGCTTCCGGAGCAGCGCCGTGGCGGAGAAGGTGAGGCGGGGGTCCTCCTGCGGGGGCGGAGAGAGGGGCCTCGGGTGGGTGGGTGGAGGGTTGGGAGCCGCCTGGCCCACGCGCGTCCCTCTTTCCCTTGCAGTGCCAGGCGGGCCGCATCCGCCCTCGGAAGGGGAACCAGCCGGTGACCTACGAAGAGGCTCACCCGCCCCACCACATCGCCCACCGCAAGGGCTGGCTCTCCCTGCACACCGGTGAGCCCCTCCCTCGTTAACCTCAAGGCCCCTGGAGCCCCCTCCCCACTTAGAGTAATCCCCCGTTTCGCCCCCCCGCCCCCCAAAATCGCCCTCTATCTAGCAGGAGGTTTTTTGGGTGGGTGGGTGGGGGCTGCAAAGGAGAGGAATAACAACAACAACAAAACAACAATAATAATATCCTTCGACCTTAACAGTTCCTAGGTCCTTAGTTAGGACTCGAGCTGTTGAGCTGCCAACCAGCCCCAAAGGCTGTAAATCACACCAAAGATTAACCAACAACAACAACAATGATAATAATAATAATAAACTTCAACTTCCAGAATTCTCCAGCCAGCATCACTTACTCTCTTGTAATCCCTTCCTCTCCAGTCTCTCCACTTAGATCAGAGGCCTTCAAAGCAGAGCTGGCTGGGGAATTCTGGGAGTTAAAGTCCACAAGTCTTCAGGTTGCCAAGTTTGGGGACCCCTATAAATGTAGACGAAACGGCAGCCGCAGGAAATCTTTGCCGTGATGAGAGATGTCTGGAAAACGGTGTTGGGTGAAGTCCTTTTCCGGCACCTGACTGGTTGTAGCCACAGCATGTGGAGTACTCTGTGCAGCCCCAAGGCCTTCTCGTGCATGGCGAGAAAAGGACAAACTAAATCAAAGGCCCTCCTTGCTTTGCTCCTGCAGGTAACCTGGACGGGGAGACGGATGCGGCGGATCGCACGCTGGAGGACGTCTTCATCCGCAAGTTCCTCTTTGGCACCTTCCATGGCTGCTTGGCGGAGGAGGTGGTACTGAAGCGCCGGGCCAACACGGTGATCATCTGTGCCCTCCTCATCCAGAATCTCCCTCCCCATAAGATTTACTTCCTGATCGGCTACACGGAGGTGCTGCTTTCCTTCTTCTACAAGTGTCCTGTGAAGATGGAGGTGCAGACCATCTCGGAGAAGGTCATTTACAAACATCTTTAATCCTGGCGGAGCTTATGGTAGAAAAAGGCCCCTGACTCCTGATTGGGATTGATGCTCCACACTGGGCCCCGTGGGGGTCCTTGCTCCTTTTGCCCTTGAACAGACTGATGTTTTCCAGCTATTGACTTCTCCTCCAGAGACTGGACAATAGATGGAAGTGCCCAGAGATAGGAGAAATCTTGTCCATTCTTAGAAATGAATTGCTGAAATGCAAACAAGGAATGTGTCTCCCTATTTGTGACTCTTCCCTGATCTTTGTCTCTTTAGCTGATCTTGGCCGGCATTGCTCTCTGTAGCAAGTGAAAATCATGTCACTTTGCTTCGTTGAATGGGGTGCCCCAGGTTGAGGTTGCATATAGCTAGCGAGCCGGATTAGACGAGGTGGCTGAGACGCTGAGCTTGTCGATCAAAAGGTCGGCAGTTCAGCAGTTCGAATCCCTAGCGCCGCTTAACAGAGTGAGCTCCCGTTACTTGTCCCAGCTTCTGCCAACCTAGCAGTTCGAAAGCACATAAAAAATGCGAGTAGAAAAACAGGGACCACCTTAGGTGGGAAGGTCACAGCATTCTGGGCGCCTTTGGCGTTGAGTCATGCCGGTCACATGACCACGGAGACGTCTTCGGACAGCGCTGGCTCTTTGGCTTTGAAACAAAGATGAGCACCGCCCCCTAGAGTCGGGAACGACTAGCACATATGTGCGAGGGGAGCCTTTGCCTTAGAGAGCCTGCAGGTTGCTACCCCAGGGCATGTGGGGTGGGGGGTAAGTTTCCGCTGAACAGAAGTTGAAAAAGTTGGACTATGGCTGCTCCGTTTGCCCCCCTTTCGCTCTTTTCTTTCTTCACAGATTCAGAGCAAGCGCTTCAGGATAGGAAGGAACCTGGTCTGTAAAGGCTTGTGGGACAGAGTGAAGACAAACAAAGTGGCACCAAAGGTCATGCTAGATTCTTTTCAGGCAAAGGGCCAGAATTGAACCCTGTGAGGAGCTCTGGGATAAGCTGGCTGTGAAGTTTATGAACTTGGCTTCAGACAACCAGAGCAGGAGGGCCTGGGGTGGTAGAAATGGAAGGACAACATGGAAGGTTCCTTGGGGAGAGCAGAAAAATGCACCCTGGAAAAATTGTTGCTGCTTTTTCTGGGAAAGAGAATCTGTTCCATGCACTTCCCTTTAGTTACATCTTGGAGGTAAAGTATTCACAAATGGGATGAATAATTTCCTGGCAGCCCACATTTGTGCGTAGTCCAGGCATTACCAGGAGCATAGCCTGAACCTCAGGGTGGCTTCCTGCGTAGTGAGAGTGTGGGGAAACATGGTTTCCGTCACAGGTCAGGCTTCCTTCAAGTTGCCATGTTGCAACAGGGCTGAGTAATTGGCAAAATTCATGATGGACTGGTGCTATCCAAGGGTCACAGCGGTTTCATTTTGTGCTAAAAACAAGCAATATGGTTTTTAGCACAAAATGCTGGTCCTTCCTTGCCTGATCTCAAAAAAAGCTCAAAAGAGCCAATCCTGGTTAAACCACCAAGGGAATCTCTGGACTTCGTCCAGAAATTGAGCTTTACTTGAAGGAGATTTGGCTTTTTTTCTAGCAGATAAATAGAGAGTGCCGGGATGTCTCTCCGGGAACTCTTCTTTCCCTTTGAAGTGCTTCTGCTGGTGGGTCTCTGTGTCAGCTCAGCTCCAATTTCGAAAACCAGGTCCCTAGCCTCGGGGAAATGATCATGGAAGTAGTTTTGCTTGCCTGACTTCAACCCCCCCCCCCCCCTCAACTGAAAGGTGGTTGGCAAAACAGCTGTGCCCCTTGGCCACCTCTTCCACCTTCTGCTCTGCACAAAGTCTGTACCCAGAGTCTACCGGTAGGCCAGGGCCAAGGGGGCTTATGAGAGAGTACCCCTGCAGGCTTGGAATTATGACTAGGACAGGGAGGGAAGACTCCCAGTGGCCGTGGGGGAGGCTCTGTTTTTGCCCGCACGAGCTGCTTCGGATTGGAATGGCCGCCTGTTTGAGGTCAGTCCAGCCTAGGGTGGTAACTGCCGTTTCCTTCCTTCCTGCAAATGAGGATGACAGGCAGGGAGCCTTAATTGTAAAGTGGAGGCTCACCTCTGCGGCTTGAAAGACGAATTCATTGAAGGCTCTCATCAGGAGTGTGTACTTAACCGAATGACTGAATTGACCTCTTGGGAATTTGCACAAGATTGCCAACTTTTTTAAAAAAAAATCTACGGTTAATGGCTTAGCCTGCACTGCTTTGCTGAGCCAGCGTTTGTGGCTGCACCTGATGTCACCCAGTATGAGGGGACTCTGTAAGGTCATCCTGTGGCGTAGGAGGTTACTCAGAAGGAAAGGTTAGGGCCGCAGGCAAGAGACTTTGGGTGAGCTGCAGTGAAGAGGGTCACTTGGTTGCTTTGAACCCTGATTCTGTTTTACAAGAGAGGGCATGGGGTTCCTGGCACTGCCAACTCTACAAAACTAATGATGCAAGCAGAGTGCATGCGCCTGTGGCCCATCTCCAGCTTCCTAATGGCTTTAACTTTGCTCTTCAGAGTCCAGAGCTTAGAAGCCCCCAGGAAGCTAAGCTGGGCGGTGGGAGTGAATATGACTGGGCTTAACCCAGATCCAATTTCTATTTCCCTTGGCTGGCTGTCTTTCCATCAGGTGTGAACTGGTTAGGATAAAAGGCCAGCGCAGTGCGTGGCCAAAAGGCCAGATTCACAGTTGCATGTTGTGTCAAGAGTGGAAGATTGAAATTGGCTGCTGACGGTCTGGCCGTAATCCTTGCAACTGAGTGACCCTCTGTTCTTCTGGCCACCGGCCATCTGTTTTCCCAGCCTGGCCGTTCTGTTTCAAAAACTGCCACTGAAGAGGCCCAGTTGTTTTCCCCAGTGGTGGTGGTGCTGGCGGTGTCTGGAGCACTTCCTAGTGAGCGCACTGTTTGCTCTGTCGGTTTATGCCTAAACGTTGTGTGTTTGGAGCCCTTTTTGCCAATAACATCCACGGGAGTAATTGGAGTGAGTCACAGAGCCAGAGACAACTTTATTTTTAAGTCCCAGGACAGAAGAGCCAGCAGCCAAGAGGTGCGCTGCCTTGATTGGTGGCTTGGTCATTTTCTCTTCCTTCACACAAGCCGTAATCTGTAACCCATGGCTCCCTTTCTCTTCTCTGCGGTTGGGCTCCCTTCCAGGAAGATTTTTTAAAGACTTTAAGGTTTTGCTTTGGGTGCTTATCAGTTTATATGTTTTGCCAGACATGGAAACCCACCTGAGTGCCTGGACTAAAGCAACAACACAACAGTGGTGGTTTCTGGCTGCTACGGCCATACTGGTACGGTGGCTTGTTTGGCCCACCCGCCCGTCCGAGTTCCTTACCTCTTTTTGAAGCAACCCTGCAAATCGTGCATGCGCCCACAAGCAGCTGGGTGTCACAGGGGTGGTGGAGTGGGCATGCGTGCCCAGTACACATCAGGCGCATGTGCAGCACATGCCCGGCACGTGCACGAACAGACCATGAACAGTGTACTGGTAGTGACGGTAGGAGGAACCCACCGCCAGCCTCCACTCCCCCAAACATTCAGAAAAATACATGGAGGTTTTCACAGGCACCCTTATCCCGGGCCTGGTCTTCGCTGGTCTCAAGAGGCTTTTGGTGACCAAGAGCGGGCGCTGTGTGCGCCTCCCAGGGCAGCCTTCCACAGTCTTGCAAGATGGCAGCCTTCGATTGACAGGAGAGGCACACCCATTCTGCCCCGTAGGCAGAAGCAGTGGGGAGCAGTCCCTGTGCACAAAGGCCTGGTATATGAGGCCTTTGAATTGCCCCGGGAAGCTATGGGTTACCTCTGCAGGTGGGGTAGCTGTGATATAACATGGACATAATGAGGGGTGCCCATTTTTGCTTGCGCTGCTGCATTCTGAACCAGCTGTTGCTTCCAGATACTCTCCAAAGGCAGCCCCACGTAGAGGGCTTTGCAATGGTCCTTAAAGTTTTGCATCTTCCGATATATTTTTATCCACTACTAGATGACAATTTCGTAGCATAAGACCTGCTCCCGAGGAACAAAGATGCTTGCAGCTGGTGCTGTTCCTGTTCAGTGGATGGGACGTTTTCTCCTGGAATAAATATACATACTTTTGGTCCTTTAGCAACGGATGTAATTGCCCACCAATAACATTGGAACCTTATGCTGTCGCTTAGTTCAGATGGTGAGTTGGGTTCTGCTTACTGCAAGCATTAAAATGGGGTGCATTGGTAGTATACAAGGTGCTAAATGATTTGCCATGCAACAATGGATTCACACAACATATTAAACTGACATCATTCATTAGGTTTATACCCAGTTTCTTCCGCAAGCACCCCCTAACCCTAACCCTTTGTTTCCTCCAACAACCACCTAACTTGCCAACTTTAAGACTTGTGGACTTCAACTCCCAGAATTCAACTCTGGGAGTTGAAGTCCACAAGTCTTCAAGTTGCCAAGTTTGAAGACCTCTGATCTAAGTGGAGAGATTGCAGAGGAAGGGATTATAAAAGAGTAAATTATGCTGGCTGGGGAATTCTGGCAGTTAAAGTCCCAATACAACAGTTTTAATTGCTACACCACATTCTAAGCTTAGTACTTTGTGTGAATCGGGCCTCTTTTTCAGCAGAATGTAATACATCTTCCAGCTCATGTTATGTCATAATTTCCTCAAGTCCCCCAGATTAGCTAGAAATTCACAAATAGTAAATCATTCTAATCACCCTGGCTCTCCCTGTTAACTTCCAACATTTGGACTTCCCAATATGTGCAGAGAAGATAGCTCATAAGCAGTGCTTTTTTTCCTGTTGTAGCACATGGCACTCCCATAATGCTTACTTTTTCATTATTGCAAAATTGGGAGGTGTTTCAGGTCCCAGAAGTCCTGTCTGATAGTTAAAAGTTGGCTCTAGGGAAAAATAGCTGTAGGGCGATTATATAGATTTACAATTGTATATATTTACAATTGAGCATTTATTTAAAAATGGGGTCTTCTCAGCAATCTCACATCATTGGTAGAACTTGCTGCAATTTAAAATTGCTATGTAGGTAACAATCACATGACCATTTTCCCATAATCCACTTGCCAGAGCACTTGATGCTTTAGTTTTTTTTGTAATTTTGCATAATTAATCTGATGGAGAGCCGAAGAAGCTTCTTGGATGAGAAACTAAAAGTCTTCAAAGAAAAACCAAGTCCAGTTGCCTCTTGAGAAAGCACCTTCGAGATATCCTAATAAAGACTTTCTCACTGGGTCTAGGGATTGAGTGGGTGATATAAAAATTCCATAACATAATAAATGATAAATGTCCAATTTATGTATGTTGGCATTCTATCTAATGAGAAATAGGCCCCACATCTTTACCTATAAAATGACACAACAGGACCTTTGATGGAGTGGCAGGTGCCCCTCTCCATCACCTGCAGCTTGTGCTGCCTTAGGCTTATTTTATGTACCAGGATACTTAAAAGTTGCACACAGATTGACAAAACTCTACAGGGGATTCGCTACGGGGGAGAATTGGGTGCCCCTTGGGTCAGAGATCACCCGGCTGGTGGAACATTGACTCAAGAGTTGCAATTTGTTCCCTTCTTCCCAGAGTTGGTCATTATGGGAGTTCTGGACTCCTGCCTTGTCCTCCAAGCGTAGATCCTCTCTTCTGAGGACAAAACGGACTTTGGTGACTCAGCTTTCAGCCACCAGCTCATCCCAGGCAAGGCAGCAGATTCGGTCTTGCCAGTTGGCAGCAAGGGGCAGCCTTGTCCTTTGGGCTCAAAGTCACAGGTGCTACCTGCCTGCCAGGGGGTTGCAGTCGAGCTAACCCTGACACAACCCTGGAGGGGCAGGGGGGGGGATCCTGACTCTCATACCTGAGTCGGGCTTTTGAGGCAGCTGAATCCCTCCCCAAATCTTCCCCAGCAGTGATTTGTGGTTGTGGATTCCAGTTTTCATGAGGGCTGTAGCTTATGGGCCCTGTTAGGTGGCAATGCTGGGCTGATCTTGAAAACCAGAGGGGCTGAATTGGCTGAGCAATATGACAGTCCTCGGCTGAGCAACCCTTGGAACTTAAAATAAAGGTAAAGGGTCCCCTTGCACATATGTGCTAGTCGTTCCCGACTCTAGGGGGAGTGCTCATTTCAGTTTCAAAGCTGAAGAGCCAGTGCTGTCCAAAGACATCTCCATGGTCATGTGGCTGGCATGAATGAAGGCTGTTCCCACCAAAGGTGGTCCCTGTTTTTCTACTTGCATTTTTAATGTGCTTTTGAACTGCTAGGTTGGCAGAAGCTGGGACAAGCAACGGGAGCTCACTCCATTACGTGGCGCTAGGCATTCGAACTGCCAGCCTTTCTGATCGATAAGCTCAGTGTCTTAGCTACTGAGCCACCATGTCCCTTACCCCTTCCCCACAAAAAAGGGTATATTTAGACATGGGTGCTAAGTTCTGATGGCTGCCCCCCCTCCCTCCTTACATGATTGCATTTTAGGTCCTTGGCAAATGGCTCATGTTTATGGCCACTGGCAGTATCTTGTAGTCAAGTAACCATGCTTTACATAATTTCTGCTGAAAAATGGCATTTATTTCCAGTTTCTGCCGAAAAAATGCCATGTGTAGGCAGTGGGAGCAATTAAAGACTGCTGTGTTCATTTCATGACTGCCACAAAAAAGGTTGTAAAATTGGTCATGTGTTTATCTGCATAACAACTGGCACAACCTATAACCATAATTCTGGGGTCAGTTACAGTCATAAGTCAAGCAACAAAACCTTCCAGGAGTGTTCAGGGTTATATAGACTGCTGATATAGTGTGGCAAAGAAGAAAAACCAAATGAAGATAACGATGGAGGACCAAGAATCCTGCTTGAGACAAAAAAGCCTTTACCTCTGTAATCACATTAGATGGACAGGTTTCTTCGGAGCAGGTGGGATGGGTGAGAAATCAGGACGGAGGGCCACGCAGTCGGTGCAGGGAAGTAAAAGGATTAAGCCACTGAATTTGTGTAGAGAGGAAAGAGGAAAACAGTAACAATTCAATGAAGTTGGTGAAATGGATTCTTCAGAATTATTTTCCATTCTTTCATGGAGGTGTGGAGGCCAATAAAGTGCCCAGGGCATCCGGGGTGGAGCGTTGCATGTGCTGCTATTCTTTCATCGTGGACTATCGCATGACCTCAGGTTTGCTTAACCTCAGGAAATAGCTGGATCAGACCATTAACTTGGCAGTAGAAATGATTTAGACTACATCTGTCATTCCGATGCACGTAAATAGCTGGCAATGTATACAGCTGGGTGCCAATATTAGTTCATCCAGTACAATTGGAGTGAGGGAGGGGGCCAGCAGTGTCATGGCACCCTGCTGCCCCACTTCCAACCCACCTGGCTGCCCAGCTGAAGGGAAACCTTCAGAGTAGAAGAGGAAAAAAAGGAAGAATAAGATATATTGAAGGGAAAAATACAACTGTGAAGTTGAAAGGAATCACAAGGATTGTCTAGTTCAATCAGTCAACTTGTTCTGACTGCCAATATCGTTCTGCAAATGTACACCCAAAACCGTACACGGGATGGTGAATTGTTCTCTCTTTTTCTCTGTCCCCCATTAAGATTTTCCCATGTGGAGTAAACGGTGAACTCACTGCCTGTATCTATTGACAAACCTGGAGAAGCCCTTATTGCTGGATTATGCCTTTTATCTGTCTAGCTGGTTCTACCTCTGCCTTTCTGACCTCAATCTTATATATCTGAACTGAAGCTTTATTACTTCGACATTTCACCTTTCTTCCATTGGCAATAAACATTCCTCTTTGGTGAGTCTCCGCTCCTTCCCATACTGGCTCTTTGTGAGATGGGCAGATAAAAGGGAGAATACCTGACAACCAGGTCAATGTTTATTGGGGACGCATTGTCTTCTTTGGCTGCTAAAACCCTCTCACAGCTACTACCGTTGAGCCTGGTGCCGCCTATCCTGTACCTGCGCATTCGGTTTTTCCCATCTACGTGCAGGCCCTGGCATTTCCCACTGCTGCACTGCATCTGGCTGGATAGGATCCAATGCTCAAGTCTATCAAGATCCTTCTGTTTTCCAAAGTGTTAGCAATTCCACCCAACTTCATGCCATCAAAATATGATTGTTATAAAAAATAACATGCCAAGCCACTGAGAAGTACCCAAGTCTGTTGCAGACAGACCTTCCCTCTGAGATAGGTCTTGGTAACTTGAACCTCAAGTACGTTTAAGAGTAAGAAAATGAACCCATGTCTTTCCTTACTTACGTCTCAGGGTTTGATTACTGAACTTCAAACATGGCCCAAACTGTGCTATGGAACCTGCTCTTGGCTTTTATTGGCACACTAAGTTTTATAGGCTGGCTTGTAAGGGAAAAGGTCATTTCGTAGTATCTCCCATAATCACAGTGAACACACCTTGAGAACGGAGCAGAATCAAACCAAACATCCATGCTATAGACAAAAGCTCTTTGGTGGACCAACTTTGCCAAGCCTAGTGTGCCATTCTAATAACTCTCTTCTTGTAGACCTGTGCGGCCCTAGAGCAGGGGTCCCCAAAGTTGGCCACTTTAAGACTTGTGGACTTCAACTCCCAGAATTCTCCAGCCAGCTAGGGAATTCTGGGAGTTGAAGTCCCCAAGTTTTTAAGTTGCCAAGTTTGAAGACCTCTGATCTAAGTGGAGAGATTGCAGAGAAAGGGATTACAAGAGAGTAAATTATGCTGGTTGGAGAATTCTGGGAGTTGAAGTCCACACGTCATAAAGTTGCCAAGTTTGAAGACTTCTGGCCTAGAAGACACATGGAGTCATTTGGCAGGGCAGGGCAGCTCCACAGAACTATATGGACCAATCTGGATCCTGCAGCAGGGAGGACGGGGGACTTTCTGTTCTCTTTCAGCCTCTAGATCTGCGGTTGAAAAGTGCATGGCATCATGGAGGTGTGTGTGTGTGTGTGTTTGTGTTAAATTAGACTTGGTGACTTCCTGGACAGATTGCCAAGGCTTTCTTCAGGATACTTTTCTTTGTCCGATCTACAGCTCCAAACCACCTTAGTAATCTAAAGGTCCATTAATTCTCAATGTCCTTCGCTTATTTTTTGTTTTCGAGATTCCAGATGGGCAAGTCTTCTGCAACTGAATGTGCCCAGGTGGCAACCGGACAATATCTGAGCCAGAATAAAGGTGGGATATAAGCAAACAATCCTTATACATTTATTATTCCATTTAAAAGTTTATAATATACAGCTTGGGTTGCTTTATTTACCATCCCACCTGCCTGTTTTAACCCCACCTTATTTCTTTTCTCCCTCCCTTCTGTACTTCCTTCCTCTCTTTCCTCTCCTTCCCCTTCCTTCTCCCCTACTCCTCCTCTTTCTCTCCCTTCTGCCCTCCTCTCCCACTTTCTTTTTCTGTTATAGGTGCCTCTTTCACATCTATTTTTCGTTGTATAAGAACGACAAATGTAAAGAAGAAGCATGTGAATGTATACCTATAATTGCAAGTAAGAAAATAAAAAATAATTTAAAAGAAATCCTTGCTTCACTTCTGGTTTTTTCTTTTGTCCCAGGCCAAAATACATAATTTAAAATACAGAAACGCCAGGAAAAAAACCTCATATAGAACCTAATAAAAAAGAGCCAGAGGAAACCTTGGGACAATTCCCCGGGCAACAGACCTTTTGCCCGGCTTTTGTCAACCCCAGCTACGGGAAGAAACGCTGGCTTCCCTTTGTACAGGAGGAAATCGGATGCAAACATTAGAAGGACTTTTGCGGGGAACGAAGTTGGCAAAAGAGCAGCGAGGCTTCTGCAGCTCGAAAGCGCCGCTTTTCCCGCTCGGAGCAGCACCGGGGGGAGGGGGCGCGGCCGGGGGAGCAGCCGCATCCTTCCCCGCGGGGCCTCGGAGAGGAAGGCAGGCCCCGCCCACGCGCCCTTCCGGCCGGCGCCTGTTCCTCCCCCCCCCCGCCTTTTCGGCCTCGCGACCAGCCGCAGACGGGGCGGGGCGGGGCGCGCGTCGTCACGTGGCCCAGGCCTATAAAAGGGGATCCCGCGCGCGCCAGACGGAGCCGGCGAGCTGCTGAGGGGAGGCGTCTGTCCGTGAGGCGAAGGCTGAGGCTGAGGCGAAGGCGCGCACGAGGCCGGGCGGCGAGCGGCGGGGCGTCCTTCTGCCTGCGTCGCGGGGTCTTCGCCGGGAAGGGAGAAACCTCTGGGCCGTCCGTGGGGATCGCGGCGGCGGGTGGGCCATGGCGGGCCTTCGGGGGCCTCCGGGGAGCCGCTCCGCTTCGCTTCTCTGGTAGCACCGGGCGGGCGGGCGGTCGAACCCACCTGTGGGCCGCATGGCGTCGGCCGTCCCCACGGCCCTGGCGGCGGGCCTGGCCACGGAAGCGGCTACGGCTACGGCTGCTGCGTCGGGCCCGCTGAGCGCCTTCCTGTGGATGCTGGTGCTGGGCTTCGCCATCGCCTTCGTGCTGGCCTTCTCGGTGGGCGCCAACGACGTGGCCAACTCCTTCGGGACGGCGGTGGGCTCGGGCGTGGTGAGCCTGCGGAGGGCCTGCGTGCTGGCCTCGGTCTTCGAGACGGCTGGCTCGGTGCTGCTGGGCGCCAAGGTCAGCGAGACCATCCAGAAGGGCCTCATCGACGTCGGCCTCTACGCCCCGGAGCTCCTCATGGCCGGCTCGGTCAGCGCCATGTTCGGTGAGCGGGGGAGGGAGAAGGGCTGTGGGGAGGGCGGGGGTCTCGTTAAGGGGAGGGGGCCTCAGTGGGGGAGGGGAGGAAGGGCTCTGGTTGGAGGGAAGGGAGGGAAAGGGGGGTCGAGGGGAGGGGGGGAAGAGGCCATCTCCCCTGACCCCCCTCTCCCCCCCCCCGGCAGGCTCAGCCGTGTGGCAGCTGGCGGCCTCCTTTCTCCGGCTGCCCATCTCGGGCACCCACTGCATCGTCGGGGCGACCATCGGCTTCTCGCTGGTGGCCAAAGGACAGGAAGGAGTCCGGTGGAAGGAGCTGCTGAAAGTCGGTAAGCGGGAAGGGAGGCGGCTGCTCCAGGAGGGAGGCTGGAGGGCTTTGGCCCCTCTTGCATCCTCTCAATGGCGCTCCTGTCTTCTTTCTCTTCCCCCAGTCTTGTCCTGGTTCATCTCCCCGCTGCTTTCTGGCATCATGTCTGCCGTACTGTTCTTCGGGGTCAGGCAGTTTATCCTCAACAAGGTAGGTCGGATGCCAACCGAAGGATGGACAGGGAGCTCCGTGCCTGTCTGTGGCAGATAAGACCTAATCATGGGCATCAGCAGCCCAAAAGGGACCACGTGGGCTGCCCTGGATAACTCTGGCCTGCTATCTTTAGCCGGTTGCAGGCCCAGCAGGCTTCTCACCAAGGGAAAAAGGGGTTTTAAGCACTGAATGTTTTACAGGAAACTTGGCCTGTATGTGTGTGGTTAGGGATAAGTGCTGTCTAATAGGAGCCTTGGGGGGGGTGGGGAATATACTGGTTTAAGATGCTATTTTCCGGTGGCTTCTTGGCCACCACCCACCTCTAGAAATTCAGTTTTTTGTCAACAGATCTGTGTCCCGCCATGGAGTCCTTTTGCAAAAGTTTGGTGGGCTAATAGAAGAGGCTAATATGCAATGGGAAGCTTCCTCTGGCTGAGAAAAGCCCCTCCCCCTTGCCATTGAAACCTAAGTTAAACAAGTAGGCAGAATAGAATAGAATTCTTTATTGGGCAACTGTGATTGCAGGGCAGTGAGGAAATCTTTCACTTAAATTTTAAATAAAATATTTCTTCACTGCCCTGTATGCTTGTTTAACTTGATATAGCAGCGATATGTGATTTACGTGTATTAGGTTGTAAATGTAGAATTTTAGACTTGGGAATTCTCTTCAGGCACTCTGAGCCCAATAGTGCTCTCAAGACTAGTTTCCTTATTGTCTATACCAGTGGTGGGCAACCTTTTTTTTCAACTGAGCCAAATCTCGCCAAAACCACGATTGAAATTTATTTTGAGAGCCACATTTTTAAAACCGAAAATACATAGGATGGTACACTGTTTTTAGTTTCAATAAACTCTGGCATTTGAAGCACGCAAGTCTTAAAGCTGTCAAGTTACAAGATCCTTGCATCCCTAACCCTTTAGGAAAAAAACCCCAAGGGGTCTTCAAACCTGACAGCTTTAAGACTTGTGGACTTCAACTCCCAGAATTCCTCCTCCAGTCATGTTGGCTCAGGAACTCTGGCATTTGAAGCATGCAAGTCTTAAAGCTGTCAAGTTGCAAGACCCTCGCACCCCCAACCCTTTAAAAACCCAGAATTCCTCCTCCAGTCATGTTGGCTCAGGAACTCTGGCATTTGAAGCACGCAAGTCTTAAAGCTGTCAAGTTGCAAGACCCTTGCACCCCCAACCCTTTAGAAAAAAAAACCCAGGGGTCTTCAAACCTGACAGCTTGAAGACTTGTGGACTTCAACTCCCAGAATTCTGAGAATTGAAGTCCACCAGTCTTAAAACAGCCAACTTTGCAGACCTCTGTGTTAGCCCAAAGCCTGGCGCTGGGCGGGCCTTGCTCCCCCATTGGTGGAGCCCCAAGAAGCGAGGAGGGAGAAAAAGAGACAGAGGCCAAGGAGCTTCCCCCCCGCCCCCTCCCAGCAAAAATCTAACCGGGGAGCCGGGCGGGCAGTAGCAAATTAGCCGATCACGCCGTGTGGGCAGGAGCAAATTAACCGATCAAGCGGCGTGATCGGCTAATTTGCTACTGCCCGCCCGGCTCCCCGGTTAGATTTTTGCTGGGAGGAGGCGGGGGGGGGGGAAGCTCCTTAGCCTCCGTTTCTTTTTCTCCCTCCTCGCTTCTCGTCCCCGCCCGACTTCAGGATCCTCCCTAATCATTGTGGGTCAAAAAGGGAAAGGGGCGCTTGTTTTGAAGTGCCCGAGAGGAGGGAGGGGAGTGGGCGCCCGGCACACAGAAGAGCCGCATTAAAATGTGTAAAGAGCTGCATGTGGCTCACGAGCCACGGCTTGCCGACCACTGGTCTATACAGTAGTAGGCAACCTTCTGCTTCTTTTGGCAACTGTTACCCAGCTTGTCAAGAAGTTTTTCCTTAATACAGGTAGACTTACAACCTCAGTTGAGCCCAAAATTTATGTTGCTAAGTGAGACATTTTGTCCCATTTTGTGTCCTTTTTGCCATAGTTGTTAAGTAAATCACTATTAATCTGGCTTCTCCATTGACTTTGCTTGTCAGAAGGTCACAAAAGATGATCACAAGACCCGTCATTAGTATGAGTCACTTGTCAAAACGTCTGAATTTTGATCACGTGATCATGGAAATGCTGCAAGAGTTGTAAATGTGAAAAATGGTCATGTCATTCCCCACCCCCCACCCCACCCCCATGACGTCACTTTGAATGTTGTAAGCCAGACTATCTGTATTGATTTTTTTAAACTTTATAGAATATCCTGCGCTGGAGCTATGAGGCTCCTCTTTACAATTAACCCTTTGAAGCTTTCCCGAGATTAGGACTTGGAGGAGAAATTACTTTTCCCCCAACCGTCCGTCTCCTAGTCCTCGAGTGGGGGTTTGGGTTGGGAGAGGCTGAAATCCTCAGTGTTTTCCACAGCAATTGCAAAACTATGAAGTTTATGTAGCTCTGAAATTGATCAATTAGTAGCATTCTCTCCCCCCCCCAAAAAAAGATTCAAAGGTAGTAAATATTTCCTTTTTCTGCCCTGTGGGTGGCAAGATTAGTGTTGGCCCTTTAAAATATGTCACGTGTGTTTGCCTTGTATTTGGAGAAGTAAAAATCCTGGATAATGTTGTTTTATAGTAATGTGTGTCATAAAAAATATTTTTCGTAGGAAGATCCTGTTCCAAACGGATTACGTGCACTGCCCATTTTCTATGCCTGCACAATTGGGATCAACCTCTTCTCGGTCATGTACAGTGGGGCCCCCTGTAAGTAAGGCTTCACATATGGAGGTTTGATTTTATAACCCTTTATAAGCTTCTTAATCAAACACAGAATTTTACCCCTTTTGCTTTACAGGATCGAAGTCTTCTAGAAGGCAACTGGTCTGGGCCATTACAGAAAGCTACAGGCTAGCATACATATGCTGAGTTCAACCTTAGATAGTTATCCTGTCCAAGAGGCCTGTTCACTTACTAGAGTCCTTTCTTAAATCCTCACAGGAGCGACTATTTCTGACTTGCTGCTGCTGGTGTCCCACAACCCCCATCCCCCTCACCCAGTTGCCTGCAGACTGACCTCTCCCTTTCCTTCTCATGCTGTCTTCTGCCGAAACTCAGGATTCTAGCTACTGCCGAACCAGAACATTTCCCACATTCTTCTAATCAGATTCCTACCAGCTAGGAGGCTCTGGGTGGATTTCTCACTCCGGCTCTCCATGCCGTGAATGTTAGATTCCAAAAGAATTTTTCCTGCCTTCCCCTTGTCCAAGACGTGCTGGCAACAAATGCATGGAAGAGGAATGTGTGCTGGAACTTTCTGAATCACTTGAAATAATAAACTGGGTTTTGGTGGGAGAAAGAAGCTGGATTTAGCATTTGGGGTATAAAACCCTGGGGAGATGTCCTATTTACCAAGGGCATTTCTGCTGGAATACTGCATCCTGGTGCAACAGGTCTAAACTGCAGGTAGTTGAATTAACTTGTAAGTGTCTGAAATTGCCCCTTTCCCTTGGGAGCTTACCGTGTGCTAGAACGACCCTTTTTTGGTGGGTGTGTTACTTGAAATGTCTATGTGAATAATGAATAAGATAACCTCAGCCCTAACCATCTCACCTGGAATTTATTCCCAAGATCCTCTTAGCAACCTAATTTTTCTAACCCTGTAGAAATGTTCTCATTATTCAGTTTTTAATTTTCATAACTTATTTTACATTAGATACTGCCCTCACTGATTGGAAAATAATTAGATCAGTTGTGATAACAAATTTGTGGATAAGGATCAGCCAAGATTTCGTGGGTTTCTTTTCCCCAGCATTACCAATTCTAGGGAGATGCCATAGTTTTATTTATTTTTTAATGACTGGATTCACCAGCTAGGCTGGGCAAAAATGGACCTGGGCATATTTTAGTTCGATGCGTTGTGGAAACTCAAATCGTCCCAGTTAATTCGGTGAACCAGGATGGCATTTAAAGCAAATTAGCCTGGCATGTAAGATGAACATGGCCATTCTGTTAACTTCTTGGGTTTAACAGACTGCTCCACAGTGAGGGACATGCAATGGACTAACTATGTTGGTTGTGTAAAAGTGATGTCATCTTGCAGCCATTTAGTCTAACATGGGGAAAGATATTAATGTTGGAAGGAAGAAGGCTGCATTGTCCTTGATATTATGAGCCTGTGAAACTCTGCCTCCCATGTTTTTGGAGTGTTTTTGTGTTCTCCGAAGTAGCCTTGGCCACCTTGTTTCAAGATGTGTTATTTTATTTCCTAGTGCTGGGCTTTGACAAAGTTCCCCTCTGGGGCATCTTCCTTATTTCTGCGGGGAGTGCTGTTTTGTGTGCTCTCTTCGTCTGGTTTTTTATCTGTCCAAGAATGAAGAAGAAAATTGAACGTAAGTAGATGAAATATCATTGAATTTGAAGGCGATTGTGCTGCGTAATTGAGTGTTTAGATGTTAATGTTTTTAGATCGGCCATTCTCAACCTTTTTTGTGGGGAAAGAAAGAAATTTTCCACCGGCAGGGGAGGAACAGTTTGGTACCCCATCTAAATCCATTCATGCGCAGATGATAAAAAGCTTCACTCTCTTGCGTGAACCAGTTCCTAACAGGCCATGGGCTGCCTAGTGAAACAGTTGAATTTAAATGCAAACTGAATTTGAAGGAATGTGAAATCTTGGGAGTTTATAGAGCCCCATGGCACGCTACATTTCTAGCTCTGGCAAACCATTCCCTTCTTCCTTCAGAATGAGTTTCCTTTTGGATCCTGTTCCAAGACACGCGTGGAAATATAAAATCCAAGTTATTGGCCTCATCCTAAAACATTAAGCATTCTGCAGAACTCCTGCAACTCAAGGCCCAGGACGATATATAAAACTATTGCATGTAACTTTACGGCGGGAAGGAGGAGTTGACGTAGTTGCCAAGTATTGTGGAGTGTGGATTTGCAGATCTTTCCTGCTTGGTTAAACCTGGATAGGAGCCTTGCAATCAGTTGGGGAGCGGGCGGATGGCTTTCTTAGTTCCCCCTTGCTTATTTCTGCAGAAGAGATCAAGCGCAGCCCTTCCGAGAGTCCGTTGATGAGGAAAAAGGACAGCCTGAAAGAGCAGGATGACATGAGGGCCGCAGAGAGCAGCATGGCTGAGGAGGAAGATGGGGGCAACCCAGTCGGTGCGCCGCACAAAGCAGCTCTTGAGGAGAGGGCCGTCTCTTTCAACTTGGGAGACTTGGAGGAGATGCCAGAGCGGGAGAAGGTTGAGATGAAGGAAACCATCATCGACAGTGGTGAGTACAGGTGGGACTGTAAGGGCAGGTATAGGTACTTGTTAGAAGGGCACATTGGGCTTGGCAAAGCTGGTCCACCAAGGAGCTTTGGTCTACAGCGTGGATGCTTGCTTTGATTCCGCTGCCTTCTCAAGGAATTCTGGGAGTTGGGAGTCCTTCAGGCTTAAGGTTGGAGAGCCCTGATTTAGAGAAGACGCGCTTCGTAGTTCCGTAGCAGCTTCCGTGCTGTTGAGGCCCACCTGCCTCCTCTATGCTTGCAGGAGCCCTGCATCTGTCCAATGGGAGCCTTGCTCAGTTGAATCACGTGGTGAGCAACCACATCAGCTCCAGCGGACATTACCACACCGTGCACAAAGACTCTGGGCTCTATAAGGAGCTCCTTCATAAACTTCACCTGGCCAAAGTGGGCGACTGCATGGGCGACTCCGGAGAGAAGCCCCTGCGGCGCAACAACAGCTATACCTCTTACACCATGGCCATCTGCGGCATGCCCCTGGATTCCTTCCGGGTCAAGGAGGCGGAGTCCAGGGGAGCAGAGGAGATCGAGAAGCTGACGTGGCCCGGAGTGGATTCCAGGAAGAGGATCCGCATGGACAGCTACACCAGCTACTGTAACGCTGTGGCAGACGCCCACCCCACCGACGTGGATTTGCAGAAGGTGGAGATGGGGGGCGCTGCTAACCGGAAGGACAGCGATTGCTCTCTGGAGGAGTGGCATGACCAGGACAAGCCGGAAGTGTCTCTGCTCTTCCAGTTCCTGCAGATCTTGACCGCCTGCTTTGGCTCCTTCGCTCACGGAGGGAACGATGTGAGGTCAGTTCTGGTTAACTTGATTCATTCTTGTTAACTTTATGTGCAGTAATTAAGGTACTGTTGGGGCAGAATTAGCTTTTGTTTGGCATTTTGTTACTCATGTCCATTTATTGAGAAAAGAATTATCTACTGTACTTTTCCGATTATAAGATGCACCAAGATTTCGAAGGGGTAAGTAAGAAAAAAAGGTTTTGTCCTCTCCAGCCCCCGGGAGCAGTCTGCAGGCTTCGGCAGGGCTGGGGGAAGGCAGACGCCCCCGTTTTTCACCAAATGGGGGCATTTTCCCCTTCCCCCAACCCTGCTGAAGCCTGCAGACTGCTCAAGGGCAGTGGGGGAAGGTAAAAACGCCCCCTTTTTTGCAAAAAAACAGCCCGTTTTATACAAAAATGGGATGTGGGTGTGGGGCTTCAGGAGGCCCAAAATGGTTGTATTCTGTGTATAAGATGCACCAACAATCCCCCCCCCCTTTAGGGGGGGAGGTGTGTCTTAAAACTCCAAAAAATACAGTAGGTTGGTGGCAGGGATATTTTTTTCTTTTTGCCCCTTTAGGGGGGTATTTGATGTGGTTGACTGACATGCTGTGTTTCCCCCTTCTGGCAGCAATGCCATCGGTCCTCTGGTTGCCCTGTACCTGGTCTATCAAACGGGTAATGTGTCTTCCACGGTAGCCACTCCTATTTGGCTTTTGCTCTATGGAGGTGTTGGGATCTGCACTGGCTTGTGGATCTGGGGAAGAAGAGTCATTCAGACTATGGGCAAGGATCTCACGCCCATCACACCTTCCAGGTAGGGGTTGCCCACGCAGGGTAATGTCACAGCCTGGGAAATGAGCTGCTGGACCTGAGTGGGGGGAGATGAGGCCTTCGTGAGCCTTTAGAACTTTCCAAAAACCCCATTCAGTGTTCTCTCTGCCCTCCCTTTTCTGATTTCCATATTGAAATTCAATTTTCTTTCCCGCAGTGGCTTCAGCATTGAGCTGGCATCTGCTTTGACGGTGATCATTGCTTCAAATATTGGCTTGCCTATCAGCACAACTCACTGTAAAGTAAGTAAAAAGGACCTCTGTCAAATGAATATTAGCACACGATTGGTGGCCGCCATCTTGTTCAGGCCTTGGATTCTTCTGTGCTCATCACTGACTTTTGTATCTTTCCCTAGAAAGCTCAGAAGGTAGCTCCACTTTCATTCTAATACTAGGCTTGAAGAAGAATCATTCTTGATTATCCAAGTCAACTGTCCACCAATTGTATTGATCACATTTGCCTTTCTATAATACCAGAGGTGTCAAAACTCGCACCGTCACATGACGTATCGGGACTCCCCCCCCCCTTCGTTAAACTGGGTGTGGCCAGCGCATCCAGGGTGCTGGTTTGACACCCCAGTATTAGACTATATTGGGGGGGGGGGGGCTTCATTGCAAGGATTGTACAAGCTTTGAGTCCAGGGAAAATATGGGACTGCTATGAAGGGCATTTAGTCCCAGCTGGGCACCGACTGCCACTTAAGTTTTGTACTTTTGTCTTTTCCGTCCAGGTAGGATCCGTGGTCTCTGTAGGCTGGCTGCGCTCGAAGAAGTCTGTGGATTGGCGTCTCTTCCGCAACATCTTCATGGCCTGGTTTGTTACTGTCCCCATTTCTGGGGTCCTCAGTGCAGCCATCATGGCTCTCTTCAAGTACCCCATCCTGGGAGCGTGAAACGGATGGGCTTTGCTGCACAAGCCTCGGTCTGCATCTCCTTGCCAAGTGGCTGAAACAGTGTTAAGGTCGCTCCAGCACCAATTGCAAAAAGGGCAGAGTGTCTTCTTTGTGCTGTATCTGCTTCTTTGCCCAACCTCTTTCTTGGAACTAGAAAAAGTGCTAGGTCTACAAATCATTGTGTCTATATTTCTAAACGTTTTTTTTTTTAAAATCTGGCTTTAAGTTCATATTTAATGTTGTCAGAGGTATCATTCTTTTTTTGCAAGCTAAACAAACTTTAGTGAGCACAATGAGGAGAATGTAAGCTAGCAGAAAATTGGTGGTAAAGTGCCACTTTTATAAATAAAAGCTTTTTAAATAAAAAAAACAGGCTGTCTGGGATAAATGTACGGGTGGGACAATGATGACTTTATAATAGTTGTGTTCTTGATATGATGTGCTTGCAGTAGCAGTACTCAAAGTAGTTGGAGATTACAAAAATAACTGAATTAGGTAAAAAAAAATAGCTACACAGTTAGAAAGGCCTGTGACAAATCAGAGACGTTTGGCTAATAAGCCTTCCTTTTCCCTTTCTGACAGTTGTAAGGTTCTTGTTTGGGGGAAGAAGTAATTTCCAAAGTCCTTTGCTAAGTGTGTGAGAGAGAGAGTGAAAGATACAGTATTTTATTTAATACTTTTTTGGTACCTGAATAATTCTTGGAACATTCAGATGAATAAATATTTAACGAATTTTGCAGGAACTGTGTTTGAAAAGATCTGTATTATATATCTTGTACAGTTGTAAGAATGGAATTAAATATTTCTGCCTGTTGTTAAAAGCCATTGGAATTTTGATTTAGCCTGCAGGCCACGTGTTGCCTAATTATTTTAAGAACTATAATACTGAATTCAAATGGAATTGCCAGGATGGATTTGATGAGGGGGAAAAATTAAACTGAAGAGGCTGAAACCAGATTTTGGCCTCCTGTTTCTCTTAAGCCACAACTTAAATATTTTTGTCAAAGCCTGAGTGACATCTTCGAACGTAAGGAATAGTTTGGCTGTGTGATGAAAGATGCAAGCGCAACGAGAAATCTGTTGCTGGTTGATCTGATGTTGGGAAAGGTTTCTACCTTTGTATATCAAGTACAGTTCAGTGTAAATCAGGGGTCTCCAACCCCTGGGCCGCAGCCCACTCAACCGGGGGCTCCACAAACATCGGGCATGTACCTGCTGCTCACAAATGGAGCTTTGTGAGCACAAGTGCCCATTGCTTGTGCAAATAGAGCTGCACACGCGTCTTGCTCACACGCAACCGTTTCCTCTCCATCCACCTTTGCCAGTTCACAAAGCTGGAAAGGTTGGGGACCCCTGGTGTAAATTGTTACATACTGCATAAATTTTGGATTTGCTCCTTAGCCAATGCTTGAGCATGGTGCGGGCCACTCACGTTCTCAAAGCCCAACTCACCTTTACAGGAGGGTTGGTGAGGAGAAAATGTGGGTAAAATTTAGAGGAGGAGGAAGTATTGGATATACTTGCCACCCTGAAGGTGGGATTTTAAAAAATAAAAATCTATTCTAGCCCAACAGAACACAAAATTAGAGATGAAATTGAGACCTTAATGGGAGAACATCGTTTTTCATTAGTTATGAACCTCTGGATGCAGCATTGGAATCGGGGGCTATTCATTCTAACGGTGTATTATCTCCGTTTTTCCATCCTTCCCAGGTCTGTAAAACGAGAACCCAGATTTGTTGGGGACAATATGCTGAGTCTAAACTGCTTAGAGAAGGATGTGCTTCTCTAAGGATGTGGTTATATAATGCTAATGACATGCCACGGTGCTTGAGAGTTTGAATCTTCAGTATTTCTGCAGAAATACGACCTTCAGGGTGATACAATCTCCACACACAAGCTCTTTGCATAAAGCAGGGGTGTCCAAAGTTGGGAACTTGAAGACTTGTGGACTTCAACTCCCAGAATTCCCCAGCAGCTGGCATAAAGAGAAGCCAATTAGACAAGTAAAAATCATTACACTCATTCATGTATTGAGGAAAATGATCCAAAAGGTGTCATTTGTGAGTGGCAAAAGTATGTGAACTTTTCAGTAACTGCTGTCAATCATTTCCCAGAACTTAAGTCAGTCCTGCGCTTTGGCGTGTGGGAATTTTAGCCCATTTCTCTTACATTCAGCTTGGAAGTTGGTAAGCTGCCACGCCTGAGTTGCCCCCCTCAATTTGTTCCACAGCATTTCTATAGGATTACAATTGGGAAGGAGGCGCCCAGGTACAAGGAGTCCCTCACTTGGAACAGTTCGTTCAGCGACCGAAGTTTACGGCACTGAAAAATGACATGGGGCCAATTTTCACACTTGACTGTTGCAGCATCTGCATGGCTATGCAATCAAGAGGCTTGGCAACCAGTGTGTCCTTCGTGATGGTTGCAGTGTCCTGGGGGTGTTCCTTTTTATGACCTGATGAGCAGAGTCAACAGGGAAGACTTAACAACCGTGTTACTTACTCAACTGCAGTGATTCACCTTAGCAGTTGTGGCAAGAAAGGTTGTAAAATGGGGTAAACCTCACTTAACAATTGTCTTGCTTAGCAGCAGAACGGTTGGGCTGAATTGTGGTCCTAAGTCCTGAAGTAGCTTTTCAAGTGTGAAGTTCTCGGGAACCTTTAGTGCTTCACTGGTAGAGTTTTACATGTGCACACGAGTGCCTGCTGCTGGTGCAAATGGAGCTGTGCATGGAACCCTTCCTCCCGCAGTCCATAAAGCTGGAGAAATTAGGAGCCACTGGTCTACCCCTTTATTCCAGGGTTCTCTGAAGCTGCAGCACAGTTTGATTCAGAAAGGGACGATTGGAGGAAAATTGTCCCAAACTCTTGGATCCAGTGCTTCCCTCCCAGAATAACCGGCCAGGTTAACAAACATAAAAATCCTGTTTCTTTTTTCCCAGAAGTCCCAGAAACAAATACTCCCAAGGTAGCCCAGATAAGACAGCAGGACGTGTCACCAAAGCAATTTGATACTTTTAATATTCTTCACAGTAACTAGATATTCCAGGATCATTTTAAACCCAGAATTGCTGACTACCTAAATAATGACATTTCACAATTCTTATCACGATGGTGTAAGCCTTGACATGGCCATGTGCTCGGATCCATGGTTTTGGCAGGTCACAAAACTTAACTGGGCACACCAACGCAGAATTGTCAGCAGCAATGAGAATGAAGTTCACAGAAGGTTTAAAAAAAAAATCTTCCAAAAAGTGGGCAAGTTAAATCTGAGCTTAAATGTAAATTAAGAAAGAACTGAAATAGAAACAAAAAATATCAAAAGAGTAGATGAAACTCCTTTTTCCAGAAACCCTGATTATTAAATGTTTTGATATTTCTCATTGGCTCAGCATAATTACAGTTGGAACTGGTAGTTGTCTAATTTAGACAAAACCCTGAGGGGGTTTGGAGGTCAGAGTCTCTGCCAATGGCAATAATGGCACGTAGGGAAGGATTGCTGGAGAAAGACAAATAGTGCTGCATATATTGTGTTGGTTGTGCCCTAGGCAGAACTCTGTGGGGGGGGGGGGTGTACTGGGGGTTGACAAAGACCAGGGGAAGGGACATAACTATGCTGTAAATCTGAAAAACAAATATTGCAAACGGAATAAATCGTTCTGACCTTTTGTTTTTTTGGAAATCTTTAGCAGGGACAACCTATTTCTCTGTTTCTACAAAAGATATCATAAATCCAGATAGATTGCAGGAAAAATATATATTAACATGACGAATTTTAACATGGTCTCCCATCAACCGGGGTTAGGAAGAATGATCCCTGGGCTGTAACTCTTGAATTGGCCGTTAGAGAAGATGTGCCCAGTCTTGGCAGCAAGAAGGAATCAACCACTCTGTTGGGGGGCATTTGCAAAGGGACCAGGAGCAGTGGACAAACCTCTGATGCCTAAACGCCAGATCTAAAGGATCAATCGGTCCCGCAACTCTTCCTCTGACCTGGAATTCTAGAATGGGATGTTCTCTTCCACCGCTTCCACAAACAGGACATTCCATCCTTCTCTCCTGTCCATCCATTGCCCTCTCTCGTGCTTCTGGGCTCCGTTTGGGCAAGCAATATTGATTAGCCAGTAAGATGGAAGGAAAGGGAATAGAATGGAACAGAATATTGGAATGGAATAGAATAACCGAGTTGGAAGGGACCTTGGAGGTCTTCTAGCCCAACCCCTGCTTAGGCATGAAACCCTACTACACCATTCCAGACAAATGGTTATCCAACATCTTCTTTAAAACTTTCAGTGTTGGAGCATTCACAACTTCTGGAGGCAAGTTGTTCCACAGATTAATTGTTTTAACAGTCAGGAAATTTCTCCTTAGTTCTAAGTTGCTTCTCTTGATTAGTTTTCACCCATTGCTTCTTGTCTTGCCTCAGGTGCTTTGGAGAATAGCTGGACTCCCTCTTCTTTGGGGCAGCCCCTGAGATATTGGAAGACTGCTATCATGTCACCCCTGGTCCTTCTTTTCATTAAACTAGACACAGCCCGTTCCTGCAACTGTTCTTCATATTTGGAAGAGTTAACAGTAAAAAGGAAACCAGCCCATCAAAGAACATGATTTGATTGCAAAGCTTACTCAGAAAGGAAGGGATCTGACTGGATTCCATTCTATCCCCTACAAGGAGCGTCTCTGCATTTGTGGAGCGTCAGAGGTAGAAGAGCTGGCTCACATCCTATTGGATGGTTGCTTGTATAAGGGGGTGAGAGGCAGGTTCCTTGGTCCATATACCAAACGAATCCCCCATTGGGATCCCCATATGTGCAGCCAGAACCAGAAAATAACATTTAACCCAGCATAGTCCTTATACAAAATGGTTCGGTTGAGATCTGCATAGGTGGGACTGATTGGGGTATATTGCAGGAATGACACCGAAATACAATTTTATCCATATATTAAACTATTGTATTCTATTTCAATTTCATTTTAGTCTATCTTTTATTCCAATTCTATTTTAAATCTTATTTTGTGCCAATTCCATTTTAAATTGTATTTTATCAAATTCCATGTTATATTGCTTTTATGAAATTTTAGTAATTATTGGTTTCTGGAACTTTGCGTTTTAATATGGCTGAAGGGCTAATAATCAATAAAGAATCAATTTCAATGACTAGTGGGAAAATGTAGTTAACTGAAAGTTTATTTTCACTATTGCATATCTTAAATAGTAAAATACTATATAGAACATATTTATTATAAAGGATTTTTTATGCTTCCATTAAATAAAATACTTTTGAATATTTATACATTCTAAATATTATAAGGTTAGGATGCACACTTTTGCTGTGGCCTTTTCCATGTTGGGTGGAGGGCGTAGTCCCAGCTGCTCCAGAGACTTTTTATTTTGCTGGGAAACGGGGGCTCAGGTGAGGGACCTGGTTTCTGGCTTTCTTAAGTCCACCAGAAATAAGTGGGTTTGATTATGTGCCATCACGTCATTACTGACTCTTGGGGACCACAAAGATAGATTTTCTCCAGGTTGAACCGTCACTAACCTGGTCCTTGAGGTCTCACAATGATGCACCCATTGCCACCGTCATGAGTCCATCTCCTTCCTGCTGGTTCTCCTCCAGTTTGTGTTTGTGCTTTTCTGCAGTCCTAACTACCTGTTAATTAACAGCCTTCCAGCCGCATGACCACGGAGACGTCTTCAGACAACGCTGGCTCTTTGGCTTTCAAACAGAGATGAGCACCGCCCCCTAGAGTCGGGAACGACCAGCACCTACGTGCGAGGGGAGCCTTTACCTTTGCCTACCCGTGGGAGTCTATACTTCTCCTGCTTTTGGTTGCTGACCGGTCTGAGGGCCAGATTCAGGCGGCCTTTCCCCTCTTCTTTCTGCAGTTCTTTTCTGTCTCTTCATTTGGCTCCGTTTAGGGCGACCTTGGAGGGGCAAAAGGCACCCAGACAAGCTGCCCCCGAGGGAAATCAAGGCCGTCCTCTGCGGGCCAGGCGGGGGGAGCGGACCCCGTCCTTCTTGGGGAGGAGAAGCCGGAGGGCCTTGCTCGGCAACTCCAGACCTCCCACCCACCCCCGTGCCCCCGCTACAAGCGCTCCGCTCGCCCGGCGCCTTTGGCGGCTGATGCCAGGACGGCCGGCGGGGGCTCCCCTGCTTCATGCCTCCGCTGCCTTCGGGCTTCTTTCCCGCCTGTCTCGGCCTCCCTCGGCCCTGACCACTGCGGAGGAGCCGCCGTCGAGCCGCGGCCGGGGCGCGGGGCGTCGGGGCGGCGACTGGCGGGGAGCCTGGGCAGGCGGGCCGGGGAGGGGCGGCCGGGCGGGCTGGGCAGGGCCGCCAGCGAGCGAGCCTCTCCCGGGGCCAGCGAGGACGCAGCGGGCAGCCGCAGCCCAGGCTTCTCCTCCGGGCCGCCGAGATGGGCAGCGTCCTCCGCCAGGTCCCCGCCGACGCCGAGCCGCCCTTCCCGGCCGCCCCCGAGCCCCGCGGGCCCGTCAAGCGGGACTACCACCGCCGGTAAGGGCAAGCGGGGCGCCGTCGGGGAGGAGGAGGAGGAGGCGGCCGTCCTTGCGCCCTCCTGCCCCGCCGAGCGGGAGCGCCTCTCCCTCGGAAGCCGCCCAGCCGCCTTTCCCCGCCGGCCAGGGGAGCCGGGGGTCCCGCGGGGGGTCCCGGCCGGAGGAGGCAGGACGGGCCGTCGAAGCGGCCAAGCGCCGCCGGGGAGGCAGGGAGGGACGGAGGCTCCGGCCGCGGAGGGCGAGCGGGCGGCTTCCCATGCCCATTTCTCGGCCGCCTTTGCTTCCGAAGCCCGCAGCGCCAGGCTGGGGGCCTGGAGGGGCTCGGTGGGAAAGCCGCTTGTGGGCGCCCTTCCTCGGCAGCTGCGACCTCCGAGCCCGCCTGGCATCCTGGCATTGCCCGGTTGGGCCCTGGGGGCAGTGGCAGAGGAAGGCTCCCTGGTGCCACAAGCACTGACCGATCTTGGTGCCTCCAAAGTACAAATCTCCATTGGGCTTTCTTCCTTTGTGGTGCCCCTTTGGGCCGGGTGCCCTAAGCACCTGCTTAGTCTGCTTAAGGCAGGGGTGTCCACACTCGTAGACTTCAACTCCCAGAATTCCCAGCTAGCCATGCTGGGCATCCCAGGTCTGCCCGAGGAACATGGGCCGGAAGACGCCACAGAAGGAGAAGCCTCTGCAGGGCTGCCTGTCCCGTCCCCCCCACCTCCGAGCCAAGGAGCCCGAAGGAGAGGGGGGCCTGCCAGCCACTGCTTATTCATTTGCCCTGACCCTCTGAATATGGAGAGTCCACTGTGGGCAATTCTTAGGGAATCTTTCCTTAGTCAGCCATAAATAAGGTGGTGAATTCATTATGGGATGTAGTAGGTGCTCCATCCCTGTTTAGGAAGAGGCTGGGCAGCCGTTTGTCTGAGATGGGATAGGGTCTCCTGCTTAAGCAGGGGGGTTAGACTAGAAGACCTCTAAGGTCCCTTCCGACCCTGTGTGTGAATAAGCATGGGAATAAGGTCTGCTTCTGTTCCGTGCAAGTAACTCCATTCTTACATCTTGGCTCTATGTGTGTTGTTGGTCGTAACTCTGGGTCTCCTTTTTGTCTCCTCTTGTTGAATGTTCCGGAGATGGAAGGGCTTTCACTTCATCCATTGTCGTTGTTAGTTCGTGTCCTGGACCAGTTGCGGTTCTAGCCTTGTGGAGAGGAACCAATTGGAATGATGGATCCTGTTGCTTGGGGATTTCCCGGGATTTCTGATAAGGAGTACTGTCGGGTAGAAAGCCAGGTGCCTCTCACTGGGGGTGGCACTTGTTTACCGAGGGAGATGAAGCCCCAGCAACAACACCTGGAGCAGCTTTGGAAGAAGTCTCAAAATCAGAGGTCGGCAACCTGCAGCTCTGGAGCCGCATGTGGGTCTTTTATCCCTCTGCTGTGGCTCCCTGTTGCCAGTCAGCTCCACAATTAATAGGGCTTTTGTTTAGGACAGGCAGAGGAAAAAAGGATGCCGTGCTAGGAGGAGACTCTATGGTGGGGGAACCGGACTTCCGGTCGGCTCCAGAATTGAATGGGGGGCTTCTGGTTAGGGCCTTGGTAGGTCTTTGAGTGTTTAAAGTTGCTGACAGCTAATGTGGCTGACCATGATTCCGTGGCCATGTTTGGGTCTGCACCATGTCCATGGTGGGTGGGGTGAGCGGTGAATTATGCCTACTTCTCCCTTATTGCAGGGGTCTCCAACCTTGGGAACTTTAAAACTTCTGGACTTCAACTCCCAGAATTCCTCAGCCAGCTTTGGAGACCCCCCTGCCTATGGTATTGGACAAATGCCATTTAGCAGTCTTAAACAGGATGGTGAACTCCTTCGTGGGACTGAATTAGCTGGATCATTTCCTATGGAGATAAGATAGCATTGTTCCCTCTCCTGGAGGGCCTACGTTGTGACATGTTGGGTGGGGGAAAATAAGACCCCCTTCCTGGTCTTCTTAGACCTCTGGACAACTTTTGGTATCATTGTCCCAAAGGTGCTTTTTCAGGAGGCAACTGGACTTTCTTGGTTTTCCTTTTGAAGAAGTTTCACTCATGGATGAGAAGCGAAACGTCTTCAAAAGGAAAACCAAGAAAGTCCAGTTGCCTCCTGAAAAAGCACCTTTGGGACAACCAGAACCTGGAGGACGGAGAATCTCTACAGACTTTTGGTATTGAATGATCATTTTGGGGCTGACTGTGAGGGTTGGCGTCGTTGGTGTTATTTTACAATGGAGGAATCAGTTTGAACTGCTCATTCCATACTTGGGCAGTTCCACTGAGTGTTGGTGGGAGAAGAGAGATTGTCCTGGAGGCCCCTTACTTGTGGGTTACCATAGGGATCGGTCCTATGTGTATATGGGAGATGCCATCCAATGGTTCTTGTTACGGCATCATCCGTGTGCGGCTATTACTCGATTGTACATCATCAGTGGCTGTAAGGAAGATGCTGTGGTCATCCTTCAGCAGTTCTTAGAGATTGTCAGGGTCCGGATGGAATTGGACTGCGGATGATTCCTGGCAAGCTGCCATGGATAGATCAGGCTCCTTTGCTGCTGTGCTACACATCAGGAAGTAGGTTCACAATTTGGGTGTTTCTGATTCATGCTTTTTGTTGGCTCAGCAGGTGGGAACTTACAGCCATCAAAGCCTATGCTCATTTTGGCTGGTGGGCCAGTTGCAGCCTCACCTGGGGAAGGAATTCAGGTCCTTACAGCCATCAAGTTCAACTACTGTAATTCTTGGGGGCTGTTTGTAAAGAGTACCATATTTTCTGTGAACTATAAGATGCACCAGAGTATAAGACTTTTTTGTGAAAAAGCGGCATTTGCAGAGGGTTTGGGAGGCCTGCAAAGTGCTCCTGGGAGCTGGTGGGGGCAAAATGCCATACGTGGGGGGTTGGGGAGGCCAAAAACGTGCCTCTTTTTCACAAAAACGGGGCATGCAGAGGGTGTGGGAAGACCTATAGAGTGCTCTTGGGGGCTGGGGAGGGCAAAAACAGCCCCGTTTTTTGTGAAAAGGGCCCCCCTTTTCACTCGTTTTTGCCCTCCCCAGCCCCCAGGGCACTTTGCAGGCCTCCCAAACCCTCTGTGTGTCCATTTTTGCAAAAAACAGGATGCACAGGGTGGGGTTTTGGGAGGCCAAAAATGCTGTATTCAGTGTATAAGACGCACCCAGATTTTCACCCTCTTTTGGGAGGGGGGAAAGGTGTGTCTTATACTCCAAAAAATACGGTATTTGAAAACCACCATTGATCCAAAATGCAGTAGCCCACATCTTTATGGGCTTCTGTGTACACGGGAGCAAGAATACCATGGGGATGGGCTACTTAAGAAGTGGGTGGCTTTGATAAAACAAGGGTGGCATTCAAGCTCAAGAATGAACAGGAGACTTTCCATGACTTCTATGGCAGGAGGGTGTTACTCTCTCTGCTGTTGAACTCTTACCACATTTAGTGGCCATGTGGAAAAGAAAACGAGAAAATGAAGATAGTGGCGAGGAATGGGAAAATGGAATGTCCTACAACTGTGTCTGAACGTACCTTTAGCTGGGGAAACATTTCAGCGCAATTACAGGTTCCACGAGGAAATGCAAGAAGAGTGGATTCTGGAAGGAGCACTGAAGACGTGGATGTTAGCATCTACCAACGGTTTGTTTGTTCGTTCTGAAAGTCCACTCTGGCTCTCCTCTCCTACTGCTCCACATACACCCCCCTCTTTGTGGCATTGTTTTCTTTGTAAATCAGACCTTGACCCATGGCTCTCTCCCCTATAGAGGAGGGTTGGGGGTGGGAGTAGCAACCTGGGAGAGCAAAGGAAGGGCTGATGGGCAGCTCGCAACTGTTGACAAATTGCACGAAGCCACGTCCTGTTCCAAAGGATTGCAGAGCATGATGAAATACTCTGACGCACAGGCTGAAGTCAAGGACCTCCCAGTTCCCTTCGGCAGGTGAATGGACTTGGCTAGAAGAGGTCAGGCATTCACCAGCAGAGGAAGCTGTCGCTGTCCCAATTGCGGCCAGTAACGGTCCTCCGAGCAGTTGGAACATCTCAGTTAGGAAATCTCTTCAGGGAGCCAGACGGGCCCTCCTGCTGCAACCCCTGGAGACTGAGCAGGCTCAGTGAGCAGATGGAATCCAAAGTGACCCTTAGCAGGCTGGAGAATAATGGCTCCAGGAAATGTTCTGGCAGGGCCGTACTGATGAACGATTGGCTGCGGAGGCATCCGGAGCAAGATTAGGGGTTGCTGAGGCCATGCCATGGCAAGCAGCCAGTTCCTCTGGCTTGGCCAGAGACAGTTCATTCGAGGCAGCTTTTGTCTTCTGCCATGGTGGTGCAGTTGGCCGAGCTCTCTAGCTGGCAGTCCAGGCCCTTGGAAGGAAGCCTCCCCCACCCCAGACTTGAGAGAAAAGCAGCCGGTGGGTTGTGCAAGAAAAACCATGGCAACCACTTCTGAAAGCCTCCATACAAATCTCTGGTAGCCACCAAAGAACTTCCTGCTAATGGCTTGGGCAGTCCGGAGGCGCTCTTGGAGATGGTTTCCGTTGTCTTCCAGGTTGCTTCTGCCTTTGGAGTGGCTGCTAGTTCCCACAACTTCTGAAAGCAACTTCTTCCCATGAGTTGATTGTTCTGTCAGAAAATGTCTCTTTATTTCCAGGTTGAATCTTTCCTTGGTCAGTTTCCATCCATTATTCCTTCTCTGGTTTTCTTGTGCCTTGGAGAATAGCTTGAGAGATTCTCTCTCTCTCCCTCTCTCCCTCTCTCCCTCCCTCCCTCCCTCCCTCCCTTTCTCTCCCCTCCCTTTTTCTCTCTCCCCTCCCCTCCATCCCTCCCTTCCTCCCCCCTCCTCCCCCCTGTCTCACCCCAGGAAGAGAGATTTCCAGAACATACAGGAGAACTAAATTGTTCCTTTCAAAAAAAGGAGATCTAGATCTAAGTTTGGGCAAATATACCATATATGAAACCTCAGTCTGACCGGAGGAAGGCTGGCATTAAGCCATTTCTGAATATTTGTGTTGCCCATTTCAGTTGAAAAGTTCAGCTGGACTTCTTTCTAAGTTTGCTTGATTTTCCCAAGCCAACTCTCAGGCCAATGGAGGTGGTCATTCGAAAGAGTTGGGAGACTCTGGTTATAGCAAGGCCAGTCCTTGGGCATCTCATCACTGGCTGTCCCGTCTCCTTCCCAGGATCTTCGTGAATCGGAGCCTGGCGCTGGAGAAGATCAAATGCTTTGGTTTAGATATGGACTATACCCTGGCAGGTAAGAGGACACGGAGGCTGGACCTCTGGAGTGCAAGGGGTTGCAGAGGGATGGGAGGGGAATAATCAGCTGCACATTTTCATGTATTTCATGCTTTTCTGCTGAGAAGGTGCCCAACACACCCTTGTGGCCTTTATGTCTTAGTCCTGTGATGGCGAAACTATACCACGCGTGCCACAGTGGCACGCAGAGCTTGCTCTCTGGGAACATGTGCCGTCACCAGCTGCTCTTCTGATTTCCGGTATACATCTGTGCGGCAAGTAGTTGGTCTTTGCAGGCGCCAGAGCACCGGAAAACAGCCCCAAAAACAGCCAATGCACAGGCCGTTTGGGGGCCTTTTCAGGCTGTTTTCTGGGCTAATTTATGGGCACTTTCAGACCGTTTAGGGGTCAATTTTCAGGCTGTTTTCGGGGCAAAACCCTGAAAAACAGACTGAAAACGGCCAAAAACCAGGCATGTGGGCACCAGCTCGGGCGCATGGACGCACATTCTGGTTTGGACGCTCGGTGCCGAAAAAGTTCTCCATCTCGGCCTTAGTCCATTATTAAATGAGGTGCCTCTCTCCTGATGTGACCCATTGGGGGCTGGTGTGTTTCTGGGATGGGGACAGGAGGCCTAGGCTGAAGCTCACTCAGGGTCCATCCCCTCCCCTCCAGTCTTTGGGAGGGAGCAGATACATTTGGGACTTTGAGTGTGGCCCTCAAACTCTGGGGAGGAGGAGTTGCTCATTCACAAAATAAGTGACAGGGAGAACTACAGGCTGAAATATTGCCTGCCCCCCTCCAGCAAGTGGGTCCCTTCTGTCCTTTGCCTCCCCCTTGCCCCCCCCATCCAGAATCCCCCGTCTCCTCCCTCTTGGTCAGTCCTGGCTGCCTTAGCCTACAATGGATAACGATGGCATTACTCTGTCCATTACTTTTAGTGAGAATTACAATGTATTTATGTGATAGGAAAATCCTTCCAGGAAACCTATAAGGATGGATACAGGATCCTAACTACAGGAGAGGAAAGTCAGGCTAAGAAAATCCAGCCACGGGGGCTAAAGGGTTTTTTTTAATTCCAGAAATTGCCGGGGACTTTTTGGCAGCTTTTATGTGATTCCAGCCAAGCTCTACAAGGTTGCTATGATGCTATTCTGCATTACGTCCGTTTTGCAAAGAGATGTCAACGTTTGTGCTCTTTTGAGCCCCATTTTTTAATTTTTTAAAAATAGTTTTTATTGAATATTTTCAAATTTAAAAAATGCCACAAGTAAAAAGAAAAAAGAAAAGAAAAAGGGAAAAAAACAAGAAAAAATACAAAGACAAAAACAAACACATAAAAACACAAACAACATGATACTGTAATGTGATTTTACAGCTACCTGTATCAGCATGTATATTCTGCTTTGGTAGTTTACTCTTCGATTGTTGCCTTCTTGTAGATTTTAACAATTCTATTACTAATGTAATAATTATATAGTAATAGAATAGTATGGTACATATAATCAGATTTTACATACATACATACATACATTTTTCTTTGTTTTATAATCAATAGTTTTTAAAACTTTTATTTCTCACTTTGGCTTCTATTCTCTAGCCACTTGTACAGTCTACTCCAAATTTTATAATAGTCCGACTCTTTCGTTTAACTCCATAGTCATCCTGTCCATTTCAGCACATTTGAATACCTTCCTAATTACTATTTCGGCTGGGGTGGGTGGGTACTTTTTTGTTTCCAGTTGTGTGCAAAGGCAATCCTAGCAGCAGTTGGTATGTGTAATGTTATACATCGATATTTCTTGTCCATCTCTGGGTCTGGTATACCTAATTAACATAGATCTGGTTTCAATTCTATCCTATGTTCGGTGATTCCTTCCTGCCAATCGGTAATTTTAAGCCAATATTTCCTGGCCTGGGGGCATGCCCACCACATGTGATAGAACGTTCCAGATTTATGTCTACATCTCCAACATTTCGGGAGATAGGTTTTAATTTTTGAGATGACCAATGCAAGCAAAGCACCAAGAGCACAAAGCTGACTTGGAAACTGCTAGTCTCTCCACCTTGTCTACGTTTCCTTTGGGCTTTGTGACACAAAGGTGAGCCAGGAATGGGAAGGGACTCTGCTCTTTTCTGCTACAGTGTACACATCCCCAGACTACGAGGAGCTGACCTTTGAGCTGCTGCTGGAGCGACTGGTGTCCATTGGCTATCCACCCGAAGTTCTGGAATACAAGTACGACCCTGCCTTCCCTACCAGGTAACAAAACACCTGGTTATTTAACCCTCCCAAATCCAACTGCTGTTGGAGGCTTTGATGCTGGATTTGAATTGTGGGGAGGGGGCCAACCCAGCTGATCTTGTCTTTCCATTCTTCAGGGGGCTGATCTTTGATGCCCGGTACGGGAACTTGCTGAAGGTGGACTCCCATGGCAATCTGTTGGCCTGTGCGCATGGCTTCCATTTCCTCAAGGGGTAGGGGTCTCCTCTTTGCACTTCTGACTGCAGAGACCCAGCCTGGAGCTCAAGAGCAAAGGCCCAGGGTCCCTGCTAATGAGCCGGGTGTACCAAAGATGCAGCCTGGATTTGGGGCAGTCACCTCCACTGTCAGGTCCCGAAGGGTTAACAAAAACAGCCAAACACAGAGATGGTTTGAAAGGGTTTTATCTTCTTCCTACGGCAGGAACGGACCAGCAAAGCACTGAGGCAATGACTACATGGTCAGAGCTGCCACCCTGAGCTTCCCACCCCCTTTTATAGCTACGTTGGTAATTAAGATAAGCCGCACACCACACGTCCGCACACCCATCACCTTGTGACCCAGAGCAAAAACCACCCAGCAATTAATTATGGATTGTTAGCAGGAGCTTTGTAATTTCTTCAGCTAGACAGTGTGGAGGAGGGAAAGTGAGTCTTGGCAGCTGGCCCAGTTTCCTCCCTGAATGGCAGCTCCAGGCCTCTGAGCTGGCTGGAGCTGACATGCAGCCCCCTACCACAGAGACAGCATCTGGGGAGCTACGAATTACAGTTCGTTAGGAGTTGAAGGACCCCTTTCACCTGGTTTTGTGGGATCTCTGCTGTGGGATCTCGCTACCAGGTGGGGTGCCCTACAGTCCTTGCTATGAACCCAAGATGCCTCTGATGGGATAACCTTTCCATAAAATAAGGTATTGTAACTGTCCCCTGTGCCACCTGGATTCTAGCATATCTTGCACTATATAGTGCCGTTCCCCATCTATAGTAACCGGGGCTGGTGGCCGTAGAGGGTCTCCGCTGATATAAGAGGCCTGAACTGATCCGAGCTGGCTGCAGTGGGAGACTGGATGTGTTTTCCCCAGTAGAGGGGGGAGACTTAGCTGCACGGTGACTGGGTTAATAACTCGCACGATTGGGAAAGGCCCAATGAATTTGGACCCGAGTTTCTTACATGGCAATGACAGCCTGAGCTATTTAGTGGAGAGGTATACCCTCTGGCCTACGTGGAAAGGTCCCTGCGCCCTCCGCCTTTTATCGGCACTCAAGAGAGCTGGTCACAAGGGGGGGCTGAGAAGAGATTTTCTGGATCCTTTTAGCTGCCCTTCAGCAGACCCGGCAGCTTGGGACCGGTCTGAGTCAGGTGGGCCTTTGCTACAAGATGCCTTCCCATCTCACCGATGACTTTTCCTTCTTTTTCTACTTTTAGGAGTGAAATCTGGAATTACTACCCAAACAAATTCATCCAGAGAGACGACACAAAACGTTTCCACATTCTGAACACTTTGTTTAATTTGACAGGTATTTGCAAAGGGAGAGCTGGGAAGAGGGAGGGAGGGAGGGTCAGCCTCAGGCCAGGGCACTGCCCGTCCCAAAGCGGGGCTTAAACCGGCTGCTCCTGTTAGTGGCTGTGGGAGTGGGATGCAAACAAACCACCCGCCAGGTTTCCACCCTTTCCAAAAGCTGCTAAAAGCTTTCCGGCTTTGCAGACTGGCGAGAGGGGGAGGGGAGGGAGGGAGGGGGGGGGAAAGGCTCCAGGCGAGTGGCAGGAGTGCACACATGCAGCTCCACTTGCGTTGAGCGGTGGGCACTTGCGTGCATGTGTGAAGCGCCATTTGTGTGAGTGGCAGCTCATACATACACACATTTCACAAATATACATTTCTCATAGATATTATTAGCGTTATACATTATCCTTTAACACTTATAATTCCATTCTTCCCCTAAATATGTAATAATATATTTGAGATTGTTTTCCTGCCATCACATCCATCCATCTTATATTACAACAATCCTACTTCTTCCCTCTGTCTTTCTCCTACCCTCCCTTCTTCTCTACTTTCTTCTTTCCTCCTCTTTTCTTCTCCCCTACTCCTCCCCTCTTCCTTCCCTTCCTACCCTCTCTCCTACTCTACTACCCCTCCCTCTCCTTTACCCTTTCCTCTTTCTCTCTCCTTTCCTCTCTGCTAAAGCATTTTGTACTTACAGTGGTAGCTAGGTACTTGTCTGTGGGAGACACACAATTTTTTCTCATAAGGAATAGTGTAGTGACTCACAAGGCAATTGACACTGACAAGATCTAGCTTGTGCGTTGAGTACTAAACAAACTATGAGTATCGGGACAAAAAAAGTTTGGCATGAAAATGCACTGAGTATCAAATTTGATGTGTTTCACAGCAGTTGAGTACCAAGTTGCCTCTATATTTTAAACCATTTCCCCATGACTTACTTTGGCTAAGCTTATAATAACTTCCTTAGCTGAGCCAGTTTAAGATCCGGCAGCTGCATTTGCGCAACACGTGACCTTTGTGTTAACATGGGTTAGAGTTTCTTGTGGTTTAGCATGTGGCACCAATCCAGGTGAGGCTTCCAAGAGGAAATGGAGTCCTTTGAGGAACAAGGGAAGAGTACAATCTTTCTATTCATGGTGTGGCGCAAATGATTCCCCAAGTGTGGAACCTTTGTGGGCAAATATTGACCACTTCTGGTTTAAGTTGAGCTGTGGGAGCTGAGTGAATTTCCCAGGCAGCCCCAGCCCCTGAAGTGAGGGGGCCTTTGCTCAGCCTTTTCTCCCTCCCCACAGAAACGTACCTCTTGGCCTGCCTTGTGGACTTCTTCACCAGTTTCTCCAGATACACAAAGTAAGCCTGATGGCTCAAGCCCTTGGGCGGTCCGGCGCGGCCTGGCCTCACCTGGGTGGAGGGTGCTGCATGGGGCTTTAGAGCCTTCTGGGATCCTTGGTGTGCCAAGGGGCAGAGGCCGGGAGCTCTGTGCCAGTTTGCCAGTTTGCTCCTGGTCTCTCCCTGCTGTGAGGAATTCCGGCTGATCTCACCTTCTTGTTCTTTCCCTCTCAGCTGTGAGACCGGCTACAGGCAGGGCAACCTCTTCATGTCCTTCCGCAGCATCTTCCAGGATGTCCGAGAAGCCATGGATTATGTTCACCTTTCAGTAAGCAGAAGAGAGGGGGGGGGAAGAGGAGAAGGTGACTAGGCAAGGGCATGGTTGGGGAAATGCTCTTCGGGTAGACTGAGATATTTCCTTGCATGATTTATTACAGGGAGTCACACTTAAGAGCCAGCCGTTGGTCTAGTGGCTGAGATGTTGGATCAGGGTGGGGAAACCTGGGTGTCAGGCCTGCAGCCATCTTTTCTTTTGGATCTTAGGCCTGTCACACTTTCTGCTATTCGATTATGCATTTTCTATTGTGGAAACATGGGAGGGGGGAGTGAGATGCTATGTAGCCATAACAGCATTCTTTCTAGAAAGCCAAGGTCATCCTTTGTCTTTGCACCTGACCGGAACTGGGTTGGTGGAAGCTGCCAGCATGGCAGTGGGAGATTGGACCATGGGATGGACTTGTGGGTGTGGGGGGGGGGCAAGACCTTGAACTTTCAAAGAAAAGCGGGAAGCTTTCAGATTCGGGTTTTCCCAGACGTTCCAACATGGCTCCCTTCATAAATTGGAACTTTGAGGAATTCTTTGCCTCGGACTCTGATTTAATTTAGAATGCTAGTTGGAAACCTGACACCGAGTTCTAGTTCTGCCGTGGGCATAATGCTAACTAGGTGACTTTGAGCCAGTCCAAAGGAGGCAATGCAGACCCCTTTAAAAATGAGGCCAAAAAAGGGGGCAGAGAGTTCCAGGAGTCACAAGAGACTCAAAGCCTCTGAAACCAAATCTCACCATCTAGTCACATCTTATATTGGCAGTTTCGAGGCAGCTGAGAAATAGCTTCAAAATCCATTGATAAAATCACATTAACTGAATACGAATCTTGGATCTGAGGGAAGAGCCGGAACGCTGGGTCTGCCTCGGTTCCCTCGGCCACTTTCCAGCTGCCCTGGGCTGCCCACCAGAACCGGCATCAGGAGCTGCCCTGGCCAAAGTGCCACAGCTGCTCATCCTGGCCCTGAACTCCCCTGCCGTCCTCCGTTGCTCTCCTAGGGCTGCCTCAAGGAGAAGATGCTGAAGAACCTGGAGAAGTATGTGGTGAAAGATGTGAGTGAGGAAGCCTTGGCAGAGAGCGCCCATTTTCAGCCCCTGAAACCCCACCCTGGTCGGGTTCCTCTTGGAGTCCCTCAGGCCGCTGATCTGCGTCTTGCTTCCGTCTCCTTTCCGACAGCCCCGTATTCCTCTCCTGCTGAGCCGCATGAAGGACGCAGGGAAAATGTTTCTTGCCACCAACAGCGACTACAACTACACAGATGTAAGTCAGACCTTCCGAGAGTAGGGAAGCAGGAGCTGCTTTCCTCCGTGCTCGGTGGCAGTGCCAGACTGACCTTTTTTTTAAAAAAGAGTTTTATTGCAATTTTCCTTTCCCCCATCATACATATTTTATGGACAGAGTACTGGGTCACGTTTTATCCATCTCATTTATAATCATAATTTAGTATATTCTGATTTCCCACTTCAATTAATATTCCTCTCTTTTATATAATCTTTTCTTCCCCCCCATTAATTCATTTAAGCTTACGTATCATTGCTAAACACCTAATCTTTATAAATTAATCATTTTTAACCATAATTTTACTATGCCAACTTCAATCGTATTATTGTCTTTACATATTTATCTTTTCTCATTTAATTCTATACATAGTTAATATCACTATATGCCCTATATTTCATCTTTTTAAAAAAACAATTTTTACATAAGTTTACCTTATTTCTTCTTCACAAAAAAAAAATAATTCTCGTGAATTCCCCTTTGCCAATCGCTAATGTTTTAAAATTCCCAACCTTGTTCAAATTACATTCAAAATTAGTAATATTATCAAATTATTTACTTTCACATTTCCATCTACTGGTCTAACTCTTTATATGTCTATACTAGTATTTACCCAAGCTGACCATTTGGCTGGCTGGCCTTGCAGGTGCTCAGGGGCACGGATGGTTTGGTGGGAGGAGGCCAGTGGCAGGGAGACGCATGGAAGAGACCCTGATGGCTTCCCATCCTTGTCTTCTGCCTGACGAGGCCCTTGAACCTGGGCGGGATTTTCACGGCAGAAGAGAGTAGCACTTGGCTTATTATTATCTCTTTCCAGGCGATCATGAGATACTTACTTGACTTCAGTGAAGGGAACACGGTAAGTCAACCTGTGAGATGTTCCAGGCCCAGGTGGCCATTAGCAGCAGCAGCAGCAGCACCTGGATGGGACAATTCAGGTGGATTGCTGCCTGCAGCAAGGTAGCTGGGCTGGGAAGAGGCCCTCCTGCCAAACAGTAGGGTTAGGGTTAGGGTTGGCGCTGCCCTTCCTTGTTTGGCTCCATGGGAAACAGCTGCTATTATTAAGTCCCACGTGCTTTAGTGATTTAAATTGTCAGAGAGCTTCCAATGAAAGTCCTCCAAGTCCTGGTTGTCCCAAAGGTGCTTTTTCAGGAGGCAACTGGACTTTCTTGGTTTTCCTTTTGAAGATGTTTCGCTTCTCATCCATGAGTGAAACTTCTTCAAAAGGAAAACCAAGAAAGTCCAGTTGCCTCCTGAAAAAGCACCTTTGGGACAATGATACTAAAAGTTGTCCAGAGGTCTAAGAAGACCAGGAGGGAGTCTGACTGGATGGTGGGGAATGGAAGGATCTATACTCCTTGCAGACAGATGGTCGTTTGCATCCTTTTTAGAGAGTCGTTGAGGCCACTTGGGGCTTTACCTGTGTCCTTGGGGTCACCTGAGTGGTGCAAATGGTTCCTGTAGTCTGCAATTTTTCTGGAAATCTGTTCATACTCTGTTCATAATCCCTCCATTCCCCACCATTCAGCTAGAGCTGAAGAAGCTTCTTCGATGAGAAGCGAAATGTCTTCAAATAAAAAAACAAGAAAGTCCAGTTGCCTCTTGAAAAAAGCACCTTTGGGACTTCCAATGTAAGGTAGCACTTATTAAAGTCCGTATAACAGGGTCTGTAACTGAAGAGGGAGAGAGGGGGAGGGAGGGAGGGAGGGAGGGAGGGAGGGACGGATGGATGGATGCAGTCATGGTGACTTGTTGTGATTAGTACGAAACCTTCAGGACTTTCCAGATTGCCAAGTAGCCTAACATGTTCCCTTTCTAACAGCAGGTCAAATCCCAGCATCGACCGTGGCGCTCGTACTTTGATCTGATTGTTGTCGACACTCGCAAGCCCCTCTTTTTTGCTGAAGGAACTGTGCTGCGGCAAGTCAACACAGTATGTGCCTGCCAGGGCCAAAAACAAGGGAGGTTGGCGGGGAAGATCTAGGATGAACTTCAAGGAAACAGGGAAGGATTCAAAGTCATCCTGCTCTTCTCAAGTCTGTGATATAATATTTATTGGTCAGGTGGATAGATAGATAGAGATAGAGATCAATATATATAGATATAGATAGATAGATGTAGATAGATTAGATTAGATGGATGGATGGATGGACGGATGGATGGGTGGATAGAGAACGAGATCAACAGAGATATAGATAGATACAGTAGATAGAGAGAGATAGAGATGGATAGATAGATAGATAGATAGAGATCAGTAGATAGAGGTATAGATAGATACTATATATATATATATATATATATATATATATATATATATATATATATATATATATATATATATATATATATATATATAGCTATCTATCTATCTATCTATCTATCTATCTATCTATCTATCTATCTATCTATCTATCTATCTATCTATGCTGGTCTTGTTGTATTTGGGTTGAGATTGTCTTGGCAACGTTTCAGCGAGGTCTCACTCGCCATCTTCAGGCTGGGTTTGGGGCTTAAAGCGTGGTCAGAGCTGCCGTCTTTCTATAAATCTTGGTGGGATGTGTGTGGAGTGCTGGCTTTGTTTCAGTAAGTGGAATGATTGGTTGTGTGGTTGTATCACGATTGGTAGATTGGTGCTGATTGATGCTGGCTGTGTGTCTATTGTTGTTTCGTGTTGTAACGGCCTGGTTGGTGGGTGGGGCTCGTTTGTTGACTAGGACTGGTTTCCAGATGTCTGGTAGGTGGGAGATATCGGCATGTTTATTCATGTTGTGGGGGCGTTTCTCTATTTCGATGGCTTCCATAATTATTCTCTTGTTGAAGTGTTCAGTTTTGGCGATTAACCTGGTTCCTTCAAAATTAATTTCATGTCCTGTAGCTTTAAGGTGCTGGAAAAGGGAGGAATATTTTTCTTTTTTTCTTACTGCGTTCGTGTGTGTTCTGCGATGCGTGCATTTGTTCTCCTGTTCGTTTGTCCTATGTATGTTGCAGGGTAGATTTTGCATGGTATTTCGTAGACTCCTTGGTTTTCTAGCTGGATTTTGTCTTTGGGGTTTCTTAAGATGTTGGCTATTTTTTGGTCAGTGTTGAAGGCTGTCTTGATATTGTGTTTGTGGAGAATTTTGCTGATTTTATCTGTGGTGCCTTTGAAGATGGTGAGTGAGACTTCGCTGAAACGTTGCCAAGACAATCTCAATCCTACACGGGAAAAGACCCAAATACAACAAGACCAGCATACCTACACCCGTGGAAATCTACGAAAACCATAGAAAGAAACCAGACTGCAGATGTCAGGTTGCTGAGGGGAAATTGGGACCTCTTTAAAAGGAAACACATGAGCAAGGATGATGACTAGAAGGCGCTGGAGGGAAGGAGTCCCCTCCTGGGGGTCGAGCTTCCCAGCCTGTCCACAGAGCTATGGGTCCGAGGGATGGTCTGTGTGCTGAGTTGGGTTGCTGTAAGTGAAGCCTTTGTGCCTTTGTGTTCAGGACACGGGGAAGCTGCGAATTGGGACCTACACAGGAGCCCATCAGCACTGCGCTGTCTACTCTGGAGGTAAATTCGCCTGGGTAGCCCTCAGCCTTTCCGATGGCCATTCCCCTTACGTACCTGGGGAAGAAGGACCTTGGGCTTCTCATTGCAGGTGGGTGGGAGAATACAGTAAATAAGGCCTCCCTTGCACAGCAGAGTAAAATGCTGTTCTCTGATAACGTCACCATGAAGTGGAAAAGATGTGGAGACTCTGGAAAGAGTGCAGAGAAGAGCAACAAAGAGGACTAGGGGACTGGAGGATAAAACATGCAAAGAACGGTTGCAGCAACTAGTTTGATGAAAAGAAGGACCAGGGGAGACATGATAGAAGTCTTCCAATATCTCAGAGGTTGCCACAAAGAAGAGGGAGTCCAGCTATTCTCCAAGGCACCTGAAGACAGGACAAGAAGCAATGGGTGGAAACTAATCAAGGAGAGAAGCAACTTAGAACTAAGGAGAAATTTCCTGACAGTTAAAACAATTAATCTGTGGAACAACTTGCCTCCAGAAGTTGTCAATGCTCCAACACTGAAAGTTTTTAAGAAGATGTTGGATAACCATTTGTCTGGAATGGTGTAGGGTTTCCTGCCTAGATAGGGGGTTGGACTAGAAGACCTCCAAGGTCCCTTCCAACTCTGTTATTCTATTCTATTCTAACTATGCCAGGTTTAAAAAGTGCCTAATACATTTCCAGTTTTGCCTTCATAACAAAGCAGAGAGGTGGGCAGAAACAGGTGGGGGATGGCACAGCCAGTGTCTGGCAGCAGGAGACCCTGGAGCCTCCTTCTCTCAGACTCTGAAACTCCGGGGAGCTGTTACTCTCTGGGATTGGACAGCAGGTAGTAAAGGGGCCATTCTTCTTTTCTCCATCCCCGTGGCAAAACACAATTCTCCAGCCTGCATGGGTCTGGAGGACTGGCAGCCAAGTAACTGTTCTTGGCTTTGATCCCCCGTGAGAACCCGTTTCCATTCCTTCTGCTGTTGGGTGGGTCATGGCTTGGGGGCAGACCCCTTGCCGATAGGAGAGGCCCCTTGGAATGAATGGCTGCAGAAATGGAAAAGGCCCTCCTTGGAAATGAGGAGCAAGGGCCAGAGGCGGCCTCCGAAGACTTGAGTCTGTCCTTCCTGCTCCTAAATGCTACAATTGAGCCGGGACTTTCTGTTGTTAAGTGAGACATTTGTTAAGTGAACTTTGCCCATTTTTACCACCTTTCTTGAATCACCGCAGGTGATAAGTTGGCAACCCCGTTGTTAAGTGAATCTGGCTTCCCCATTAGACTTTGCTTGTTGGAAGGTCGCAAAATATTGTGAATCCAACCCCCCTGTGGCTGTTGCAGCTGAAACTGTGATGTAAACCGAAGAAAACTGTATCATAAAAAATACTTAAGCAAGAAGAAGGTTGCAAAAAAGGCCGTAAGTATGAACCAGGAGCCAAGCATCTGAATTTTGATCAGGTGCTCACGGGGATGCTACAAAGGTTGTAAGTGTGAAAAATGGCCGTAAGTCACTTTTCTCAGTGCCGTTGCAACTTTGAATGGTCACTAAGTGAAGTGTTGTAAGTCGAGGACTGACCTGAAGATTGAAGATGCAGAAGGGCAAATGCAGGTCAGTGCTGGAGTGAATCTCCCCCAATAGGTGAATACTAATGGCCCACAGTAGTGCGTTGCTTGAAGGCGAAAATTGAAAATCAATCTACATAATACGGAATTATGTATGGAATTGTGGCTAATAGGTTAAAAAAAACCCCATTGTTTAGATACGTGAGAATGAAACACGCTCCCCTGATTCTAGGCTCCTCAGACATGATATGTGACCTCTTGGGCGTGAAGGGCAAGGAGATCCTTTACATTGGAGATCACATCTTTGGGGATATTCTCAAATCCAAGAAGAGGCAAGGATGGCGCACATTCCTGGTGGTCCCAGAAATGGCGAAGGAGCTGCAAGTGTGGACGGAGAAGAGTGGTGAGGTTCCCTCCACCTGTGGGGAGGGAGGTGGTCCCAGGGGTCTCCTACGATCTTGGGGAGGTCCTCTTCCTGGGACGTGTGGCTCGGTCGTCTTCCAACCTTTCAGTCGTGGTCCGATCTCTCCCTGGCTAGAACCTGCACCCGTTTCAGAGGCCTTTCAGTTGACCGCCTCAAAGAGCCACACTGCCCTCAGATCTCAGGAGCTGCTCTGGCCTGTTTCCCCGTCCCTTTTGGGCCATCAGCTAAAGCCATCTTCTCTTTACAGAACTCTTCGACGAATTGCAGCGCCTGGATGCCCTCTTGGCTGAACTGTACCAGTGAGTACGATCTTTGTTGACCCGTTAGCCTTTTGCCAAGATGGCAGGGGGATATTTTTCACAGCCACATCCATGTGGCCAGACCTAACTCGGCTGCCTTCCACAACCTTGGCCTGAACCCCTTCAGGAGTGAGGATGGCCGCCGGTGCTGCCCTTAACAGTTTTAATACAGACTCGTTTAAAGGAAGGGATTGGTGGGTTGCCTGGCTGTGTTTTTGCTCCACTCAAAATCACCCTGCGGCCTGGAAAAACAGTCAACTCTGCTTTATATGTGGGTGGATTTAGAGAATAGAACAGAATAAGAGAGTTGGAAGGGATCTTGGAGGTCTCCTAGTCCAACCCGCTGCTCGGACCCTAGACCAGTGATGGTGAACCTTTTTGGCACCAAGTGCCCAAACCGGAACGCTCGGGCATGTATGTACATATGTGAGCGCCAGAGTACCGGAAACCCAAAGGCAAGCTGGCCAGAGCACACATGCCTATTTTTGGCTGGTTTTGGCTATTTTGTTTGTCCGTTTTCTGGCCGATTCTCAGGCTGTTTTTCGGCCATTTTTCAAGCCACTTTCTGGCCCAAAAATGGCCTGAAAAGAGCCTGGTTTGGGGGCATTTTTGGCTGTTTTCTGGAGCTCCTGTGCCTGCAAAGACCAGCTGGCTAGCGTGCAAAAATGGCCCCCCAAAATGGTCTGAAAATGGCCCAAAAATGGACTGGTTTTCGGCTGTTATTTGGCCGTTTTCTGGTGCTCCAGCACCCACAAAGACCCACTGGCCGGAAACCAGGAGAGCAGCTGGCAACGTTGCATGTGTCCACAGAGAGGGCTCTGTGTGCCACCTCTGACACGCATGGCACAGGTTCGCCATCATCGTTCTGCCCAAATGGCTGCCCAGTCTCTCCTGAAAAAATCCTCCAGTGATGACGCCCCCACAGCTTCTGGAGGCAAGCTGTTCCACTGGTTAAGGGCTCATGTTGTTAGGAAGTTTCTCCTTAATCCAAGGTTGCACCCGGTGCGACTTTTCTACCGTCTGCCGACTCTACGAGGGATGGAGAAGCGGCCCTAGTGGTCAGCAGGAAGCTTGGGAGTGGGGTGCCTGAAGGCGGGGCTGAGGGGGCTCTTGCTCCCCCTTTGGGTGGGCCTCCACCTGGCTTCTGGGCTCAGGCTTCCTTGTCTTTTCCAGGCACTTGGACAGTGGAAGCAGTGAATGCCCAGACATCAGCTCCATCAAGAAGCAGATCCAGGTCTCTTCCCTCCCCCCTCTCCCCCATGTTCTTTGGGGTCTCAGTCCCACGTGGCAGGTCTTGGAGCCAAGTCCAGATCATTCCCCCGTCTTCATGGAGCATTGGGAGGTGCCCTGCCCCCCCCCCGGGAAAGAACGGGAGAAAGTTCCCAAAGAAAGGTGGAGCAAACTACTGAGCAGCCTCAAGGGGGGACTGGCTGAGGAGGGGGAGGAGCTGGTGGGGGATTGGGCATGAGGGGAGCATCCTCCCCCCCCTGCAGCTGCACACCAGGGAAGAGAGGGGCCTGGTCAGCCCCCTCCCTGCAGATCCCCCCTCATCAATGGCCACTACCCGTGGCATCTATTACAAAAGAAGGGCTGGGATTCTGGAGGGAAGTTCATCTCTACTTTCTTGGCATGGGAATCTAGAATGAAAGGCCGGGAAGAGCCGGACAGCTGGACTTTCAGTGGGGGTCTCGGCTCATGTTGTTCTGGTGACCCACCAAAGTTATAGAGGTCATAGAATAGAATTGGAAGGGACCTCGGAGGTCTTCTAGTCCAACCCCCTGCACAAGCAGCAACCCTATGATGGTTAACCTTTCCAATGCCAAGTGCCCCAAACTCAAAAATGCAACACGAGCCCCCCTGCGCATGTGCCCCCCCCCGCGCCCAGTCTTGGCTTCCAGGTTGGTGCAGGAAGCCTTTCAGGCCCAAAATGGGGCATGGGGTGTGTGCGCATTCACACAACCCCCCAAGATGCAGTGTGAGCATCCCCTGCGCACGCGCGGCAGAGACCGGAAGACCAGCTGGCTGGGAGGCATGCGTGCATGCATGCGCGATGGAGCTGGGCTGGGGTGAGGGCTCTGCATGCCATCGTTTCCCCATCAGAGCCCTCTAGTATTCAGACAAATGGCTGCCCCGCCTGGTTATAACTGTCTCCCGAAATGCAACTCCTAGAGGGCAGCTTTTCTCTTTCAGAAAGTTACCCACGAGATGGACATGTGTTACGGGAAAATGGGGAGCCTCTTCCACTGTGGCTCCCGCCAGACCCTCTTTGCCAATCAGCTGATGCGCTATGCAGACCTCTATGCCGCCTCCTTTGTGAACTTCCTCTACTATCCTTTCAGCTACGTCTTCCGGGCACCGGCGGCTCTGGTAGGTGGGCAAAACCAAGAGGTGGGGGGAGGAAATGAGGGCGCAGGGGTTGTGTGAACTGACCTGGGGAACAGCCTTTCCCTCCAGCAGCTCCCTGGCAGGAGGGGCTTCGGCTGCTTCCGTTGGGAGCAGAACGGGAGTGCCTGAAGGTGGATCTTCGCTGTCTCATTTCCATCTGTTCCCTCTCAGATGCCGCACGAGTCAACCGTGGAGCATGTAAAAATGGAGACCGCCGAGACGGACATCATGCACCAGCTCAGGCAGCAGGTGAATAGACCCAGGCCCATCTCATGTGGCCTTTCTTCCCTGCTTCTTCTGTGGCTGAATCGGCAGCTCCTGGTTTTGCCTTTCCTTCATTTCGTGAAGATGACTTTGCACCCATCGCGATTGGAAAAGGTCCCCGTGCTTCTCCTGCCCGTGGCAGGAACAGGTGGTGAGAAGGAGCAGGTCCAACCTCCTACCCACAGAGTTGCCCCTGACCTACTCAGGGCTCCACCTCGGGGCTCAGGGGGAAAATTATGCGTAAAGTTGGCATAAGAGATACTTTTGGGGCAAAATATAATGCAAATGGCATCGTCATGTACGGAGACCTGGTCCCAATGGCCGTCACTAAAGGAGTCCAGGGATCGTTGAGTGTTTGTTGCAATGGGGCTTTAATACCCAGGTCAGCCACAGGGAGCGCTGTGTCCTCTACCTGAAATGACATTTCCTACCTACCACTAGGGGCACTCTCTCATTTGCTAGGAGTTCTTAAGAAATCTCCAGAAAACTCTGGTAACTACATTGCTTACTTTCACTTTCACTTCTAGATGGATTGAGTTGTACTTGGAGTCAAGATAAATTGCAGCGATACCATGAAGATCATTTCACGTGCAACACATTCTGAACCTTTGAGCTCCCAAAAAACAGTTGATGAATGAAGCTTCCACAATTTAATTCTCTCTTCTTCCGAAGATGTATATTTTCTTCTTAAAGGCTTAGGAAAGATTAGAGACCCCCCCACCCCCAATGGCAAATGCTTTTTCCAGGCAAAATCAGCCACATTCTCCACCTCTCCAGTTAGAACTTTCCCTTCAATGGGGAGGAATTCTTGGTTGCATCTGGTTACCAGGATCCTCTGGATGAGAAGGGAAAGGGCACAATTCAAATCCCTAGAGGATGGCAGCACAGACCACCGGAGAAAGAATGGACTGTGTTAAAGTAGAATAAAATATGGATTAAAATATAAGAATGAAGACGTGGCATAAATGGGACAGTTTGAAGCTTGCTTAAAGGGACAGGGAAATGTCACCAGCTTTCAACCACAACATGTTCCAGCAAATGTCCCTATGTCAAAAGTCCAAAACCACAAGGTTCAATTAAAGTTCGTTAATGGCACGTAGTCCATACCTGTAACAAAAGGAGAAGTAAGACCCCCATCTCCTTATAAGGCTTTTTCCCCAAGGTAATCAATAAGAAATGAGTAAAGTGTTTCCGTGTTACACCGTCTTTGAGAATGTATAAGAATGTGTGCTTCGATGATGAAGTTCGTTCAGAACTTGCAATGCTAGCCATGGGCTAACGTTTCTGAACCTGGCTGCCAAATAAACTCTTCCTGTATCCTGAGAAGTCTAAGTCTGTCATTTTCTGCAACAGTGTCTTCAACTGTACTGGTTCCATCACGCGGGTTGAATCCGCAACTCTGCACTTCCAGAAGCTTGGGTCTATCACCCATCACCCCTGCCAAAATAAATACGTTTGTGTGACCTCAGCTTGGACAAAATGATTTCATTGGGGTTAGGGGGTGTGAGAAAGAACTTTTTCACAAGTATATTTTGTTCTGTATCTCAGAAAAAAGCAACTTCTGAAATAGTTCTTGTAATTTAAGGCAGGAACTGAGTGTGGTGGCTAGAGGTGGAGCTCTTGCCTCCCAATTAGGAGGTTGGGAGTTCAATCCTAGGTAGAGGATCCATTTTTGTGCCCTATTTTGACCGGCAGAGTGCTGCAGGAGGCTGTCCAGCCCGAAAAGGCGCTGCCCTCCTGTCCTGTTTTGGCTGCTCCTTTGCTATTTCCAGGCTGTATTCAGTATTAATACTGACAGGGGGAGCCTGCTGGGCACCCCTGATCATGAAATGCCTGCAAGAGAACGAAGCTTCAGGAGCACCAAGGAGCCCTCAGTCTTCAACCCTGAGCTACAAATACTCCCCTTTTTCGAGACCAAAATTTCTCTACTTGCGAGCGTGAAAACCTTTCCTGACTAGGCGAAAATGGATTTCTGTAAATTGTCACCAAACATATTCTAGTAATCCCACTAACAGCCTTCAGCAAGCAGCCCACACATCGTGGCTGGAGCATTTCTGCAGCCACAAGGACTTTCCCCTTTTGGAATTAAATTGCATTAACTCGAGTTAAGTTGAATTTTATCTTCATTACCAAGCTGTGTAATGTGCTAGCACAAGATTATACCTAATAATAATATATCTTACCAGAAAAACAAAACAAGTGAGTCCTTATTGGGACACAAAACTTCATGTAGGAGAGGCCAGGATTGTTAATGAATCCTCCCCAAAAGAAAATAAACAATGAAGAATTCTAAACTACAGATAGTTTATCCTCAATCTGTCTTTGTTCTACTGTCCTGAACAAGACATTTTCTCTTCGTAACTCATGAGGGATATATTCTGAATTAAATATTATAGCAAGCATTTAATGATAGAAAACTTTTGGAATAGCAATCTTATCTTATGCAAAGTAAAGAAAGTGCTCAAATAAAAAAAAATACAACTCAAAAGTTCTACATTCCTGAAGATGGGATTTACATTCCCCCTCCGAGTCGGAGTTCAGTAAAAACAGGCTTCCAATGCTTGCATTTAGCAGGATAGCTTTTGTAGTCCTGAGATGCGTTGCGTGGACCTTTAGCCCAGGAGACTTGGGTGCCTGGAAAGCTTAACAGGATCCAGGCTTTTGGCCACAGAGCACAAGCCGACAGAGAGACCTGGGGGTGGGGAGGGGTGGGTCAAAAGGCAATTCTCAGCTGCAGCCGCTTTTCTCCTGCGCTGGATCTGGCCTCCTGACTAGCAGAGGCTTTGGGAGTGGTTTTTTGCTTCAAGTCAAAACCCCAAAAGTAAAAAGAAATATATTCAAGAATTAAATGATGGATCTGATGAATTAAACGACCGTTGACTTACCTGAACGGTCCTTCTATGTGCGCTGCGAGGAGAATCCAAGCATGGGTTAACTTTGTCCATTAGCCTAGAGACTGAGTTATGAAATTGTTTTTTTTTTTAAACAAAGTTTTATTGGTTTTTTTAAAATTTACAAGGAAAAGGGTAGTGGAAAGGCGTACAAATTTTGGCAGTTGCAAAGTGTGGTAGACGCCCCCTCCCTCCAAACTTATAGTATACATCTGAGTATAAATCATTAATACATGGTCATATATAATCAGCATTTTAGTTCTATTAGTACTTTCAATCAATTTAGTACATAGTAATATATAATCCACATGTTAATTTCATTATATTCTCATCTGGTTATTTTAAGGGTAATGTTTTAGTTTTAATTGTTTTTAGGGCTTTTAGCCTCATATTTATTTATTCTTCTGTACAGGACTCTTAATTTTAACCTCCTCCACATACATACATACATATATTTATAGCCCTATTTATATTTGTATTTTATCTGTGATTTATTGTGGACTGTACACCGCCCCGAGTCCCTTTTTGGGAGAGGGGGCGGTTTAGAAATGTGAATAAATAATAATAATAATAATAATTACTACTTTCGGTCAATTTATATCAATGAGATTTTCTTATTCATTTTTGTGATCTGAGCTTTCTTGGTATTGCCCCTTCTCTCCCCGCTGGCAGAGCTCCGGCCCCTCCCGTGTCCTGCATATCCATTGTAGAATCTTCTGTTTTTTCTAGGTGTATTTTGTTTTTTTCCATAAAGGCCTGTGCCTCTATGGGTGTGTTAATTCTAATTCTTGTCTCCTCCCAGAATATCAACATACCTTCAGGCATCAACCATCTAAACCACACCCCCTTCTGGTATAATTTATTCGCTAATTGCGAATAGTTTTTCCTTTTCCCCCTAATTTTCTTGGGGATCTGCTTCAAGATAGTTATTTCCCTATCATGGTATGTCAGGGCTTGCCCCCTTTGTACACCCAGTATTTTGTCTCTTGTGCTTTTTCTAAGAAATTTAATATGTACCTCCCTGGGTACATTGTGTGTTCTGGCATAGGCTGAATTCACTCTATAAACCAGATCTATCTCCCATTCCATCTGTTGTTTTTCTTTGTGTATATATTCAGCCAAGATGTTTATCATGATGTCCCTTATGTTTTCATCATCTGTTTCCATCACATTTTGAAATCTAAGATAAAAGGACATTCTCTCAAATTCTGTTTTCATTTGTTGGGTATCAAGTTCTTTGTTTCCCTTCTGCACCGCCTCTACCCCCCCCTCACTTCCACCACCCCACCCTCCACAAGGTCCAATCTCTGTGAGTTCTTATAAATTTGGGCTTGGTTCTCTTTAATTTCTTCTTTCATTTCCGCTAATTGTTTCTTAATTTCCTCTTGTCCCTGTAAGAGTTGCTGGAGCATTTGTTGCAAATCCATCTCTGTACTTTTAGGTTGCATCAGGTCTGTAATCTTTGATTGTGTAGCAGGACTGGATGTTGCTGATGTCGGGGCAGAGGTAGCAAAGCCAGGCTTTCCAGGGGGTGGTCTTTTAGGAGACATAGTTTATAGAATAAAGAGTTCAGTCAGTGTAGAGAATGGACAGCTGGAGCAGCCGAGCAGCCAGATGAGTCCAGGAGGCAGAAGATCCAAGCAGGAGAGAATTTCTCTAGTCAGCCTGGCAATAGAGTAAAATTTTCCACCCCAGAGAGTTCAAAGAATAACAATCCACAAGAGATTCTTCTGGGTAGCACGGGGATAAAGACCGGAAGCCTGAATTTTTAAAGGTGGAGTCAGGTTTCACAGTTCATGAAGACAACGGAAGTGTGCCATCTTGCCCTGCCAGCTTCGGGCTCAGAGGCATAACAAAGTTTTCAAAGTTCCCAAAGTCCTCAGATCATCAGTAAATTATGGAGCTAAATTCAATGAAAGTCACTTTAAGCAAGGGTGTGGCATCATTGGTTGGCTCTCCCCCCTCCTCCTTCCCCTGGGGCTGAGAGCAGAATTGTTCCAAGCCGCTTATCCGAGGGGGGGGGAATCCCCCTCCCTCCAGCCGCGCCTCCAAAGTTAGCCGAAAGTAAGTTTTAAAGTGCTGAAAAGTTCTTCAAATCAAGAAAGGGAGTGAAGGGGAGTAGCGCCTCACCACACTGCTGCTGCTTCCTTCTGCTTTTTCATTCTCCGATCAGCCTGTTGCGAAGACGCTTTACGCGCCCTCCGATACTGCTCCCCGGTACCTAGAGCGAGGCAGGGGGCCCCCCACCAGCCGCCGCCGATGCAGGGATCCCCCGCGATGCCGCTCCTCCGGCAGGACGCCTCTTCGGGGCGTCCTGTGCCCCCCAAGGAGTGGGGAAGCCCACCGGGGAGCCGGAGCGAGCAAACGAGTTGCCCGTCGCTGTCAGCCGCCGGAACCGGAAGTCGAGTTATGAAATTGTTGACCACGACTCCTCTGACCGGAAGGGTTGAGTTTTGTACAAAGGCTCAGTCCGACGAAGAGGTATAGATTTTGTTATCAGTTCATAAAGCAAATGAGGTAGTCCGACAAATGAGACAGTCCGACAATTCAAGACAGGTGCTCAGTTCCGAATAACGCGGACCAGAATCCAAGTCCCGAATTTCCCTGGACGAGCCGAAGCGAGGGTGGGGTGGATTCTCCTCGCAGCGCACGTAGAAGGACCGTTCAGGTAAGTCAACGACCAATCCGCTCAGAGAGGGACTTCTCCGGGTGCCGTCCACTAAACAGTGTCGGGGGGCGACACCCAGGAGCAGAGCCTTCTCTGTGATGGGCCCAGCCCTGTGGAATGACCTCCCCCGTGACATCAGGATTATTTCCGATCTCCGCTCCTTCCGTGTACAGCTGAAGACCCACCTCTTTCAATTATCTGGCCTGGCTCAACCGTAAATTTTTTCTTATTCCTCCTGACAGTCCTTTTAAATTTTTTAAATTTTAAATTGTGTTATTATAACTGGGGTATTTTAACGGTGATTTTTAACTGTCTAAATGTGATGTAACTTGTTACCTCCTCCGTGCATGTATGTCCTTGTATATATGTATGTTTAATAATAATAATAATAATAATAATAATAATAATAATAATAATAATAATAATAATAATAATAATAATAATAATAATTTTATTTGATTAGCCGCGACCCTCTCCCGAAGGACTCGGGGCGGCGTACAATCAAACAGATAAAAAATACACATAAGACAAACATATATACAAGAGAACAAAGACATATACATATGTGCATGGAGGAGGATGGACTTAAGTGAAAGACAGTTAAAAATACAATTTAAAATCCCCTAATAAAATTACCAAATTAAAAAACCCATCAGGAGCGTTACGAAGTTATGGTCGAGCCAGGCCAGCTATTTGGAAAAGGTGGGTCTTGAGCTTGACACGGAAGGAGCGGAGGTCAGTAGTAGTCCTAATATCCGGGGGGAGGTCATTCCACAGGGCTGGGCCCGCCACAGAGAAGGCTCTGCTCCTAGGCGCCGCCCCATGGCACTGTCTGGTAGACGGCACCTGGAGAAGTCCCTCTCTGTGCGAGCGGATGGGTCGTAGGGATGTATGGGGCAGAATACGATCCCGCAGGTAACTAGGTCCTGAGCCATGGAGCGCTTTAAAGATCGTAATCAAAACCTTGAAACGCACTCGATAGACCACAGGAAGCCAGTGCAGCTCGCGCAGGAGAGGTGTCACATGGGAGTACTTGGTACTCCCCATAATCACCCGCGCGGCCGCATTCTGGACCAACTGCAGTCTCCGAGTGCATTTCAAGGGAAGCCCCATGTAGAGAGCGTTACAGTAGTCCAGGCGAGACGTCACCAGCGCATGGGTGACTGTGCGTAAGGCGTCCCGGTCCAATAGGGGGCGCAATTGGCGCATCAGGCGAACCTGATGGAACGCCCCCCTTGCCACGGCTGTTACATGGTCATCCACGGACAGCCGGGCATCCAGGAGGACGCCCAAATTGCGCACCCGTTCCACGGGGGCCAGTTGCTCGCCCCCAATGGCCAGAGATGGAAGCAACTGGTTGAACTGGGGGGCCGGAAGCCACAGCCACTCCGTCCTGGAGGGGTTGAGTTTTAGTCGGTTGCCATCCATCCAGACCCGTACGGCCTCCAAACACCGGGACATCATTTCAACGGCCTCGTTGGGGTGGTTCGGGGTGGAAATGTACAGCTGAGTATCATCAGCGTACAGATGATAACCCACCCCGAAACCACGGATGATCTCACCCAGCGGCTTCATGTATGTGTTGAACAGGAGCGGCGAGAGGACCGACCCCTGTGGCACCCCACAAGTAAGGGGGCTTAGGGTCGACCTCTGCTCCCCTGCCAACACACGTTGCATCTGGCCGGAGAGGTAGGAGCCGAACCACCGCAAAACGGTGCCCCGGACCCCCAACCCCTCCAGTCGGTGCAACAGGATACCATGGCGATGGCATCAAAAGCCGCCGAGAGGTCTAATAGGACCAGGATAGAGGAGCAAGCCCTCCAGAGATCATCTACCAACGCGACCAAGGCCGTCTCAGTGCTGTGCCCAGGGCGAAAGCCGGACTGGCGCGGGTCTAGATAATCATTCTCCTCCAGATGTCGTGGGAACTGAGAAGCCACCACAATCTCTACAACCTTCGCCAAAAAGGGAAGGTTGGAGACAGGACGATAATTGGCCAGCTCCGTAGGGTCCAGGGAAGGCTTCTTGAGCAAGGGTCTCACCACCGCCTCTTTCAAGGCGGCCGGGAGAGACCCCTCACCCAACGAAGCGTTCACTAGGCCCAGGAGCCAGTCGCGTGTAACCTCCCAGGAAGCCAGTACAAGCCAGGAGGGACACGGGTCCAGCAAACATGCGGTAGGTCGCAGTCGTCCACGCAATCTGTCCAAATCCTCGATGGCAACCAAGTCAAACTCCTCCCAAAAAGGTTTCTCAAGACTCGCCACTGGCGTCTCGACTGGGCCACTGAAGGGGACCCAATCCTTCCGGATTTGAGCGACTTTATCCAGCAGATATTTCCCAAACTCCTCTGCCCTACCCTGTAGAGGGGCCTCCCGCAGCCTCTGAAACAGAAGGGAGCGGGACACCCGAAACAGGGCGGCAGGGCGGTTCTCTGCGGATGCAATGAGAGCGGCACAATATCGACGTTTGGCCGTTCTCAATGCCACTAGGTACGTCCTTAAATGGGCTCGTACCTGTGCTCGGTCCAATTCGGATCGGGAGGATCTCCAACGACTCTCTAGGCATCTCTTGCGGTGCTTCATCACCCTTAGCTCCTCGGTGAACCAAGGAGCCAGGGTGGATCGTTGCCGCCGGAGAGGCCGCAAAGGCGCCACCCGGTTCAAGGCCCCGGTAGTCGCATTATTCCACGCGGCCACCAGGTCCTCTACCCGAGGGCGGGTCAGGGCTGCAGGAGGTGGCCCAAGCTCCGTCTGGAACCTGTCTGGTTCCATCAAGCGCCTGGGGCGGAACCATCTAGTGTTTTCCGGTTCCGCCTCCCCTCAGCGAGGGGTAGCACCAGGGAAGTCAAGTCGGAGGAGTGAGTGATCTGACCATGATAGAGGAGTGATGGTTAAATTCACTCCTCCCAGATCACTCAACCACTGGCGAGAGACAAAAACGAGGTCCAAGGTGTGACCTCCCTCGTGTGTCGGGCCCTGAATCATTTGAGTCAGGTCCATGGCTGTCATGGAAGCCATGAACTCCCGAACCCCCTCTGATGCTTCTCCCACCGACGGCAGGTTAAAATCCCCCATTACTAAAAGTTTGGGGGTCTCAACCGCCACCGATGAGATTAGCTCGAGGAGCTCAGGCAGGGTCGCTGATGTATGGCGGGGAGCCAGGAATACTATCAGCAGGCCCAACTGCCTCCCAGGGCCCCATTTCACAACAAGGGATTCACATCCGGACGTCTGTGGCACAGTGGACTCCCTCGGCTCTAAGTCCTCCCGGATAATCACTGCTATCCCACCGCCCCTTCCCCGGGCCCGGGCTGGTGAAATGCTTGGTAACCTGGTGGGCACATTTCCACGAGGGGTAACCCTCCCTTGTGGCCCAACCAGGTTTCCGTTATTCCCGCGAGGTCCGGCTCCCCCTCCAAAATTAAATCATGAATGAGGGGGGCCTTATTGATAACGGACCTCGCATTGCATAACAGCAGCCTCAGGCCCTGGGCCTGCAAATCCTGACCACCTAGAACGCGGGGGTTGGTACAAGCGACCGGGTGTAACCAGCACCCACGGTCTCCCAACCGACTGCGAGTTGTTAATCTGTCCTCGTATCTGCCCCTCCCTACGACCGTTGGAATCAAGGAGCCCTGTATAGGAATGGTATCCTCTCCCCCCTCCTCCTTATGTGTTTGTACATATGTTTTATGTTTTATATGTTCTATTGTACGCCGCCCCGAGTCCTATCTGGAAAGGGAGCGGCTAATAAATTCAAATTTATTATTATTATTATTATTATTCTCCTGTGCGCCGCTTGGAGAATCCAAGCATGGGATATGCCAAAGCAGTAGAATCCAAGGGTGGGAGCCAGGCTGATCAGGGGTCTGAGATGCCGTTAGAACCCTCTGAAGGACCCGCCGCCCAAATGAGGCCTCTGCCGAGGCAAACACATCTAATTTATAATGTCTGACAAAGGGCGACGGCGATGACCAGGTCGCTGCCCTGCAAATCTCCTCAACTGAGGCTTGAGTGGCCCAGGCCGCCAAGGTGGCTGCACTCCTGGTGGAATGGGGAGTGATGCGCCTGGGCACAGGCCTAGATTGGGTCTCATAAGTGAGGGAAATGCACACTTTCAGCCAACGTCCAATGGTGTTGGAAGACACTTTCTGTCCCATGGTTGATGGTTGAAAAGAAACGAATAAGGCTTCCGACCTTCTGAATGAAGCAGTTTGTTTCACATAACGGCGAAGTGCCCTGCAAACGTCAAGACAGTGCCATTGTCTCTCTCTCGGGTGCGAAGGCCACGGACAGAAGTCCTGGAGAATGATCTCCTGCGCCCGGTGAAACCACGAGTTGACCTTCGGGAGGAATGTTGGGTCCAAGCGAAGGACCACCCTGTTTGGATGAAAAATACAGAGTTCCTCGCGGACTGAATAGGGCTGCCAGTTCCGATACCCTCCAAGCTGAAGTAATGGCTACAAGGAAAACAGTTTTAAAGGTCAACAATCAGAGGCTAACTGAGTGGAGGGGCTCGAAAGGCTCTGCGGTAAGAACCTGTAGAACCACTGCCAGATCCCACATGGGATAACGATGGATGACTGGGGGTTTGAGGTTTGAAGCCCCTTTGAGAAATGACCGCACCCGTGAATGGTGGGCAGGGAACATCCATGTACGCCGCCGATGACCGTAGAAAGCACAGCAACCTGGCGGCGTAGAGGGTTGGGGGTAAGCCCTCTATCCATACCCGTTTGTAAAAACTCGAGTACTTGTGGCACGGAGGCCGAGACGGGATCCACGTTGGCTCTGTGGGCCCACCCGCAGAAGGCTCTCCAGGTGGCCTCGTAAATCCGTGTTGTGGACGGACGCTGAGCTGCCTGGATTGTTTTTATGACCTTGGCAGAAAACGTTTGCTTGAAACGTTAGCCATGTGCCTCTCAAATGCCACATGGCTAACTGCAAGTCTTGGGGGCTCGGATGATATAGTGCCCCCTGGGAGAGGGATATCCGATTGTCCGGTATTCTCTAAATTTGAGAGATGGACAGATTTAGCAGGTTGGCGTACCAGGGACGCCGTGGCCACATTGTGGCGACTAGTAGGACTTCCGCTCGTTCCGCCAGTATCTTCTGGATGACATGTGGGATTACTGGAAGAGATGGGAATGCGTAAAGGATGCCCAGGGCTGCGCGGTGCATCAATGCCCTCCGCTCCCGGTGCCTGGAATCTTGAAAAGAATCGCGGGAGGTGGGTGTTGTGGGGCTGTGCGAATAGGTCCACTACTGGGTGTCCGAATCTGCGGGATAGCTCCTGGAATAGGACCGGGGATAATCGCCACTCTGTCTGATCCACCGTCTCCCTGCTCAGCCAGTTCGCTTGGATGTTCGCGGTCCCCAAGATATGCTCCGCCCAAATTGATAGGAGATGTCTCTCTGCTCAACAGTGAAGCCTCTTCGCTTCCATTATCAGTGACTTGGATCCCTGGCGGTTGATATGCACCTTGAGGCTACGTTGTTGGTGAGGACCAGCACATGGCTGGTCCTGACCATGTCCCGAAAGTGGAGAAGCGCCAGACGGATGGCACACAGTTCCAACCAGTTGATGCTGTTCCTGAGCTCTTGTGCAGTCCAACGCCCCTGGGCTACTTGGTAGAGTGAGTGCGCTCCCCAGCCGTATAGGCTCGCATCGGTTGTCACCACAATCCGGTCCGGTTCCTTGAATAGAGACCCCCGGCTCAGATTGGAAGCCTTCCACCAGTGGAGCGAAGTGGACACCCTGAATGATATTCGCACCTTGATCTGAGGATAGCTGGTGTGTGCCCTCTGAAATGGGAGAAGGAACCACTGGAGAGGCGAACATGGAAGCACGACCAAGGAACAATGTCTATACAAGAAATCATCTTTCCCAGAAGCTGGGAAAGCACTGCTAGCGGCATTAATCTTTGACTTCGAATGTGACTTACCAGCGACAGGATGCTGCTGCGTCGTTCCGGAGATAGTGCCACCTCACATGTGACAGAATCTATCAAAGTCCCGAGATGTAATAGTCTCGTAGTTGGCTGAAGGTGGCTTTTCGGAAGATTCAGCACAAACCCGTGGCGCTGCAGAGTATCGATAGTCGTTTGAAGGTCTCTAACTGCCTGGGAGTGCGATGACGAAAGAATCAAGACATCGTTGAGATAACAATTCACTCTGACCGGGAGTGAGCGGAGGTATGCGGCTATCGCTGCCAACAGTTTGGTAAAGGTTTGCGGGGCCGATGAGAGGCTGAATGGCAGGGCCTTGTACTGAAAATGGCGGCCCACCAAGTGGAACTTCAGGAATTTCCTGTGCGTTGCGTGTATGGGTACATGTAGATAGGCTTCTTTTATATCGATTGAAGTCATCAGGTTGCCCTGTCTGATGCAGGTCAGTATGATCTTGAGGGACAGCATCTTGAATCTTTGGTATTTGATGTAAAAATTCAGTCTCTTTAAATCTAGAATGGCCCTCCACTTTCCCGAGGACTTGGGAACTAGGAACAAGATTGAGTAGAATCCTAGCCTTTCCTGTCCCTGGGGTACTGGTTCTATGGCGTTGATGGATAACATCTCCTGGTTCATGGGACCCTGTTTCACCCGACACCTGGGGACGGGGCACTTGATGAAACGTCTCAGGAGAATGGAGAGGAACTCCAGAGTGAGGCCTAACCTCACAGTTTGAACCACCCAAGCACCCAAGGTGGTTTCTGCCCATTGGCTTGCGAATGCTGCCAGTTGCCTGCCAATAGGCCCATCCCTTTGGGAGTCACCTATACCGGCAAAAAGACCGGTTGCTGGCGCCACGAAATGGCCGCCGGGTCTGCGCCTGCTGTTGATTCTGCTGTCTATTTCTGTCCAGACCCCTAACCGGTCCTGAGCATGGTCCTGCCCCTGTGTGTATACTGGGGAACATAAGGTGCCGCTGTGAACCCAGAATCTGTGGCCGAAAGGGCTGCCTCCTGAAGTAAGGCTGGTGTCTCCTATCTGAACGCCTGTTGGTAGATGGAAGTACCTTGCACTTATCTCTTGTTTCTATTAAGATGGGATCCAGGGTGGCCCAAACAAGGCGCCCCCTTTGAAAGGCCTCGAAGCCAAGCACCATTTGGATTTTATATCCGCCTGCCAATGACGGAGCCATGGGAGACAGCGGGAGATGACATTGGACGCTGTAGCTCAAGACGCAAATTTAGTCGCGTTGAGGGTAGCGTCCGAGGAATATTCTAGCGGTTCAACCAGTTTGTTAATATCCTGGTGCAGCCGCATATCCTCTGGGGCAACCCTGGCTTGGAGTTGTTTAAGCCACACCAGGGATGTCCGGTTGAAACATGAGGCCGCAGCCACGGATCGTAACGCCCAGGCGGCCACCTGATGTGTCTTACATATCATCAATTCGGCTTTGCGGTCCTCACCTTTGAGTCCCTCCGACAATTCGGATGGCAACAGGCCTGGGAAAGCCAAGGCAGCAATAGAAGGATCTATAGTGGGAAACTGGAGAATTCCATCAACCTCTGGGGTCGAGCCATACAACTTCCTGTCGCCATTGCTGGGTGGTGGAACTGCAGCAGGCTGTGTCCACTGTCTCTGCACTATATCTCAAAATAGCTTGGGAAAAGGAATAACCTCCTGCTCCTGAACCTGTTCAGCGAAGAACCGGTCTGTGGAGTCCAGCCCCACTGCTGCACTGGCCTGTGTGGTGGAGCCACCCATGTTGCCGGTGGTCTTGGCCTTATAGAACAATGATTTAAACAACGTAGGATGAAACAACCTGGAAAAAGAGGGGCCTGTCCTGCACTAGGCCGTCATCAGCCGAGAGCTCCAGGTCACCCAATTCCTCCTCCTCACCGAGGATAGAACCCTCGCTTTGGATTGAGGGAAATGGGGAAGGAGGGTCCTCTTGGGAAGGATCCCAGTCTCCCAATCCTAAGTCTCCCTCAGAGAGGCCTTGTGGCAAGGGAATGTCAGGGGACCAACCCTGTATTCCTGCCAACCTGGGTGGTGAGGCAGGTGGAGAAACCTGCATTGTGAGATTTGGTGGGGACCTGTTGGAAGTGGAGGTGGCTGGAGGCCTAGCTCCCTTCTTGTTTTTATCTTTGCGCCCCGCGGCCCTATCAGCTGCTGCAGATAGGGCTCCTGACCTGGTCCTGCAGGAGGTCCTGGTGACAGTCCTCCCAGCCCTATTGCTGGCCCTGGACAGATTAGATGGTAATGAGGGGGAGGTTTCTGCCCCAGAATTGTTCCCAGTCGCCAAACGTTCTGCCATTATTATTGTCAGGGAGTCACTCAGAATAAAGCAGCCGAGGTGAGAAGTGAAGAATCATTCTGCTATCGGCTCTCAAATTTGCAATAGAATGCACAGAGTAAGGAGATCACACGCCGCTTTACTGCACCGGATGAATCCTCGTGCGCAATGGCGGCCAGCATTAAGAGATGGTTAGCTCAATGGCGCGCAATTCAAACTTGTCCCAAAATAGCCACCGTTTTAAGATTCGCCGACACAATGGCCGCTCTGAAACTGTTTCCCTCCGCGGTGGCAGTGGTTGCGGCGGTAATGGTAGCGCTTGTTGCAGGATGTCGATTGCTAATTGGAGCGGGTCTAGGCTGACTAATAAGGCCGATCGAGCCCGAAGGCAAGCCCAGTGGCAGAAGAAGAGACTGATCGCGCTTAACAAGCAGATTGCACCCGGGGTAACTGACATGAGAGTGGCGCACCAGCTCTCAGCTGTGGCGATCGGTAGGCGAGGAAATCAATCACCACTAGAACCGGCCGATTTAACTATGAGTAGCGCCCACATTGCGCTAAATACAGCCTGGCAAGGCAGTCTGTTGGAACGGAGCCGCCTGCCCTCCACACTCTGTAGATACCTAGAAAAAAACTAAATGCTACAAGAAACATTACTTACATAAAATACGAGTTAATTTGCCTAGTGTCCTAGAGAAAAATGTATACGTCTCTTCAGGCTGGACTGAGTTAAAAAACTGAACCCTTCCAGTCAGAGGAGGCATGGTCAACATTTTCATAACTCAGTCTCTAGGCTAATGGACAAAGTTAACCCATGCTTGAATTCTCCAAGCAGCGCACAGGAGAAAATGCTGAATTGAGGCAGCTGGACTCTACAAAATGACTCTTCAAAAATACAATCAATGTTTAAAAATATATATATTTCTTGGAAACAAAACAGGATATATTATACAAAGTTTTCAACTCAATAGGAAGTTATTTACAAGTATAATGAATTAAAAACAATCCAGAGATTTCACCAAGCCGGGAACTGACCCTTAACAATGAAGGGCTTGGTCAGAAGAACAAATCAAGAGACCATAAAAAAAAAAAGTTGTGTTCTCCATTAAAGTTAATTTGTGGGCTTTATTGATACATCATCCCACTCCCTTTTAATTAAGCAGGCCCAGCTAATGAACGGGGTTCAAAGTCTTTCTGTACTGCCAGGAAACTGATTGCAATCCTTCTATGTGTCATTCTCTAGGGCCGAGAATTCACAGGAGAAAATGGGGTAATAGTAAGTAGTTTCAGCTATTCAGACGGGCATATAGGAATGTAGAGAGGTGAGGTGGGAGTCGCATATATCTGCTGCAGGAGGAGTGGCTCACAATACCTCAAAAACCATAGCTCCCAACGTATCTCACCAGTTAGTCAGACCGGCTGGACATGGGCTGACCACCATAGGATATCAGATGCTCCTCTCTTTCTCTTCAGTAGAGAAGACCATTTCACGACGTTTCTTTCAGGGCATCAGGAGCTTCCAAATGAGAGTGACCACACAAAGCCGTTTCAAAAGTCAATCTCAGCTGGCTGGCTGATCTCACTGCCCATCATTTTCTCTTCTCTTCTCGGGGGAAGTATACAGGAAGTTGCAGCAGATGTATAGAGGGAAGACCAGCAGTCTACTGTCCAAATTCATCACTACTTGTTCCTAAAAAGCAAATAGATATCAGACTGAACATAAATATGCTTTCAGAAACCCTGCAAAAAAGGGTTAGAGGAAAGGCTAGACATTCTGAAACTAACTTTCCAACGTTCTCATGTAACTTCAGAAGCAATTTTCAATCAAGCGTCATCCATCAGTTCAATCCCTACAGAAGAAAACCATTATTTCTCTAGTTGCCTTTTTAAAAAAGACTTCCTAGGATTTTTAACCTTTCCCGCATCCTCCGCCCAAACAGCAAAGGGCTGGCTTATCCTGCCAGCTTCCATTTGTATCAGGAGGCTTCAAATTGGTATTTCTCGCAGGTTTAAGTGCCTGAATACAATGAAAGGAATCGGCTGCCTCTCCCAATTCCTTGCAACCAAGTAGCCCACAAGGGATACTCTTACGAACATCCTTGCTTCTTGTGCCCAGAAATTCTGCAGTTTGTGAGGAAAGGAATTCTCTCCAAACATTTGACGAGAGCTGTAATAAATACTGCATTTCACACGACTTTCTTCTTAGTGCTCCGCGGGATGGAAGAAGCCACCGGATGAGAGTCTCTTCTGAAGGGAGAAAGACGGGCAGCCTCCCAGCTTTGAAGATGCGGCCCAACTGCTCCCCCTTCTTGACGTTCAGTGGAGCTGAAGCAGTCAGAAGCCCCCCATGAGAGGGCAGCCTGCAAGCAGGGTTGTCACAGGGCAGCACAGTTTCAAGATATGGTTCATTTCTGTTTATCCCTCCTGCTTCTTATGAGAGTCCTACTTTTTCTCCTCTGACTGTTAGCCAAAACGAACCAAAAGCTTTGCATGTACAAACCTGATCTTTTTCCAGGGTTAGTATCTGGTATCCTGCAGTTCTGCTACAAATAAGCTTCCCACTGCTATGAAAAGAAGCCATGCGCAGCCTAAGGACAGAAGGGAAATTATGTTAAGTGGTTGCAAAATTTGATAAATAAATAAAATCAACGGAGAAAGGAGGTGTTTTTTTTCCTTGAAGGGAGGGTGAAAATGTTATTTGGATATGAGAAGGTCAGCAAATCAATTCTGTTAACACCCCCCCCCCTTATAATTGTGTACACAAAAAGAGTGGCAATATCTTATACGTGGAAAAAAAATTAAAAGGAGTATCTCTTCTAGTCTGGTGAGAGTGCCCAGAGCAATGTGTCGGCCATACAAGAGTCCTTTGAACTGAAAACACACCCAGTTGCCTCATCCACAGCCCTGAGCAGGTTTTGCTTTTGTCAAATGTCCAGAGGTCCCTGCGGATTTGCTCTGCTAGCAGTGGTCGGTGCTCATCTGTTTCAAGGGCCAGTGAGTCAATGCTGTCTCAAGAGGTTTCTGCTATCAAGTGGCCAGCATGAGATCACGGGGTGTTGTTATTTCCCACTGAAGTGGTACCTTTATTGACTCGCATTTCCTTGCTTTTGAACTGCTGGGAGCTGGGGTGAGAACAAGAGCGTGCCATGTTGCGTGGCACTCTGTTGGGAGTATACTCCTAGGGTTGGGTAGGCAACATATATCTATGTACAATAACAAATGGTCGTTGTTGCTTTAAATGGGTGAATGTACTTATCAGCTGTAATTAACTCTACAATAAGAGGGAGTCAGGAGAGCTCACACTCTCTCTCTCTGCTTGTCCTATGCTTGATAACTACTTGCTCGCTTGATGACTGGAACGTGAACTGCGACTGTAAGCAATTGTTTGTTCTTTGAATTGTGTTTGGACATATAGCTACTATCTAATATCTACTATCACTTCTTGTGAAGCAATTATTAGTAGTAAAGCTACTTGCTTTTTACTAGCAGTGTCTGAAACTCTATTCGTGTGTCTTTTTCTACTGGCAATGTTTTTTTTCTCTGTAGTTGTACATTCTGTTGTGCTGTTTTCTGTCTCCCAAAGGAGATACCCCTAACACACTCTGGTCTCAAACCTGGGCTGTCGACTTTCCATCTGAAAAGCTCCGTGTCTTTTAACCACGGAGCCATCCAGCGCCCTTCTATGGTAAAAGGCCCGACACGCCTTTGTGCTTGGGAAGATGACTTGGCCTGTTACTCCTTACATTGATAATCATGGTGACAGGCTGGTGTCCACCATTATCCTAAACACAAACTTCTGTACATCTGCAGGGATTTGAATGTTGTAACTCTGGCAAATATCTTCTGTGTCTCCCCCCCCCCCCCCCCCCTTTACTCTGAAGCCGTTGCTTCAGGGATTTCAACAAACGATACCGGCCTGCTTCCCTCCAGCGACTGCTGGTGAACACCGAGGCCTACAAGAGGAGCGAGCTCCGCTGCCATTCTCTCGCCTTCTAGCAATGGAGAACCAGCCAAAGAAGTTGGGGAACCCACCTGAAAGCGATATTTCTCCGGGGCTGCAGACTGACGGAGCCACTGCAGGGCTGATTGAGCGTGTTGCGCTTGAAGACAATGTAGCGGTTGGTGTACGTGACCAGCAGATCAAAGCCAAAGTTGAAGCCTGTCCATCGCCAGCAATACTTGCACGGAGAAAGGGGGAGGGGGAAAGGGTCATTGAACCAATGGGTGCATTCTAAAGGAGGGGCTTTAAGTAACCTGCAAAGGGCCTCCTTCACTTTGACACCTTGCATATTTTGTGTCAGCTCAGGAAATTCAACACGGGGGTGGTTTAAAAAGGCTACATGAGCATTGTCATCGTTTTTATATTTTCCAATCATAAAGTATTTAACCTAGTAAAATAATCTAGTTAAGGAAAGACTGTTTGGGGAAACAAACAGTTTATGAAAACTGTAAACAAATTACATTTTTAAAAAGGACATGGAAAAATATTTGTGCTTACATCACCATCTTTGGCAAGTTTTCTGCCACACCGCATACTGTTTGCTTCTAGTTCCTCTTTGTTAATCTCTTGAGGCCTTGAACATATAAAACAACTTTCTATAAAATGGCATTCTATCAAAAAAAAACACACAAGAAAAGTATTCTAACTGGCTGCATACAGATCTTAACGCCTGAATACATTCACTTTTCCCCAGGAAGTTGTCTTGTTGAGTGCTTTGCAATTCCTTCCTGGCCAATGCATAGAAGAGTTAGCTCCTGGGCCATGAGAAAACGACCCCTTACGTACATCACGGTTGGGTAACCAGCACCCTAGCAGGTGACTAGTAAACCCTTTGCCCGCCTTCCCAGAACAGGAACAAATATTGTGGAGAGAAAGCTGAAGGGACAGAGAGGAACGGCTTGGTCCAGGGCTTGTGAGTGTCTCGGAGACCCACCCCTTGGGCAGGGGTAATACTTGAGGTTCAAATGAGAAAAAGAGCTGCATTCTGCTCTACTCTCCCTAAGCTACAAAGGAGAGCAAGGAGTTCTTTCCATGCACTGAAAGTCACCTGGCAAAGGACCTATACCTGCCCCGCAATACAAAGGTTGCCGAACTTTAACCCAAGGCTAAAATGCCGCAATGTGAAAGAGGACTCACAGAAGAGCACCAGAAGTACAAGAATCAAAAATTAAGTTATCAACTGACAACTACACCTATTCCTGTTCTAATAGACTCCTGTCATTAGAAGAAATCTGGCAATCTTTACAACACTGTTTAGCTTTCGTTACATTCTGAATAACTGGGAATAATTCACTAACCTGGATTACTTTCCATAATTCAGATGCAAGCTATACATAATTCAGAATTATCTATTCTCTCTCAATCTTGATCTTTTCTTCTTTAGCAATTTCCATTCACTGAAAAGCATGTTCTGCTAGGCTAGTCCTGCTACGTTATTCAAAATTTCCATTGAAAGTAAAGTCAAAAACGTTTTGGAAATCAAAACATGCAATATTTCTGCCAAACTTTTAATAATGCTTGTTGGGAAGCAATATTTTGGGGTGAAAAAAGACTATCTACAAAAAGTACTAATTCATACAAAACAAGTCTTCTGTATAATATCTTTAGGTTTTATAATATCTTCCCCAAATTTATCCTAAATAAATATTTAAGTTCAGGGATTTAAAGTTTCTTAACACACCAAAAATTTTTTAGATATATAAAGTTTATTAAAGTTTTAAATAGAGGATAAAACTAACAAAAATACAGAAGAAAATAAAGAAGACGACAAAAATGCAGAGAAAAAGAACAAATGAAAGGAGCAACTTCTGATTTCCTTTGCAGCAAAGGGAAGCATAATTAGATCTCTCTGTCCCTTACTCTCTATAAAACAGTATAAAGTTATATCTTACTCTATGATAACCCCAAAAGCCTGCTTCTTCTATTATCTATTTTTTCTGATCATCAGTGTTGTAAATGCATTTTTTTCTTTTTCATACCAAACCCCCCAACCATCGCAAAACAAAACCCTGCAATCCTCTCTGCGGTCCAGTGTGGGACTGCACACTATTTGGAAGTGGGCCGGGGTGGGCGAGGGGGCACAAAGCGGCATCTGTGGAAGCAGTGCAAATGGAACTCTCCCCTTCCCCCAATACCGTATTGCTGCTCCGGGGCATCCGAGACAGAGATTGGGGACTGTTGTGACTGTTTCTAAGCTGCCACAAATGTCCACCTTGCCTCAAAGAAGTTACTTTAGCCATCTCTGTAAACCCCATCATCTTCCCCCAGCATTCCTATGTGGTCAGTGGTGTGGAGCCTTTCCACTTTTGATTATATAATAAAGTATTGCTGCAACTACACCAAAAATCTTTTGAAACGAATAAGGAATATCTAGGCTGCTTTTCAGTTACTTTGTAAGAAAAGCTGACATTTCTTTTGCAAGATGTGTTTCCCAGTGACAGAGAAAGAGGCTATACATACCCAAAGTCACTGTCTTGTTCTGCTCTAAGCATGGCAAACCACTGCTGTTTGTAAACAGAGAACAGCCAGTCTAAAATTTAGAAAGACCAAAGCGCACCTTTTATAAACGAGGCAAGAAAGTTAAAGCATTTTACAAGACTTCTATGCTGTCCCAATCAAAACTGACTCTGAGCACTTTATTTACCCCCATAGACACAGACGTTTTTTAAAAAACAAGAGTCTAAAATCAAATACTGTAGCAACAAATTCAAATCACTTTATTGTGGTCATTAACTAGTAGACCCCCTTAAGCAACAATTTTAGAGAAGTAGAGAAATAATTTAAATCTAGCTACAAACTAGCTGAAGTGCCTGAAACTAGATTCAGTGATTCGCCAATTTTACTGCCAAGGCCCGTCCACATTGGTGGCACCCAAATTGTTATTTGCTCTATGTGGAGACTTTCCCAAAGAACCATAAAACTCCATTCTGATGTTACTTTCTCCAGTGCCTGGCATGATAGAGAAAGAAAACGGTCCACTCCATTCTTACCTGCAGGGATCAGGCTGTCTCTTTCAATAATTCTTGCAGATGCCAGATCGCTGATTATATACTGCAGCCTCAGATATTTGAACACGGGTATAAATGCACATCCTTGTTCTGTTTCCAAGAATGAGATCCCATCCTCAAAATCTGAAAAGTTAAAGCAGATTCTTAAGAGTTCAAATATATTTTTACTATTAAGTAAAAAACAGCCCTGCAGTCTGTAGGCAGTTTATCAATCCCAATGGAGAAGTCAATTTGGATACGGTTTAATAGGATTATATCCTGATTTGCTTTTAAAAGTAAAAGTGACTCAGAGGGAAAACTGGTGGGAGATTATGGTTTATACATTTCCCATCCCGCACAAGAGAAATGTTGGCCCACTATGGAACACCCCATAATGAAGAGTTATGATACCATATATCCTGCTTCGGAGATTTCCAACATGCAAACTATTCCCAAAGCATTTCATACAGACCTTTCCGGCGCTTGCAGAACCAGGCATCTGCTTCACTTAACAGCTGCTTCAGCGATCCATTCCAAGAAGGCAGCAGCTGAAGGAACATCCACTGCATCAAACAAAGGAACAGCCGTAAGGTTCACTTCAGCCATACACTAAGGAACTAAAGCTTGAGGAGCACGTTGGCTCACAAGGTTAGGATGCTGGGCTGACTATTGGCAGGCTCACGTTTGAGACCTGGCTGTTGCCACAGAACGGGTTGAGTTCCCGTCACATGCTCCAGTTCATGCCGACTCAGCAGTTTGAAAGCAGTCAACCGCAAGTAGATAAATGGGTACCACCTCATTGGGAAATTAACAGGGACATGAAAGGAGCCCCCAACTTGGCGCCCCGAGGCAATAATGATGTCACCATTCAATCCTTACAATACCCAAGTGCAATCCCGATACGAATGTAGTAGTAAAGCTTTATACATATATACACCGTGTTTCTACTAAAAATTGTTTACGGATAGAGAATATTGTGACTTGTATTTGGGAATAAAAGCATCACAATAACACTTTAACTGCAGTCTAGTACAATTAATTTCTTGGGGTTTTTGATAAAGCGATGAAACGAGAGTTTCTTCTGTTAGAATGGAATTAAAGGGATAACTGGCCACATCACTAAAAGGAAAGCAAGCAAAAAAGATAACAGAAGAAAGAGGAAGCTGATCGCTTTTATGGAGTAAAAAAGGAAAGAAGGTAACCAAAGAAATAGTTATTCTGTATGCACATAGCTTTTCTTGGTACTTCTTTAAGTACCCTGTGCTCTCAGAACAGGCAGGCGAGGTAATATCAGTCTGCAAGAATACTCTCAATTTGGAAGAAATGACAGTGGGGTTTTAAAGATTATTTTTGCATCATTAAAACAAAACTTGGAACAAACGGATGAGATTAAATATTGGTACCTTCTTTAAAGCAGTATATATGTCCATTTCTACTTGCATGACAAACAGGTTAGAGGAACTAATCAGCTGTTTCATGAGGTTTATGCTGAAAGGCAAAGGGCAAAGGGCATGTGTTCAGTTCAACAAATTATCTGAACTGCATTTTATCAGGCTAAACAAGTTTCCATAATATCTGGGTTAATCCCCAAAACTCAGTACCTGAGTTCTTTGAGGAGTTCCACACTCTGGTGGGTCATCAGGTTGTTCAAGAGCCACTCAAGACACCTAGATTTAAAAGAAGGAAGTCCTTTCATAGTACACAGGTAATGCGATGAGATGCAATGGAGGTTTCTAGTAAGCTTCTGGGCATTGCCCCCCCCCCCAATGTTATTTTTTTATTAATTTGACTTCTTAATTTGACTTCTTAGTCGCCCCCTCTCCCCCAAGGGACTCGGGGCGACGTACACTAGCAACGGTCACAACAATACAATATGGAGGAGGTGGAACAATAAATAAATAAATTACAATACTTTAAAACAATTAAAACCCCAATGACAGTTAAAGTTTAAAAATTAAAATTAACAATTAAAAATGCCCAAGAGGTGGGGAAGCTCTAAATTAAGCCAGGCCGGCTAGTCGGAACAGGTGGGTCTTAAGTTTCATACGGAAGGAGCGGAGGTCAGTTGTTGTCCTAATGTCTGGGGGGAGGTCATTCCAAAGGGTAGGGCCCATCACAGAGAAGGCCCTACTCCTGGGCGCCGCCCTCTGACACTCTCTGGAGGACGGCACCCGGAGAAGTCCCTCTATAGTAAAATAGGAAGCCCACAGCCATCATACTCCACAGCCCATCCAATCAATCATGTCTGTCATCAGACCATAATGGACTACATACTGCGATTGTTCAAATTTTAAGTTGCTATACAGGTTTCCAATGTTCTTTGATAAATAAGCAGCAAGGTTTCTGCTGAAAAATATCACATGATATGCTTCTCAAAGCCCACATCCCATTAGAAAATCAAAGAGGAGTCACACTAATTTTCTTCCTCAACAAAACCTTTCTTAGTGCCAATACTTACTTTTTTTTCAAAGAATCTAATCCATATGTTCCCGCAGAATTATAGTAACCACACACAGTTTTTGCATTAATTGTTTCCTTCATTGTCTCACCACACTGTTGTATTAAGCCATCCTGTAAACATATAATGGTGCAAAATAAATCCTTATTCCCAGGCCTAACGCTGCAGGGAATGCCCTCACCTCACGCTAGCTGGCAAAAATGCAAGCAATGACTATCTAGGTATACTTTGGCTTCATCTGGACTATACTATATGCTACCAGTCTCAGCCTTGATTATAGAGAATTAGATTGAATTTGTATCAGGAGGAGAAAAAGGAAGGATTGGTACCCCGATGTTTTATTTTGAGATAAGAGACATCCTAACCTTTCTGAACACATTTCTGAAGGCCACATAAGAAGTCCTTGTGCTTCCAGCATCAACCGTTCATTTATATGCTCCCATCTAGACAGGGGAGGAGGGCAAGAGATAGCGAGAAAATGTCTTTCTCAGCTCTGCCATTCAAGATGAGTTAAGAGGCATGGCCATAGGATAACGGAAATGATGGGACAATGACCATGTGCTCATCCCCAGACTATAAAGGAAGATAGCAACAGCACTTAGACTTATATACTGCTTCACAGCCCTCTCTAAGCGGTTTACAGAGTCAGCCTATTGTCCTATCTGGATCCTCACTTTACCGAACTCAGAAGAAGGGAATGAAAGCCAAGCAAAGAACTTTCCACTTACCAGCTGTAACATGCTGGCAGCTGCTAGGAGGGCAACGACTCTGCTGGGGTTGATTAACACGTCATCCCGGTAAAGTGAGCCGAAGGCAACCTGTAAGGCTAAAGAAAACCACATTCTCTAAGGCTGCCCAGACATGGAAAACAAGTTATACGTTTATTTTTTTTGCAATTCAGTATGCTTTATTACGGATGACATACCAAGTGTTATTTCTCAAATTATTTTACACATAGTAACAACAAGATGTCCAGAATATTAAGAAGCGGTAGATCAGGTGCTATTTTAAAAAAATGTAAAGCCCTAAGTAGGGCAAATGGTGAATTTAAGTACAGGAGTCACCATATTTGGGGTCTAACGTAAGCACCTCTCGCGCTAGAAAACTCCCATTCGCCTGCAGATTTCACCAGATGACAAAGTGGGACATTGCACAAAGTTTGAAAAATGGATCAAACAGTAAAGGATAGGCACTTCAAAATAAAACGTGCGTTCGGTTTTGTATTTTCATTTAAAAATGCTGAAGTCTCAATCAGGTCTAAAAATGTGCATCCACAGTGGCTAAATGACCCAAAAAAAAAAGCATTATTGCAACATGAGTCCCATTTTCTAGGTTGGGAAGTCACTCACATGGTATTAGCAGAACATTGGCTTCCACATTTTGTTAAAGCACTCTGACTTCTGGAGTGGCCATGACAAGGGTCTTAGTTCATAACATCATTAGTAATGCAGGCATGTGCGGCTCAGGATATTAATTCAATGCTTCAGGGAGAAGTATGCTCCATAATATCTAATCAATGATGGCAGCTTTATTTTTTCCTCATGCCTTCAGCATGAAACTGATTAAAATCTGCTCAGTTTCAGGCAGTGTGTTCTTATCAACATCACAAGGCCAGTTTGCTTAACAACCTGGTTGTTAGAACAGAAAGCTGTCACTAAATGAAGACAGGGTATAGTCTGCAACTTGCCCTGAGAGTGGCATAAGCTATCTGTAATTTTGTATAATGATTCTTGGTCAAACTGATCAGATTTTCAGTAAATTACCGTACCTCAATCCTCTCAACACAAACCAAAACATAATCTTATATTATACTGAAGGTTCATTATGATTGGAATAAACAGTTATGAAATGAAATGGTAATTCTTTTTATATGCTGATAGTGACAAAGCATTAGGAAAGCATTTATCTCCCAGACCATAAAAATGTGATTTTCATAATTCGCTGCTTATTTCAATCCTAAAAGACATACTGAAATTATGTGTAATTTTACTAACAATAAATACCATTTATTCTACCCCACTTTGGCTAATACTACCAAATGTAGAAATCCGTTTTTCTGATACTTAACTACTTAGCAAAATGAGTTTTGCTAAAATGTATTTTGCAACAAGGAGATAACATAGTGGAAAATCCTTCCAAAGATAATTTATAACTGCCCAGCTTTCTTCTAGAAAACCTGATCCATAATCTATTGCAATTTGAGACTTTTAGGTTAGAAAGAGTCCAATGAGGAGGATTCCTTGCTTACCTTCTATGTCAATATTCTGATCAGGAATTTCCAATTCTATTATGTCCATTCCGGATTCTCTCCAAGACCCACTGAACATACTTGAAAAGTAGCCAGACTACAAACAGAAAAGTCATGTTTTTAAATAATTTTACAACCCTTGGAATTAAAAGATATATGTGATAAGAAGGTATAACACAATATTATTTCCATAGTAAGAGGAACTAAGATAGTTACACTTGAATTAAACTTTCTATTTTTCACTCCTAATTTGAAGATACATTTGAATCTTACTCATATTCTAAACCAATTGCTTCATTTGCCCACCAACTCCCTCCATCTCCATGCGCTGGTTTTAAGCATTAAACCACACTTTATCAACTTGGCAGTAATGGGGCACTGTGGATTACTTAAACTGGAACCAGCATGCAAAGCAAAGAGGGAGGGGCCGGCCAAAGCTGTTTTATAGTTTATTTATATAAGTGAATAGATTGCGTCCAAGTGATAAGTGATCAGAAAAAATATATAACAGCATCACAAATATATACTACTACCTAAACCTTGGCCACAATTATATATAGATATTGAAGGAACTACACACAACACATATAATTACTGGGAGAGAGGAGGGGCAGAGTGTGATGTGTTGACATTTCTATAAGAACACATACAGGTACATAAATCAATACATACCGTACATACACTTAGGTATACCTTTTCATTAAAGTGCATTTCTTATAAAATTGAAATTGCTAGTTTTTGATCCAATGAGGAGAAAAATACTGTTTACTAGAAGTTCACATCCCAGCTAGAGGTGACTCATTATGAGCTGCTATCACTCACTGATGTTTAAGCCTGAGAGATTAAAAAAATAAAATCTATTTGTACAGCAATATTGTTCTTGTTCCATTTCCTTCCCCGACAAATCTGTATTATTCATAAATTGTGTTATTATATCATTAGCTCCCTGCTGCTCCGATACGTACAGCAATGGAATATTGTGACTGTGGACTAACATTTGTATAATATGCTGTATTTCAGTTTCCTAGATTTCTGATCACTATTGGGACCAGAAGTCAGTATGGTTGTAAAGCAAGTCATCACATGACCAGACCATATTTTATAACCATTTTTATGATGTTCATTAATTAAATCACAGGGTCATTCAGAAAATCAGGATTTCCCAACTGACTTTGTTGGCAGAAGCTGGCTGGGAAGGTCACAAATTATGACGACATGACTGCAAGACGCTGTACATGTGAGACCCTTTCCAAGTACCCAAATTGCAATTGTGACCATGAGGATGGTGCAAGAGTTGCAACTTTCGGGATAGGTAGTAAGTCACATTTTTCAAGACCCTCATAATTTTGAAGCACCCTGCAAAGATAATAAATCGAGGATAACCTGTAATACATACAATACACCTACAATACACCTAAACGTGGTTTGCTAAAACACCATTATTAAACATTATAAACTTGGATGGATGTATAAATTGTATCTTTGAAAGGCCTCTGAATGGCAGAGAAACAAATTGGCTTAACAGTGCATGGACTGAGTCTCAAGGAGAACCCGTAGTACCTGTGTTTTCTGGGCCTCATTCAAGGCAGCAGAGCTCTGTGTCTGAGTATGAAACGAAAAGGTCTGAGGCCTGCTTCCTAACGATAGTGGAGATCCCAGAAAGACAAAAGGCCATTTTTACCTGACAGAGGTATATCTTGTGCAAGTTCCATTCTTCTCCCAGGGCGCATATTTTAACATCACTGTTTTCACCATTCAGAAACAGAGTCTGGTAAATATACTTCGAAGTGCTTTTTAGCTTTTTCCTGAGTTAGAAAAAAAACGTAATTGTTGAATTCTTACATATATATGATATAAATACCAAGAAAAATAACTGTAGCTCACTCAGGGTTGCACTGAGGAGTTCCTGAGGCCCTCAGAGCTTGGTTGTTTGCTTGCAGACATTTCATTACCAGATTACTTAACATTATCAGTGTGTGTGGGAAAGGGGGTGGTGGTTTCCTGCCTGTTATATATACCGGGAGTAGCTTGCCCTGCCGGTTTATGAAGAGGCCTGGTTCCCGCCCTGTGCCTATTTGCTTAAGAGTATTTCTTCTGTATAATTGTTTGTCTAGAATAAACTCTGATTTTCTGAATATTGGCTGCCAGAGGGAAAATGTTCCAGGCTATTTCCTTCATTGGTTTATTTTTTTTTTCATTTGGTAAAGAGAAATCTCTTATAAAGGTGGTATATCTATACTCTGCTACATAAAAATGAAGAACAACCCCACAGTCGCTCATCCTGATGATGTTACCAAGTTGGGTCAAGAAACATCTATAAGCAACCAACCAAGCTCAGAAGCACCAAGAACTCCATAAAATTAATTCCTTAATATTATATGTAAGATCATACATAATATTGAGGGCTTTAAAGGCCATATAATAAGTCCCTTTGCGAGTATCCTTCAATTTGATTGCATGGCTTTCCCCCAATCTTAACAGACCAGTGTATTTCAAGGTCAAAAAAAATCGGGGGGGGGGGAGGCAGGGGGGGGAAGCCCCTTTCCCAAGTTTTTATTCAATGGCTTTCCGCAGCTGTTGTTGACTTTATGGACGGCCCTTTCAGAAAATTGGGACTTCAACAGAGTCAGTTTGGCTTACTTATTACAGGACACCAGGCTTAAAAGCCAGGAAGTGGCAACTTTCACCTCAGCCATGAATGTTTGGGTGACTTTGGCTCAGCCCCTCTTTCTCTGTTCAACCCACCTTCCAGGGTTGTTGTTGTGGGGAAATAGTTGGAAGAATAGGGAGTTTTTAGGGCTGTTCACCACCTTCAGTTATTTACGAAACAAAAAAGGGGAGGAGAAAAAGCCTCTGCAGCCATTAAGCAAAGGCAGCAGCATCTGCTGCGAAAAAGTGGGAAAATGGACAGCCACTTGTCTGAAATGGTCTAAGTTCTCCTGCTTGAGCCGGAGGCTGGACTAGAAGACCTCCAAGGCCCCTTCCAGCTCATTCATTCTAGTTGTTGTTGTTAGTTGCAAAGTCGTGTCTGACCCATCGTGACTCCATGGACAACGTTCCTCCAGGCCTTCCTGTCCTCTAGTCTCCTCTGGAGTCCATTTAAGTCCATGTCTTCTGCTTCGGTGACTCCATCCAGCCACCTCATTCTCTGCTGTCCCCTTCTTCTTCTTTTGCACTCCATCCTTCCCAGCATGAGGCTCTTCTCCAGGGAGTCCTTCTTCCTTCTCATCAGGTGGCCAAAGTCTTTGAGTTTCCTCTTCAGGATCTGGCCTTCTAAAGAGCAGTCAGGGTTGATCTCCTCTCGGACTGACCGGTTGGATGGCCTTCCAGCACCAGAGCTCAAAGGCCTCCATTCTTTGGCGCTCAGCCTTCCTTAAGGTGCAACCTTCCCAGCCATCCATTGCAACTGGGAAAACCAGAGCGTTGACTATATGCACTTTTGTTGGCCGGGTGATGTCTCTGCTTTTTAGGATGCTGTCTAGATTTGCCATCGCTTTCCTCCCCAGGAGCAAGCCTCTTTTAATTTCTTGGCTGCAGTCCCCATCTGAGGTGATCTTGGAGCCCAGGAAAATAAAATCCGTCACTATCTTCATTTCTTCCCCATCTATTTGTCAGGAATTGAGAGGGCCGGATGCCATGATCTTAGTTTTCATAATGTTGAGCGTCAAGCCAACTTTTGCACTCTCCTCCTTTACCCGCATCAGGAGGCTCTTCAGTTCCTCTTCACTTTCTCCTATTGGAGACTCCTTTTAATAGTGAAAACAATTAACCAGTGGGGGGGGGCGCCTTAGCTCCAGAAATTGTAGGTGCTTCCATCACTGGAGGTTTCAAAGAGGAGACTGGACAATCTCTTGTCGGAAATGGCAGGGGGTCTCCTGCAGGGGGTGGACTAGATGACCTCGGAGGCTCTCTTCTGTTGTGCCGGGAGCCCTGGAAGCGGGACTGGACGGTCGCCCCCAAAGCTCCGCTGAGAGCAGCGCCTCCCCCGTCCCCTCCCCTCCCCTCGAGACCCCCCCTCCTCTTCCGCCCCTACCTCCTGGGGGTGCTGAGCAGCCGCTCCTCGCCGTCGCTCTCCTCGCCGCTCTCGCTCTCGCTCAGCCTCTCGCCCCGCTTCCGTTTGGGGAGGGTCCCGTCGCCCCTCCGTTCCCCCTCCGCCCCGGGTCTGGGACCCCCCCACACGCGGCTGCTCAACGAGCCCATCCTCGCTCGCCCGACCGCCGCCGCCGCCTCCTCCTTCTCCTCATGGGGACGCCCGGCCGGCGACGCGAAGGAAGCCCACCCTCCACTCTATCGAGGCGACCGCTGCGCATGCGCTCCCGGCTCGGGGTGGAGGGGAGAGACGGGGCGCGGACGCCTCTTGCGCATGCGTCGGCGCCTTGGCCGGCGTCCGGGCCAATAGAAGAGACGCGGCGGCCCCAGAGACGCGCATCCTAGAGCGGCGTAGTCCAGTCCTTCGGTGGCGTCACTTCCGGCGCGACGGCGGCACGGCCATGGCGAAGCAGGCAGCCGTCCACCGCGTGGGCTCCTTGAAGCAGCAGAACAAGCCGCACAAGGCCGGGAAGCACCGCGTGAGCAGCGCGCGGAGGCAGGGAGGTGAGCGCGCGGAGGGCCTCCTTTTTCCCGGTGGTGGTGGTGGTGGTGGTGGTTTAATTTTGGGATAAGGTCGAAGAGAGCCTCCAGTCCAGGAGCAGTCTATCCCAATTCGGCGTCTGGGTGCCTTCAAGGTCGAGGCATTCTGGACATTCAAGACCAAAGAGGCTGAGATGGAGAAGCGCCAGTCTAGGTCTCTCCCACCGTGGCAACTTGTGGACTCCATCCCCCAGAATCCCCCTGTCAGCCTGGCTGGGCTGAGGAATGCTGGGAGTTGAAGTCCACAAGACTTCAAAGGGGAAATCCCCGGTCTACTCTATGAGAGAAAAATCCCATTTATTAAATCCTCGCAACACAGAGACAAGTCTGGTTCATAGTTCAAAAAGGTTTATTGACAGAAAAATAAAAAGTGTTTGCAAAGGCAGCCTCCAAGTCTCCTCCCAAGTGGATTGAGTACAAGGAGAGCAAAGAATAGCATTCAAACAATACATTTTCTACACTCTACGCCTAAGAAACTCTCCCCCTCCTGCTCATTCATTTACGTTGTTTCTTTCATCGTTCCATACTGTAAAGCAGGGGTGTCCGAACTTGGGAACTTTAAGACTTGTGGACTTCAACTCCCAGCATGCTGGCTGGGAAATTCTGGGAGTTGAAGTCCACAAGTCTTAAAGTTCCCAAGTTTGGACACCCCTGCTGTAAAGGGTCAACTTGACAATTTCTTGAGAGGCCCCTGTCTCTTATTTGGTTTTTTTCTGGTGCCTTTCGTCTGAGCAGGTGGCTTCCTATCTAACTTGTACGTAGATGCCTGTAAACGGCTTGGGATAACAAAGGTTATCTTGTCCTGTTTACTGAACACATTCTGTGGTTAGCAAAACCACAGTAACCTCTTACACCTTTTAGGGGAAGAATATAATGGCGTTCACATTTAACATTGTAAAAGAATACAAAAGAAACCTTTTAACATTTTATAAAAGAGTAACTTAACATCACTTCAACTCAAAGGCAGACCCTGCCATTTTTTTGTCCTCCGAGGAGGAACAGGCAAAAAGCCAGCAAATTTCCTGCCAGGAAGAAGAAAGAGGAAGGGAGAGGAGGAGAGAGGGTATAAAGGGGAAGAGGAAGAGAGGAGGAAAGGAGAGGAAGGGAAAGGAGAGGAGGAGAAGAAAGTAGAGAAGGGAGGGAGGGAGAAAAGGGGAAAAAAAGTAGAATAGTAGTAAAATAAAATAGGTGTATCGGAATGGTAAGCAAAACAAATTTTAATTATATATCTTAATTTCTTATATGGAAAAATAAATGTTTAAAAGGGTTAAAATATAATAAGAAAATTAACTAGATGAATTTATACCTGTAAATGTATGAGATTAAAAATGAAAAACTTTAAAAAAAATCTCCTGCCATTTCACCCCTCTTCCTTCTCCAGGTCGGGTCCCGGTCAAGACCTTCACTCGTCAGGTAAAACGTAACGGGTCGAAACAGGACCGCAGGCACCGGGCTTGGCAGCTCCGCCGGCAACACCAGGAGGCTGTGAGTCGTCGGCAGCAGCAGAGAGCAGGGAAGCTGAATCTGGGCCGCTTGCTCGGAGAGAGGAGGAGCCTCACCTACCTTGGTTTTCTCTGTCTGCAGGTGTTAGAGGAAAAGCGGAATTTGGGACGCAAGGATGGGCCACCACACCTGATGGTCCTGGTGCCGCTGCATGCCCAAACCGATCCCCAGGCGGCCTTGAGCCTTTTCCGGAGTAACCAGGATTCGGTTGTGTTCCCAGCAAAGGGGGGGCCACCTGGTTTTGCCCTGCTGTGTCCCCGGTCCAAGCTGCGCTGGCGTTTTGTGGTGGCTGATGCAGGTGAGGGCCTCATTTTTCAGAAGTATCTTGGCAGCTTCTACACGTACAAAATAGTTCTACGGTCTTTCCTACATTTTCCTGGGGTATTTCAGAGAGTTGTAAGATCTTTTTTTAATTTTTAATTTTATTTTAAACACACAAATACAAAGACATAGACTACTATATTTATACAACACACCGGAACTTCATGTTCCTTCTTATAGCAGTTTTAGATCGGTACGTATTTTTATATACAATATTTTCCCTCCTAATACCTTACCATCGAGTTTCACCATTTTTAACCCTCCTATTTCATTATCATTTACTTATCTACCTATATTACCACAAACAAACTTTATCCCTCTTTTATAACATTTATCCTTTATTTGTCATTTTTCTCTTTCTTAGGTACTTATCGTTAATCTGTGTTTCTTTCCTCCAGCCACCTGTACCGTTTTCCCCATACCAAATAATATTCTGTCTCTTCCTTTCCTTGGATTTCTTTTGTTAACTTGTCCATCTCAGCATAGTCAAGAATCTTTCTTATTATTTCATCTTTACTTGGTGTTGACTTATTCTTCCATCTCTGTGCGAATGCAATCCTAGCCGCTGTAATTATATGTAAAACCAGATATAGGGTCTCTTTTTTATATTTAGTCGTCGTTATATCTAATAGGAATGTCTCGGGTTTCCAATCAATTTGACTTCCTGTTACAGGTTCCAGCTAACTTTTAACTTTTTTCCAATATTTTTTGGGTCACCTTGCAAGTCCACCATATATGATAGTATGTTCCATATAATTTCCATAATTCTTATTCTCCAGGAAGCCTTCACGCAGTGCTGGATCTTGCCAAAGTGGCCGATACTCTCCTTTTTCTGCTGGATGCTGCAGATGGTTGGGATGCTGTTGGTGATCACTGCCTCTCCTGCATCTTTGCACAGGGTCTCCCCAGCTATGGTGAGTCTGGTGCCCAATGCAGCCCGTTTTTCCATTCATCCAGTAAGATATGAGATGTTTGGCAGGCTACAATTCTTGCTGTAAAGCTGCCTTGTCTTCTTGTAGGACTTGGGAACTATGCTTAGTTTTTTATAATTAACCCAACTATATGAAATATCTGTTCCCTGACACTAAATTTGGGTCTTTGATTTTTAAATGAGTTTGCTTCCCCTGATTCTCTGTAATTGTTGCTACTGCTTTGTTGCTACTCTTTTCTCATTATATTGTGCCATGGTGACACAGTGGTTAGAATGCAGTACTGCAGGCTTCTTCTGCTGACTGCCTGCAGTTTGGCAATTTGATCCTCACTCACCGGCTCGAGGTTGGCTCAGTCTTCCATCCTTCTGAGGTCAGTAAAATGAGGACCCAGATTGTTGCAGTCATTATGTGGACTCCATAGACCCCTTCAGAGTGTTCTGGCTGATATCTGCAAAACCTGGCAAAGAGTCTCGAAGAATCACGAACCAATTAAGCGAACTAATGGTCTCCTGCAAACTCCACTCCCCTTTCGCTCCTCTTTTATTCCCTCTGGGAGGGGCCATTCATCCTTCACCTGTGGCCTTACTCCCAAGTCGACCCCTGTTCTTTAGCTGTTCCCTTCGTCTGGCAACTCTGAGTATGCGCACACTGGGAACAGGCTCCAGCTGTTCTTCTGCCCCACTGATGTCTGACTCCAAAGGCAGCTGATAACTGTCAAATGGCCCTGGCCCCCTCTCTGCCTCCGACACAGAGCCCTCATCAGAGCCTTCCCCAGAGTCCAGGACTGGCCCATCTTCCTCCCCAACCTCTTCACTGTCTGAATCTGCTGGCGGGCCACAACAGAAAGGGCCGTGAAGCGGTATTTAAGTCTAAGTGCGACTGCTACTGCTAATAGCAGCCTCGGTGATGATCCAGAGGAAAAGGCCGATTTCTCCAGCTGTCCGTAGTTAAGCAAGCCTTCCTTTTGTTCCCTGCAGGCCTTGCTGTTCAGGGCCTGGCTGAGCAGCTGCCAAAGAAGCAAACGGATTCCCGGAAAAAGCTCGGCAAGGTTACGGAGAAGCGGTTTCCTGGCGCCAGGCTTTTTCCTCTCGACACCGAGCAGGAATCTGGGCTGCTGCTGCAGCACCTGGCGAGCCAGAAGCAGCAGCGCCTGTCATTCCGAGACCGGCGGGCTCACCTGCTGGCTTCTGCTGCTGAATTTGTGCCCAGCTCTGAGAGTGCCACGGTGGGGACCTTAATGGTGTCTGGCTATGTGAGGGGAAGGAGCTTGAACGTCAACTCCCTGGTGCACATTGTTGGGCATGGAGACTTCCAGATGAGTCAAATGGACGCTCCCCCAGACCTCTTTGCCCTGAACCCAAAGTGTCCAGGAGGACAGCTAGCAAGTAGGAAGAAACAGGTGGGGCCTCTTCGTGTGCAGGTGTGACTGGGATGCTCCTCCCCCTCCAAAGGGTGTGTGGTCTGAACTGCTCTCCTGTGCCTTTTGCAGGTTGACCTTAGTAGCAGCGCGGCCACCGAGATGGAGGGAGAGGTGAAGGTGCTGAGCAAGTCTGACCCTGCCAAGCAGGAGTCTCTGCAGGCAGAAGTGGTTCCGGATCCAATGGAAGGAGAGCAGACCTGGCCCTCGGAGGAGGAGCTGCAGCAGGCTGAGGGTCAGTCAGAGATGACTTAGGACAGGTCCTGACTTAGTTCATGGGCCAAGGACTCTCCCAACTTAGCAGCTGTAAGACCTTTTCAGTTCTGAAAATTCCCCAGCCGGCCACTCCTAGGACTTAAAGTCCACAAGTCTTAAAGTGGCATGTTTGGAGAGCCCTGCCTTAATCCACGTTTCCTTAAATGGGTCCTCCAGGTTATGCTCTGTACTGATAGCCGTAGCTTTTAATTCCACTGGCTAAGGTGGAACTAGAAGGAACCAGGTTATAGCTTAACTCTGATGTGTGAATGTTGCCTGTCCTCCCTCAAAAGGGCCAGCTATCTAACCACGATTCCATTGAGGGGGTTGGGGCCCTGTATATCTGCCTCTCAAGCCATTTCTTCAAGGGCTCATTCTTATTACTGGCTTATTGTATTATAAAACACAGAATATTATATTTCATTGCAGTGGTATTCATAAAGTATTGACAAGAGGCATTAAAATGTTGACAATTAAGATAAAGCTTTAAAGATAATATTAAAAAAAACCTTGAAGGGCTTAATGTTTTTCAAGTATTCTTCCCTTGGTGGCCTGGTTTACTCTGTCAAAACAACAACAACGACATTCTCAGGTCTTCAGATTCTTGATCGGGCCACAAATGGTGCCAGGCTGGATCGGACCCCTGGCCTAACCACCCCACAGTCTGCCCAGCCTAGAGATGCCCAAGGAAACCTCCTGGTCTCCAAGCAGGTGGCCTTCTGTCATCCTAAAGGAGGATGTAAGGAGTGGCTAAAGAGGCTGAGCTTGTCAATCAGAAAGGTCAGCGGTTCAGCGGTTCAAATCCCTAGTGCCGTGTAACGGAGTGAGCCCCTGTGACTTGTCCCAGCTTCTGCCAACCTAGCAGTTTGAAAGCATGTAAAAATGCAAGTAGAGAAATAGGAACCATATTTGGTGGGAAGGGAACAGTGTTCTGTGCGCCTTCAGTGTTGAGTCATGCCGGCCACATGACCACGGAGACGTCTTCGGACAGCGCTGGCTATATGTTCCTTGCTATATGTTGAAGAGGGATGGGCTCTAATAATTTACACTGACGAGAGCAATGCCTTATTATTTTCTTTTTATGGAGGGAGGTTCTCCGTCTGTAACTTTCTCTCCTACCACCCACAGAATCTTTTAAGCAGAGCAAGAAGGTGGCCAAGAGGGTCCCCAAAGGCACATCTGCCTATCAGGCTGCCTGGATCCTGGACAAGGCTGAATGGAGAAATGGCAGTGAGGAGGAGGAGGAGGACGAGGAAGAGGATGGGGAGGAAGAGATGATGCAAGAAGCCATCTCCCAGGTAAGGGAGTTGGCATTGTTTGATGGTAGCTTGGCAAAGAGCCTGTGCAGGATGAGGCAGCCCCACTGGCAGGTGGGGGGCTTTGAAGGCAGACGTGGGTACCTGGCAGGGGCTCAGGCCCACAGACTGGGGAGGCCTCCTCCTCTCCCTCGGTGCTTTTGCTCTGCCAGGATGGGAGCAGCAGTGTGGAGGAAATTGCTTCAGAGGAGGAGGAGGAGGAGGACTGCGAAACAATGACGCTGCCTGAGACGGAGCAGGCCAAGGACAAAATGGAGGAAGAAGCAGCCATGCTGGAGAAATACATACAGGAGCGACAAGAAGAAATGTTTCCAGACGAGGTGGACACTCCCCGAGATCTGCCAGCCCGGGTCCGGTGAGAGCCTCGGCCAACGGCCAGGGTTGCGGGAGGAGTTGCTGGGACCTTGTTTGGGGGCAGGGGGGGGGGGGGCTGAGTCAAGGCCTGCCCTGACTGCCCAGGTAACTTGCCCTGGGAGGCTGATTTAACCTGGAGGCTGTGCTGGGTTGCAGGGAGATGGGGAGAGGGCAGCTGGTCCAGGGGTTGAAGAGAAGGCGAGGGAATGATTCCACTGGCTTCCTCAGGTTCCAGAAGTTCAGGGGACTAAAGAGCTTCCGAACATCCCCCTGGGATCCCAAGGAGAACCTCCCCAGGGACTATGCCCGGATCTTCCAGTTCCAGGACTTTTCCCGGACAAGGAAACACACCTTCCGTCAGTTGGAAAGGGAGGAGACCAATGGAGCTCAGGTCGGTCCTTTTCCTCCCATCTCACTCCGCTCAACAATTGCGGCTTTTACATTGTTCATGTTTTTAAAACAATCACAGTTATTGTACTTTTACAAGTGTTACCTTTCTATACTTTTAGAGTTAGGCTTTAATTCAGAGGTGTCCAACCTTGGCAACTTGTAAGACTTGTGGACTTCAACTCCCAGAATTCCCTGGCCAGCCACCCTAGTGGGCACACCTGCTTTAACTGTGTGGAGTATCCAAGCACTGACCCGAGAGCCTCGATTGACTCCTTGGAGTGTTCCCTCTCCAGAGTTGTATCAAAGCATTGGGGAGTTTAATGGGAGCCGCCTCTTGTGAGAGGTCTTGGTTTCATTTCTAGAAGGGGGGGGGGGAACTAAACCAAGCCCATTTTACCATCATTGCCGTCAACCTGGTTTTTGAGGAGGGGTTTTCTGTGCTTTAGGAAAGACTTTAAGCAGAGTTGAATCCAGCTTCATTACCTTCTGTGCTGGGGTGTGGGGGGGGGGGGCAGGATTCCCACGTGACCTGCCTCTCTGCTCCTCCCGCAGGTCGGCTGGTACGTTACCCTCCACCTTTGCAATGTCCCGGTTTCTGTTCTGGAGAGTTTCCAGCAGAAGCAGGAGCCTCTGGTGCTTTTCACATTGCTCCCCTATGAGCAGAAGGTGAGTCCCAAGGAGAGAGAGAGGGGGGTGGGGGTGGGGGTGGGGGCGCGTCATATTCTTTTCTCTGGGGCAAGGAAAGCCTGGCTCGACCGTGACTGGCTCAGGGACCTTCAACAGGCACGGCTAGCCTTTGTGTCGTCACATGCCGAAAGCGCACACCTCCGCACTCATGATGTAACGTGCGTGGGCTACCTCCCCGGCGCCCTGCCCCGTTTTGCCTTCCAGGTTGGTGCAGGAGGCTTTCTGGGCCCAAAAGCCTCCTGCACCAACCTGGAAGCCAAAAATGGTCCGAGGGGGGGGGGGCAGGCGTGTGGCACGGTGTGTATGGGGGTGTGTGGTGCATTGCATTATGGGTGCCCCCTGTGCCCTGTTTTGGGCCTGGAAGGCCGCCTGCGCCAACCTAGAAGCCAAAATGGGCTGTGGGGGGCTCCAAAGTGCAATGCGAGCAGCCCCCCTGTGCATGCGCAGCAGAGACCCGAAGACCAACTGGCCGATGGGAGGCACGCTCGCATGCACGGAGGTGTTGGGCTGGGGTGAGGCCTGGGGTGCCCGCAGAGAGGCTCTGCCTGCCACCTGTGCCAGGCGTGCTCTAGGTTCCCCATCACGGGCCTAGAAGAGCGGACGTTTCTCTCCGGGGTCCGAATCAGCCCGAGAGCAGCTGAGGATCCCTTGGTGGCCTGAGCAGCTCAGCCTCTGATTCCTCTCCCTCCTTTTATGGTCTCCAGATGTCTGTGCTGAACCTTCTGGTGAGACGCCACCCAGGATACAGTGAGCCAGTGAAGTCCAAAGAGGATGTCATCGTCCATTGTGGATTCCGTCGCTTCCGGGCCTCCCCTCTCTACTCTCAGCACACCTCAGGTGGGGGAACTGTGTCCTCGACCCCTCCCAGGGGAGGGGAAGTCACTGCAGGCCCCTCTCTGAAGAAGGGATGGGAGCCATTGTGGGGGTGGGGTGGGGTTTCTCCCTCTTGATGACCTTTGGGCCGAGGAGAGTAGGAGACGGTCAGAAAGGGCTGGGTGGAATTCCCAGTATGGGTGGGAGGCGTTTCTGAGAAATAGGCCTTTGCAACAGGCCTTGCTGGCAGGGAATCAGCCACCCAACCCCCTTGGCTCAAATCTAGTTCAGAATGGAGGGAAATGAGAAGATGGCTCTGGCTCTTTCCTGCCCTCCTCTTGGCCCTGGGCATTTGGGAAAGATACTGAAACACTGTGATGGGTGAAACCAGAGGATCATTCCGAGTGAACAAACGACCCATCCCAAATCATCTTCCTTTGGATGCATCATATGAAGGCCTATGTCAGGTTTCTGAAAGATGCCCTAATTAATTCATGAGCCTCAAGCCACGTTTCAAAAGAAGAAATCCAGTCATTTATTAGGAACACCATTTCGGCCATATTCCACTGCAGTCAGATCTGACCTCATTTAAACAATACCCGCAATGGAGGAGCTACCAACTCAGACAAACAATCAGGCAGCAGCCTAATCACCAAGGCTGTCCATCAATGCTGACACATGCATATAAGCTGAGAGCAAACCCCACTCCCTTTCTGGCACTGATGACGTTACCTAGTTGGGTCATGAAATGTCTGCAGGAAAACAACCAAGCGACCCCTCCTGGGCTACAAAGACTCTCAGCAGTCAACCCAAACTAAACATGCAACCCCCCCCTCCCTTCTTTGCAGCGGATAAACACAAGCTGGAGAAGTTTTTCCATGCTGACACTGCTGTGGTGGCCACGATCTATGCCCCCATCACTTTCCCGCCTGCTTCGGTACTGCTCTTCAAACAGGAGAGTGACGGTGAGTTGGGGATTGGGAAGGTGCCTTGGGTCAATATGGGTTCCCCTGCCTTGGCATCCTCTGGTGAGCTGCTGCTGCTGCCACCCCCATCACCCCTTCTGCTGGCATTTCGTAGTGGCCCGCCAGTGGCCTACGCAGCTGGCAGCAGAGTCGGACCGTGAGGAGGTTGGGGAAGAACTTGGGCCAGTCCTGGAGTCTGGGGAAGGCTCGGACGAGGGCTCTGCGTCGGAGGCAGAAAATGGGCCAGGGCCATCTGGGAGTTACGTGCTGCCTCTGGAGCCTGACATCAGCAAGGCAGAAGAACAGGGGGAGCCTGTTCCCAGTGTGCAAATGCACAGAGGTGCCAGAAGGCAAGAACAGTTAAGACAAAAAGGGTGACTTGGGAGTAAGGCTTGGAGGTGATTGGCCCCTCCCATAGGACATAAAGGAGGAGCAAACGGAGGTGAGCCTTTGCAGGAAGCAATTAGTTCATCTAGTTGGTTCAAACTCTGAGAAGTCCTGTTTGATTCTGTGCTCTGTGTGGTCTTGCAAAACTAATTGGCAATTTAGGTCTTTGGCAGCGTTTCAAGGGAAATAAAGGTGGGTGTTTATCAGCCTTATCCTGAAAGACTTTGGCAGACTTCTGTCGGACTCCTTACAGACTGTTTGTGAATCATCACGGGCTGTGACCGACCATAATTCACTGCCGTTGAAATGAACGAGGGTTTGCGGGGGACTAAGATCGTGATGTATGCTTTCTCAGGAAGCCTCGGTCAGAGCACCTTTCTAGATTCTGCCTCCCTTAACCTGTTACCTGCAGACGGACCGGGTGATCTTACCCTTCATGCTGGAAAAGGAGATTCTCCGATTGTCTGCAGGGGGGGGCAGGGGGGGGAGACGTTCTTCTGCAGCAGTTGGGAAAGAGGAAAACCCAGCACTTTCCTATCCTTCTAGCTTGTCAGCTTTCACACTGGGTCCCCCTGGGGCCTAGAGGGAGAACGTCCCAGAGAACCTCCCTGTTGTCCGGCTGGGGGTGGGGGGGGCTTGCCAAGGGCTTGTGCGTTCTCTTGGGCTTATTTTGTTGATGTGGCCCAGATTCGTGTTAAAAGTTGCACGCAACACGGTAATAAAAGGTGTCGCTGAACTCCAGTTCCCAGCAGCCCCAACCAGTGTGCTGAGTATACGGTGGGCCGTCTGTGCCTTGGTCCCACTTGATGGCAGCTGAAACTTTGCCTTGGATTGAAGCCTCGGCCCTTTGCTGATCTCGGAGTCGGGGGGGGGGGGGGACTCGATTCCTCCGCAGGGCAAACGCTGGTTATCAATTGACCTGCCCGAAGTTGCACCCTGGAGTCACAGCGTTCCCACTTGGGCTTCTTTGCAGGAGCGCAGAATCTCTTGGCTACGGGCTCCCTGCTCAGTGTCGACCCCAACCGGCTAGTCGTTAAACGAGTGGTACTCAGTGGTCACCCGTTCAAGATTTTCAGCAAGCTGGCCGTCGTGCGCTACATGTTCTTCAACAGAGGTATGGATCTAGAGGCCCCCGGGGGTTTCTTTTGCCCACTGGTTCTGTGGGCTTGGGGGGGTTAGGGGGGGAGGGTGTCATGTAACCGGGTGGACATGGCCAACTTTTTTTCACTTTTTAAAATATTGTTTTTCCTGCTGGTTAGGGCGAATAGGCAGGAAAAAAAATGCTTTAAAAAGTGTGGGGGGGGAGGGGGCGTTTTCGACAATCGCACGGCTCATCCTTGGAAGCTTTTTTTTACTACTGGTTCACAGAACCAACGACAATTGTCCCTAGTGGTTGAGCCAAACCGAGAGGATTTCACCCCTAGGTGGGGTGAGAGAAATGGACCCATTCAAAGCACGTCACTCTTTAAGTAAGGATACCCAGCTCTGCCCACATGCAGTGTTGTAGGAAGCTCCTCCCTCAACACACCCACACAGTCCCTGCGCTGGGTCTCCTTACTGTATAGGACTTTCCCTTGTCTGTGTCTCTAACCTCAGGGCTTTTGAGCCCCGCTGGAGTCCCACTCCTCCTCCCTCCCTCCCCTGCAGAGGATGTCCTGTGGTTCAAACCAGTGGAGCTCCGGACCAAGTGGGGCCGCCGTGGCCATATCAAGGAACCTCTGGGTAAGCGGGTGAAAGCTTTTGGGGCAGCCCAGCAAATCTCCCTCCCCCGCTGGCTGCGTGCCCTGACTCTCCCTCTCCTCCTCCTCCTCCTCGGCTGCCAGGGACCCACGGCCACATGAAGTGCCAGTTCGACGGGCAGCTGAAGTCCCAGGACACGGTGCTGATGACCTTGTACAAGCGGGTCTTTCCCAGGTGGACCTTCGATCCCTACGTGCCGGAGCCCACAAGGTGGAGGGACGACATCCTGCCTGGCTTAGAAGGAGAGGAGAAAATGGACTAGCTGCTCCAGCTAAGGAACTATTTATGCAGGGAAAAAGACCATTTCCTACCAAAATAAACTTCTGAGGTGCTTAGTATTTCTTTTGAGGGTCCAACCTCTGGAGAAATCTGGTACCTATAAAGCAGCCAGCTGTCCTTTGATTTGCCTTAATATGTCTGGCATTTCACGGAGCCATTGGAGTAATGAACTTGCAAATGGGTTTGTGCAGGAGAAAGCGTGGCTCCAAGTAGCAGGGCTTCCTTCTGTAGCAGAGAGAGACCTTGGGACAACCACCCCTGTAAAGGAGTCTTCAGTGAGATTCCAGCCTCTTGGCTGACCGAGAGGAGAGTAAAACATATTTTACTATGTTCTTTGGTATTCCTCGTCTTGAAACAGCAGTTTTATTGAAACAGCAAAATTCCTTTATTGATCTGGAAACTACTTAACAGCTCAAGATTACTTGTAGAGCCGGTTGGATCAGGCGAAGATTAGTACACCTTTTTCCCCCCAGCTGCAGCGTCTGTGATGGTGAAGGTTCTCTGCTCACATTTCAGGGGGCAAAAAAATGAGTTGCATCCCTGGAGCGAAAACACCAAAATCTGGCACGGTGCAGGAAAGATACAACAGGTGCTGCTTGCAGCCCAATATATGCAAATGAAGTTCTTGATCCATAGATGGGATTGCTAGATTGTTTGCCAAGTTTCGCTTTGCGCTGCTTCAGTGTGGGTGTTGAATTGCTCATGTTCAGAAGCTGCAAGAGTTGCTGCATGGTATTTGTAGAAAGGCGCTTGTGGGGATTTTCTTTTAACCCTCCACTGACTTGAGGCACTAAAATCCGGCATAAAGGCTCGTACTCCCCTATACTTGTCCTTTTAAACAAAACTCCCTTGACATGAGCTGTATGGGAGTGAGAATTATAGGTGGCATTAGCGTGTTTGAAGCAGCTGTCTTCCTGTAAGATTTTGCCTGCCCCATGTTAGCAAGACAAACTCCCTGCATGAGTGTAAAATAAGGTAAAGTCGTACCTATGTGCTAGTGGTTTAGACTCTAGGCTCAGTGGTCATGTGGCTGGCATGACTAAATGCCGAAGGCGCACAGAACGCTGTTATTACCTTCCCACCAAAGGTGGTTCCTATTTTCCTACTTGCATTTTTTATGTGTTTTCGAACTGTTAGGTTGGCAGAAGCTGGAACAAGTCACGGGAGCTCCCTCTGTTATGCGGCGCTAGGGATTCGAACCGCCGAATTGCCGACCTTTCTATCGACAAGCTCAGCGTCTTAGCCATTGGGCCACTGCGTCCCAGGTGTAAAATGCAGTGTAGAGTGTAAACTAGAGTGTAAAATACAGCATCACAAACTCAGTTGGCGATCAAATCAACTTTTGGGGGCTATAAGTGAGAAAGGCATCTCTGGAACGGAAACTGCAAGACCCACTTCACCTTGCCATCAGGAAGGAGATGCCCCCATTGTAGGAAATTTGGCATTTCACCGTTTTTACAGGTAGTCCTCAAGATGCGACATAATGGAGCCTCCCCTTTATGATTGCATGTTGCAACAGTCGTTAGGTGAATTATCTCCCCAACAACTCCCATCCCCATCCCCCTATTCAATAAAACCTCCCCTTTCTGCAGAATAAATGGGGAGGAGCCAGAGTTTTAAAGTATTGTATTGGTCATCCTACACTGCACGTGGGCTATCTATTTCAAAGCAGGGACCAAAATTCTTTTTCAATTTAGAAATTGGAGAGGGCAGAGGTACAATCAACGTTAGTGCGATATGATTGGCATTTTTAAAAGCATTTCTGCAAAGGGTTTGACTACTTGTCATTCCAGCAGGGCAATGATGGCCCTTTTGTGACTGCTGAGCCAGTCAGGAATTCTGGGAGTTGAAGCCCACCAGTCATAAAAGGGCCATCGTCCCCCCCCACCTCTCTTCTATGGGGACAGCCAGCCACACCGCTTCAGCGTCAAGATGCGGAAGAATCCTGGAAGCCCTTAATTGTCCCCGCCGCACAGCAGGAGGAGGACTTTCCTGTAGTCCCCTGAGGTGTCTTCCTAGAGAAGAAGAAAACAAAGCATAGTTAATTTTATTAATGCAAATCCTAGCAAAGCAGGGCTCACTGCTCCTGCCTTAGCCTTCACCCCTGAGTTACAGGTGCACAGAATAAAGTTCAAGGTCTGGTTGATACGGACCCCTCTTGCCTTCCCCCCCCCCAAAAAAAAACAGTGCCATCATGATGCAACCCAAGTTCCACCACACACAGGAAATGGACTGTGTTCCAATCCTACCCTTGTGGCTGCCCCCTTGATGTTTTTTCACTGTAAGCTACACATGACTTTGGCTGGAAGCGCTCCAGTAAGATTGGGAGAGTCTTCTTGGGCACACCTCCAGATACAGATTAACAGAGTCGGAAGGGACCTTGGAGGTCATCTAGTCCAACCCCTTCATCCCAAGCAGGGCACCCTACGCCATTTCTGACAGTCTCTTCTTGAAAGCCTCCAGGGATGAAGCTCCCACAACTTCTGAAGGCAACTTCTGTTCCATGGGTTGATTGTTCTCACTGTCAGAAAATGTCTCCTTATTTCCAGGTTGAATTTCTTCTTGGTCAGTTTCCATCCACTATTCCTTCTCTGGCCTTCAGGGGCTTTGGAAAACAGGTTGACCCCCTCCTCCTCTCTGTGGCAGCCCCTCAAATATTGGAAGACTGCTTTCCTGTCTCCCCTGGTCCTTCTCTTCCCTAGACCAACCATACCCAGTTCCTGCATCCGTTCTTCATGTTTTAGTCTCCAGACCTTTGATCATCTCAGATAGATTCAGATTAACAGAGTTGGAAGGGACCTGATAGGTCATCTAGTCCAACCCCAGTCCAAGCAGGAGACCCTACACCATTTCTGACAGATAGCAGTCCAGTCTCTTCTTGAAAGCCTCCAGTAATGAAGCTCCCACAATTTCTGAATAACAGAATAATAACAGATCTGGAAGGGACCTTGTAGGTCATCTAGTCCAACCCCACCCAACCGCCCAAGTAGGAGACCCTACACCATTTCTGACAGATGCTCTTGAAAGCCTCCAGTGATGAAGCTCCCACAATTTCAGAAGGCAACGTCTGTTCCATTGATTGGTTGTTCAGTTTCCATCCATTCGGGTCCCTTGGAAAACAGCTTGACCGCCCCCTCCTCCTCTCTGTGGCAGCCCCTCCAATATTGGAAGATGCTCTCCTGTCTCCCCTGGTCCTTCTCTTCCCTAGACTCAGAATCAGAATGAGATCAGACCCTGCAGCTCACCTTAATGAAAGAGTAGAGGGATTTTCCATACATGCGCTTGAATTCGGCCTTAATATCAATCATATCGATCTCGCAGCGAGAGACCATCACACGGATCAGGGTGTCATCATCGGTGCCCAAGCCCTGATTTTGGGTTGGAAAAGAAAGCCAAGTCACACAACATGCTAAACCTCAGCCAGCAAAACATTTTGTCCCTTTTAAAGCAGCCTCCTGTTCATTGTAGGGTCCTTGGAGCTCTCTGAGCATGATGGTTTTCTTGCAGAAAGCGTTTCACTACCAAACTAGATAACGTCATCAATCAAGGTGAGCTAGCACTGAGGAGGAAGATTCTCAGTCATCAAGTTGAGCCCTGGCGACTGGACTTCTGTTCTCTCTGGTTTGAAATGGCTAAGGAGATTCAGGTCTTGGTTGTCCTAAAGGTGTTTTTTTTTCAAGAGGCAACTGGACTTTCTGTTTTTTCTTTGAAGACATTTTTCTCCTCATCCAAGAAGCTTCTTCAGCTCATTGGTTTGAAATGTTTTGCTGCTTATCCAAGGAGCTTCGAGCTGCAGAAGCTGCTTGAATAAGCAGCCAATACTTTCAAACCCAAAAGAAAAGAAATCCAGCTGCCACGCCTCAGCTTCCAGAGAGGATATTAATTAGTTTGATAATGAAACTTCTGCTAAAACCATCCTGCTCAAGACAGCACAAAGGACCTCACAGTTCTATATATATTGTCTTCTGCCAACACCTGCTAATTGTGCTTCACCAAGATGTCAGTCCTGTGTTTTTCAACTCCTGAAATGGGTGGACTTCAACTCCCACAATTCCCCAGCCAGCATTCTGGGAGTTGAAGTCCACACATGTTAAAAACCACGGAGGTTGAGAAACCCTGATAAAGAGTCCCTTTTGTTCGTGCTGAAACCTTGTTGGATCCCCAGGATAAGATTATCCAACCGTGGCAACTTTAAGACTTGTGGACTTCAACTCCTAGAATTCCTCAGCCAGCTTTGCCATAAGATAGCAAAGAGACTATCAACAGACTAAGTTGGTTCATTGCATTAGGTTTATCCTAAACTAGAAATTCCTTCAAATATAATGAACTAATCACAGGGATATTATATGCTGCTTACTAGAGAAGTTGTTTGATTCCATCCTTGGCAGATCAAGTTATAGGAACATGCTTCGATCCCCAGAGTAACTCTGATGTTGAATTAAATTAGTGATACGTCTCACCACACCATGTTTTGTCACAAAATTAGCTATGGAGTTAAGTCAATTCATGAAGCGCCAATTCAAAATCTGACTCAAGGTAGCTAGGTTCCTCTAAGTTTGTAAATTTGCTTGAGCAGGAGGCTGGACTAGAAGACCTCCAAGATCCCTTCCATCTCTCTTATTATATTTTCTATGTATCCAGCTTGCGTTTAAACAAATCTGGGGTGGTTGGGATTGAAGAGGACCTCACCTGTCTTGTTGACATCTTGAAACAGGTCTAAGACACTATTCTGATTCACTCAACGTCAACAGTGTGTCAGGCCTGCAGTCATATTCTTTTTAGGATCTTTGGCCTGCCACACACTTTCTTATTTTACTATGCTGTTTCATTAGTGGAGAAGTGGGGGGGGGGGGAATAGTAAAAAGCAGAATGTGTTGTTGTCAGAGTAGAACATTCCTTTCTAGAAGCCCAAGGTCATCTTTTGTCTCTGCACCTCTGCACCTGACTGGAACTAGATGGGTCCCAGCATGGCAGAGGAAGATTGGACCATGTGATGGACTTGTGGGTGTGGGGACAAGATCATGAACTTTCAATTGGGTGGGGGAAAACAGGAAGCTTTCAGATTCGGGTTTCACACAGATGTGCCAACATGTCTCTCTTAATAAATTGGAAGTTTGAGGAAAGTTCTGCCTTGGACTCTGATTTAATTCTGGATGGTGTTTGGAATGCTGACACAGTGGTCCTTTCTTCCCACCTCGGCTCTACAATACATGGACATGCAACAGGAGTGAGTTTCAGCCAGCACTACTGCTGGTTCGCTCCTGTGCGTGCTTTGCAATTAAAATTGTTCTGTGCACGCGCAGAATTGAAAAACAAAATGGGGCCGCCGATGGGGCCGACTGGGGAACCAGTTCAGGGGTGTGGCTGGCCTGGGTCAATGCAGGTTCCAGCAACCCAGGCCGCCAAACCACTACCAGTTTGGCCAAACCGGTCTGAACCAATAGGAACCCACCACTGCCCCGACCCGACCCGTTCTGAAACCCCGGTTTTTTCCTGCCATGCCTGAACCCGGATCATGTAATTACAGGAAATCAGCCCATTAATAGGACGAGGCTGTTACAGGACTTCTCTTCGGTTTTGCAGCCATTTTTATGCGTGCGTTTACCTTCATGGATTTGTACAGCCGTTCAGCAAAGTACGCCGGTTTGTTTCTCATGCACTTCACTGAGAAGAGAGGAGAATAAAGGAAGGCAGTTAGCACAGCAACAATCAACCATTCTTGATTTTAAAAAAACATTAAAGTCATTGCTCAGAAACACTTGTTATTAAAACAACAATTTTCTAAACGAAAATACTGCATACATTGAGCGTGGCCTATCGAAAACTGTTTACTTCTGATGTCCTTCTATATCGCTGGTGTCTAATATCTAAAATGCTGGAACTGCCATCTCAATTGCAGCCTCTTCCAGATGTGTGGGCCAACTCAGAACATGCAGCTGTTTTTGGATCTAAAACATCCCAAAGGTGCTTTTTTCCAAGAGGCAACCGGACTTCCTTTTTTTTTTTCTTTTGAAGGCGTTTCGCTTCTGATCCAAGAAGCTTTTTCGGCTCTGACTGGGTGGTGTGGAATGGAAGGATTGATACTCCTTGCAGACAGCTGGTCATTTGCATCCTTTTAGAGGGTCATCGAAACACCTGGAGGTTTATCTGTTTGCCAGATGACAATAAATCTCCTTGGGTGGCATTCAGGAACCTGCTTTGAGCAGCAGCTACCCGATCCAACAACACGTATTCTTATTTCATTGCCCTCCCTCCATGTTGCAGACACCCTGGAAGCAAGTTGACCTCCTGCAAAGCAACTAAAGGTAAAGGTTCCCTTGCACATCTGTGCTAGTCGTTCCCGACTCTAGGGGGCGGTGCTCATCTCCGTTTCAAAGCCGAAGAGCCAGCACAGTCCAAAGATGTCTCCGTGGTCACGTGGCCAGCATGACTAAATGCCGAGGGCACACACAACACTGTTACTTTCCCACCAAAAGTGGTCCCTGTTTTTCTGCTTGCATTTTTTTATGTGTTTTTGAACTGCTAGGTTGGCAGAAGCTGGGACAAGTAGCGGGAGCTCACTCCGTTAGGAGGCCCTAGGGTTTCCAACCACCAAACTGCCAAACTTTCTGATCGACAAGCTCAGCGTCTTAACTACTGAGCCACCGCGTCTCCCTTTGTAAAGCAACTAGAGAGGAATAAAATCTGACGTGGAATCCTCACCTATTGCCAGCAAGGCGTCTTCAAGGTCTCCAGACATCTCGGATTTAATGCTCTCCGTAATATCTTTGTTAGCAATGTTCTTGTATGCATCAAATACTAAATAAATGAATACAGATTTTTATTAGCAAACAAAAGAAAAGCAGTTCCAGAACCTCCCAAACATGATTTAGATTTAGATTTGGTTATGAGAGCCTCTATTATTTCCATATTCAAATTCCCAATATTCCCAAATTTACTGATTCATACTGTATACTTTTTTAAAAAAAAAACCCACCCTAGAAAACAGACGTCCTGAATGAACCGAAATAAGACAGTATGTTAATATTTGGTGGCCACACGTAATGGGGAAGTCACACCATCACGCCTTGAGTCACAGAACATTAGGATAAGAGAGTTGGAAGGGACCTTGGAGGTCTTCTCGTTCAGTCTCCAGCTGGAGCAGGGATCCTACTCCCTTTCCAGAGAAAAGGCTGTGCAATCTCGTCTTCAACACTTCCAGGGATGGAGCACCACAACCTCTGAAGGCAAGCTGTTCCGTTGACCACTAATTGCTCTCATAGGAAACTTCTCCTTCGTTCTAGCTTTGATAAGCTTCCATCCATTTCTTGTCCTGCCCTTCAGGTGCTTTGGAGAATGGATTGACCCCCTCTTCTCTGTGGCAGCCCCCGGAGTACTGGAAGGCAGCTACCATGACACCCCTGGTCCTTCTCTTCCGTAGACTAGACATCCCCAGGTCCCTCAACCTTTCATTGTAACGATTTAGCCTCCACATCCCTTGTCATCATTGTTGCCCTTTTCTGCACACTTTCCAGGGGTCACACAGCATCTTTTCTGGATCATTTTTGACCAGAATGAAACAAACAGAGTAAAACAGCAGGACTTTCCTTGCTGCGACTCTCATTCCCAGCCTCCAACCGACCAATCATGTTTTTTCTCAGTATAGCTTAGTCTTGGAAGGTAGATCCCGTTTTAGTGTTCATTCATACACTTGATTCCCATGTTCTTCTTCTTCATCATCATCATCATCATCATCATCATCATCATCATCATTTTTTAGTGACCCCATAATTCCTTGTGGGGTGGAGTCTGGGCAATTGAATGGAGTTGAGTGTTTTACTGGCCGGATGCCTTCCTGTCGTCAATGCGGAGTTATATTCAGCAGATATATTCCCAATGTGCCCAGAGAGAGAAATATCTGCCTCCACCCAGGATTGAACTCACAGCCTCCTGATTTTGAGATGAAAGGTCCACCTCTATGCCACCAGACCATCCACTTGCCTCCATGATGTTCCTTTTGTTTACAATAATCCCCCGCCACCTTCACCGCTTACCCCTTAGCAGATGGCTCCTGCTTCTGGCGCACAAGACGGTAATGAACTGGCCCTCACTGGTGCCCCACTTGTTCTCCCCTGCTTCATACAGGCACTAGAGGAAAGGAGCACAGAGAGAGGTGGTCATGCAAGGAGCCAAAAGGACAGGCAAGGATGGGGGGCAGTTTGGGGTTGGGAACTCCAACCCAGCACCTCTGCACCAACCCAGGCCGCCTGGCAGCTTCCTTCCTCTTCTCGCAAGGCAGAAGGGATGGGCAACTTCACACGGGCACACGAAGGTTGTGACTGAGGATGTGAATTGGGATTTTCTTATAAATCAATTAGCAGTAATGAACTTTGGAGATAAATTTATCGGGATGATCACAGCAATGTATTCTAACCAGATGGCAAAAATAACACTAAATGGAGAAGCAACGGAAGGTTTCAGCATCACTAAAGGAGTAAGACAAGGATGCCCTTTATCCCTCCTGTTATTTATCCTCTCAATAGAGATATTGATGTTACAAATTAGACGGGACCAGGAGATAAAGGGATTGAAAATTAGAACCCAGGAATGCAAAGAGCAGGCCTTTGCGGACGATCTAGCATTCATCAGAGAAGAACTCTATTTCTCTCTTTTTTCTTTTTTCTAAACTAGTATTGAATAAAAATTAACCAAAGTTACTAATTACTATCAAACTTAAAGTATTGACCCTAATGTAGATATAATGGTGATATGAACAATTAATATTGTTACAGTTGTTAGTACAACTATTATCACATTATTACAGAGGTTGAAAACCGAATGGAGAACTACAAAAGCTAAAGACATATTCCCGATAAAGAAGGCTGTGAAACAATTTTATATTGTTATGCTTTCCTTGGTTTTTTTGTATTTGTTTTTTTTTTGTTTTCTGTTTTTAAAAGTAAAAATGTTTAATCTTGTTTGTCTTGTTTTTTTGTATTTGTTTTTTTCCCTGTTTTTAAAGGTAAAAATGTTTAATAAAAACTATTAAAAGGAAAAAAAGAGGATGTGAAAGTAATCATTTTGGCCCTCAGGGATGCAATGTTGTGCACAATAATTGTTTTAAGCTTGCCAGGCCTTTTAGTACAACTGGTATAATGGTCTGCGTCTGACATACAAAATGGGGGGGGGGGGGGAAGAAGGAGGCAATAATTACGTCACCCAAAATTGCCATTTGGCTAAATTTTGGTGGTCTTGAACAGGCCCTGCAAGGTCCCCTTGGCCTCACCTGCCTTTGTTCTGGAACAGGGGTGTCAAACTCGTGATGACACATTGTCATCACGTGACCTATCGCAACTTCCCCCCCCCTTCGCTAAACCGGGGGTGGGCATGGCCAGCATATGGCGCATATGGCCCGCGGGCCACGAGTTTGACACCCCTGTTCTAGAGGATTTAAGGAGGCAAAGAGCAGGAATTAAGTTACCCTTCAGTCTTAAAGAAAATCAGTTTGGAAACCAAGCCGCAAATTGCCTATTCGTTCCCGCAAATGGGCTTACTCACCTTGGCATCCTCTTGGACCAGCCCCTCGTCAACATATGCACTCTCATCCCTGTTGCCCTGGGAAGAAAAGGAAGAAGGGGTGGTGATGAAGGAAATTTCAGAGAAGGACCAGCAGCAAAGAGCAAAGGAGAAGGACCTTCAGCAGAATCATCTACCAGGTCAGCGGGGTGCGGGAAAACAAAGACTTAGCACCCATGTCTTAAGAGGCCTTTCCTTGGGACCTTGAGAAGGGGTCTGTCTACCCAGAAGAGGGCAGCCTAACGAGCCTTCTTACCCAATGGATGAGAGAAACTGGGTTGAAGAGGAGGGACCTAAATAAGCTGAAAAAAATTCAGTGTGATGCAAAATCCTCCCTTAAAACTCGGATCCGTGCCAAGTTTGGAAAAGGTCAACTCTCCCATGGAGGTATTTGTCTTTAAGAAGATTCCTCTCCACCCACCACCAGTTCTCAATACTTTACTTATAACCCAGTTTAGTATTTGTCAGCTGTGGCCCTGTCCATGAAGGAGGGCCCAGGAAAGCTGAAAGGTAAAGGTTCCCCTTGCACATATGTGCTCATCGTTCCTGACTCTAGGGGGCGGTGCTCATCTCCGTTTCAAAGCCAAAGAGCCAGCGCTGTCCGAAGACGTCTCCGTGTGGTCACGTATGACTCAATGCGGAAGGCGCACAGAACGCTGTTTCCTTCCCACCAAAGGTGGTTCCTATTTTTCTACTTGCATTTTTACGTGCTTTCAAACTGCTCGGTTGGCAGAAGCTGGGACAAGTAACGGGAGCTCACATCTTACACTGAATTGCCGACCTTTTTGATCGACAAGCTCCGTTTCTTAGCCACTGAGCCACTGCATCCCCAGAGGAAAGCTTATCATACACCAAGAGAAAGCATGGTTTTTAATAGAATGTGCTGAAAATCCCAGGTCTTCAATGCAATTTGAACAGATGATAGAGACGGAGGATGGAAACCCAGTGGATGCTATAAGTGTAGTGAAAATCACTGAATATTTCTGAATAGGATACACAGTTAGGAACCACAAGTTCATTGCTGGCTTACTATACCACCAACTACATTTTAACATCATGTTCCCCAAAGAGACATGTGGATTATTGTTTGCATCCCTAACTTATTCCCAGCTTCTTTTTTGCACACACCTAAGTTTTGAACCACTCCACAGGACTGCAAAGAAAGGCCAAAATTACACAAAAGGTTTTCAGACAAGCCCTGATTCATTTTCACACCTGCAAAAAATGCTTGTCGACAAAGACAAGCCGTGATATAGGACAAGGTGACGCCCTAACTCATCCACTATGTGACGAGTGATCTGAGGCATGGCAAGAAGAGCCAAATATCGTACCTTTTGGAGTATAAGACGCACTTTCCCCTCCCCTACAACAGGGTGGAAAATGTTGGCACATCTTATACACCCAATACAGCCCTCTGGAAATGCTGCCGCATGAATCCCATTTTTGCCAAAAATAGTCTTGTTTGGAGGCCTGCAGAGTGCTCCTAGGTGCTGGGGGTTTGGGAGTCAAAGAACGAGTCCGTTTTTGGCCTCCCAACCCCCCCAGGAGGACTCTGCAGGCCTCCCAAACCCTCACCCTGCCCAGTTTTTCACAAAAAGGTGGCACGGAGAGGGTTCGGGAGGTCTGCAGAGTGCTCCTGGGGGGCCGACATTTTGGTACGTCTTATACTCCAGTGTGTCTTATAGTTTGAACAATACGGTACTTACAGTTGACAGGGATACCAGGACTCTCCGGAACTTGGAGGAGGTGTCTGAAACGATGTCTTTCTCCAGGGAGGTCCCATACTCTGCAAAAAGGCCCAGAGATGTATCTCAAAAAAGCACCACAGTCCTATTCAGAGAATTGGTGGAGCTGAGGAAAGCTTCACTTGTCAGGCCTGCAGCCAACTTTTCTTTGGGGTTTTTGGCCTGTCACACTTTCTATTATTCTACTGTGCCATTTCTATTATGGGAAAATGGGAGGGGGGGGGGACTATAAAGAGTGAGATGCTATGTAGCCATAACAAAATTATTTCTAGAAAACCAAGGTCATCATCCGTTGTCTTCTGCACCTGACCGGAACTGGATGGGTGGAAGCTGCCAGCATGGCAGTGGGAGATTGGGCCATGGGATGGACTTGTGGGTGTGGGGGGCAAGATCTTGAACTTCCAACTGGGTGGGGAAAACCAGGAAGCTTTCAGATTCGGGTTTTCCCAGATGTGCCAACATGGCTCCCTTCATAAATTGGAACTTTGTGGAATACTTTGCCTTGGACTTGGATTTATTTTTGGATGCTATTTGGAACCCTTCTTGAAAAACCGCCACTAGCGTGCAGGAGGGCATCTGTGGGGCATGCCCAAAAGAGTCAGGATGGTGCCTGCAATGTAGGGGGGGTTGAGAGAATACCCTTGAGGACAGGAGGTAGAGGAAATGGTTGGATACCATTGAGTTCAAGGGAAGGATGGGGCAGAGAAAGCAGAAGGGACCCTCCCTGCCTGTCTTTAGGATAAAAGCAGGGAGGGGGGAAGGCATATTCAGAGGGGCAAGATTCTGTAACTGACTGTGGTGGAGTATGAAGCTGGAGAAGACATTTGGCTGAGGAACATCAGCAACAGCACATTCCTCTCATGGAAGGACTGGCAGCACCTGGGCTTGGACTGAAAAGGGGGCCGGGCTAGAACCCTGATGGCAAATCTATGGCTCAAAGAGCCCTCTGTGGGCCATCGCCAGATACTCTTCACGGGTGCCAGCCAGAAAACGGACTGAAAAGGGCCCCAAAAGGCTGTTTCGGGGACCTTTTTAGGCCATTTTCAGGCTGTTTTCAGGGCCATTGTCAGGCCATTTTTTGGCCCAAAAATGGCCCAAAAACTGGCCTAAAAACCATCCAAAAAAACCAGGCATGCGTGCGCCAGCCAGCTGGTCTTTGGTTTTCCGGTGCCCAGGCGCACACAGAGTTCAGCTGGCTGGTGCACATGCATACCGGTCAGCTGGTCTTCGTGTTTCCAGCACGCCAGGGTGTGCACTTGCACGCTTATTTTGGTTTGGGCACTTGGTGCCGCAAAGGTTCATCATCATTGGCCTTCTAGAATCCTGACATAACCACAAGTGAACTAAATCCAAACCCCCTTGAATTCCAGGAAGCCCCGTCTGACGCCTCTCAGGTGCTAATCTTTAGTTGAGGAGGTCCCTGTGCACAGTCGGTGTGAGTACCAATAAACCAGTTTAACCGTAAGCTTGATATTTCACGGAGCCCAAGACAAGAGACTGTGCGGTCCTCAACTGTATGGGGGAGGGAGGAAAAAGATCCAGAATTTCCTGGGGTATATTTGATAGATTAGGTGGTTACAGCTTTAGTCTGGCAAGATTATGCCCGTTGGGTGAAAGTAAACAAAGAAATGGATTCAGTCGGATCTCACTGTGTCATCTATGCACTTAGATCTGGCTGAAATCCTATAATAAATCTAATTTCAATATTCAAGACTTTAGTTTTCAAGTTTGATCTTCCTTGAATCTCTGACGGCAATGGTGCAATCACAGCTCTACCTATTTTTCATGGAGACCATCATGGACCTTCTTGACCACGGTCTGCAGGCGGTCATGAGAATGGGGAAACCCACTAAACTCCGAGATTGGACCTGCACAAATGCCAGCGACTGTATCTAAAGTCATTCTCTGTGGTAGATCTGCCCGCCATCAAACGTAACATGCAAATGGCATTCAGGGCTTCCAGCCATTAGTGCCCAGCTGGTCATGTGGTTCTAGAAAGCTCCATGAATTGGCTGCAGGCGAGTGGTGCCGCCTATGAGACCGAATACTCACGACGATGGTAGGTGTCATTAATTCTCCGGAGTTCCTCGTTGGTACGAGAGGCCAAGATTTCTATCAGGCAGCCTTCATCTGTCCCAGCCCCCTGCAAGACAGACAAAGTATTTCAACCATGCGCCAGAGCTGGGCAAATGCCAACCGAAGCAAGATTTTTCCAGGGACATCTCCAGGCTTCAAAATAATTTTGTCCGATCTCAAGGTGGAAACCAAAGCTCAAAGATCTCAAGCTGAGGGACTGTGTGAAATTTTATGGTATGAAAATGCTGGCTGCAGTAATATGATGGAAAATGGAGTTACTGTGACTTCTTGCTCTCAAAGGTGCACAGAATACCCCAAAGTAAGGAGACCAAAAACCGGGAACGGATGGAGAAAATTCCTACAACTTCAGGCAGCTCACCGGATCCTTATTTTCCAACCAATTCCCATGGTTTACGGAGTCTCTATTATCAGACACTACATTCAATGAAAGAGGGCTCCAACCCACGGAAGCTTTTGCCATAGCACATTTGTGGGTCTTTAAAGCATGGCTGGCAGGGGAGTTCAGGAATTCATAAGTCTTAACGCTGCCAAGGTTGGACACCCCTGGTCGACCCAGCCTGCAGCGCTGAAGCCTCGCAGAATCCCTGGATTATCCAAGCCGGAGTCTCCAACTTGTAAGACTTGTGGACTTCAACTCCCAGAGTTCCTCAGCCAGCCAACTGTTCAAGGGATATATTCCAGATGACCTTTTGAGAGACTGGTATTGGTCTGATATGAAACAGCCCCATGGACAACTCCACACAAATCCCTGGCTCTTTGTTGTAGTTAAAATATGATTATTTTTTTGCAAACCTTAATTGCTCTTTTCAGCTCTTCCACATCGTACAAGGTGATAGGAGTCATCAATCCAATAATAACGTTCTCAAAATTCTTACTCAGCTCAGATTTCAGGTCATTAATCAAATCCTGTTGGGGAAAGAAAATGATTGGATAACATCACAGGGCCTAGTGTCGTTTTTTGTTTCAAGTGCAACCACCCAAAATTAAACCTTACTCCTAATTTTCTTCTAGAGCTGGTGTATTTCCTTCAAGGCAGAACTGGCTTTTCCATTTTAAGGACATAAGCCCAAATCATTTTTGTGTGTGTGTACCACACCATTGTCCTGGTGGACGATTACTTAAGTGTGAGCCAGTTGTGTGCTGCAGCAGCCAAAAAATCCAATGCAATCCTAGGCTGCATTAACAGAGGGATAGAATCAAGATCATATGAAGTGAAAAGGGCTGTGAAAATATCTACAAACCCCTCACATCTTGGACATAAATTGTTTCAACTTCTACCCTCGAAATGATGTTATAGATAGAGCATTGCACACCAGAACAACTAAACACAAGGACAGTTTTTCCCAAATGCCATCACTCTGCTAAACAACTAATTCCCTCAACACTGTCAAATTGATTAGTAAGGCTGTATTACTATTCTCATCCTTCCTAGTACCTATCCCTTCCCACTTATGACTATAACCATGTTGCTTGCATCTTTACAGTTTATATTGTTCTATTTGTTTCCTAGTAGGATTTGATTGCTTATTAGTAACTTATGCCTATCACTAAGTGTTGTATCTTATGATTCCTGATGAATGTATTTTATTTTCTTTAAGTACACGGAGAAGTAGGTGCACCAAAGACAAATTCCTTATGTGTCCAATCACACTTGGCCAATAAAGAATTCCACTTCCACTTCCACTTCCACTTCCACTTCCACTTCCACTTCCTATTCTATTCATACCGTTTTATAATGCCTTGGTAAGGCCACACTTGGAATACTGCATCTAGTTTATGTTTATGTATATATAGGTGTATGTGTTTATGTGTATATATGTATATACAGCAAATGTACGTGTGTGTGTGTGTGTGTGTGTATGGGTATGTACATATTTTTTTCTTTTGAAAGCAGCATCAGAATTTCATTCTTAATGTCTGCCAATGTGTTCACCGAAAGAAATGACAATAAAAATTATTCTCTCCTCTCCCTTGTTATTTAAGAAGTCTGCTACCTCAGAGCAAACACTAATGTGATCTCTGTGAGTCAATTCTCCTCAAATAAGCCCTAAAACCACTCTTCAAACCAGGATTCTGATCTTCACGCTGATTCTGACCATTGGTCAAAAGAATCTTACGTTGAAATGGCAGAAATAAAGAACAGGCCTAGCTGGCCTTTAGGTTGTGCAAAGTTCCCTAAGAAGAGCACAAGCCTATGAGATAAACAGGTGATCAAAACCGCAAAAGCCATGTGTGAGTATTTGCATAGTTTGCTCCAAACTGCCACGTTTGTTCAGCTGAATAAAGGTTCTTTTTGTGGGCAAATCAGGACTCTGCCCCTTTGTTTGCAACAAGCCACACCTGTCCCTGCCCAGCACAAATTACCTTTCATTTCAATTATTTAATAATAGTTAATCCGTCTCATTTAAACATTTACTAAGTGACTGTCCCTTCCCAAGAGATAAAGAGAGAAACAGAGAGAGAGAGAGGGAGATGGGGAGGGAGGGAGGGAGGGATTGGAGGGGGAGAAATCAAACACTCGTCAAACAAAGAAAAGGTTTGACATTAGCAATAGGAGCAATCCATTTTATTGACAGATATCCCTGGATTAATGAGGTGGAACAATTCACTTTGCAGTTTCTATATGTGAAACCGCTCTCAAGGGCTCCCATGCAAGTGTTACCTACCCGACCAATTGTGGATTTGTAGGCAATCTTAATCTCTTGCCGTTGGGACAAGTTCCTGTTGACCAAAACCTCAATGATGGCGTCTTCATCCGTACCTGGGACAAGAGACCGAAGAGTCAGAGAAGGGCAAGAAAGAGGACCAAGGAAGTGAATCTAGGATCCATGGAGCAGAAGATGGGGAGAAGTTGGCAGGTGAGATCCAGGACATGTTTGGCAAGCAGGAGAATCCAGGTAATCAGGACCTCCACGGCGAGAGAGAGAGAGAGCTACCGTTTGGACCTAACCCAGAAGAAGGCCATTTCTCACTGTCTCTTTGATGCAATCCCTGCACAATTTATTTTATGAATACACTTGTCAGGCCTGCAGCCCTCTTCTCTTTTGGACCTCAGGCCTCCCACCCTTTCTATTATTCTGCTAGGCATTTCCCATGGTGGGAAAATGGGAGGGGGGGATTGTACGGGGTTAGATGCTATGTAGCCATAACAACATTCTTCCTAGAAAGCCAAGGTCATCATCCTTCGTCTTTGCACTTCTGCACCTGACCGGAACTGGATGGGCGGAACTGCCAGCTTGGCAGGGGGAGACTGGATCACGTGATGGGCTTGTGGGTGTGGGGTTGCAAGATCTTGAACTTTCAACTGGGTGGGGGAAACCGGGAAGTTTTCAGATTCGGGTTTTCCCAGATGTGCCAACGTGGCTCCCTTAATACATTGGAACTTTGAGGAATCCTTTGCCTCGGACTCTGATTGACTTTTGGATGTTATTTGGAACCCTGACATTAACCTGAATCTGCACAAAGCAACTTTAGCCTTTCCACCTCCAGCTTGGCAGGGCTTACAATTCCCAGCAGGATGTCCATGGAGACTCTTCATCATCCACGTCCTGGTTGTCCGAAAGGGGCGTTTTCCAAAAGGCAACTGGACTTTCCTGTTTTGTTTTCTTTGAAAACGTTTCGCTTCTCAACCAAGACATTCATTTTCTTCTGGAGCTGAAAGAACATTCTTTTGATTGAGAAGTAAAACGTCTTCAAAGAAAGAAAGAAAGAAAAACCCAAGAAGGTCCAATGGCCTTTTGGAAGAAGCACCTTGGGGAATTTGCAGGGGGCAGAAGCTTCTGCTTGGAAATTGTGGGAGAAATTGTGGGAGAAGAGGACCTAGCACAGAGGTCTTCAAACTTGGCAACTTGAAGACTGGTGGACTTCAACTCCCAGAATTCCCCAGACAGCATAATTTACTCTCTTGTAATCCCTTCCTCTGCAATCTCTCCTCTTAGATCAGAGGCCTTCAAACTTGGTCACTTTTTAAGATTTGTGGACTTCAGCTCCCAGAATTCCCCAGCCAGCATAATTTACTGTCTCGTAATCCCTTCCTCTGCAATCTCGCCACTTAGATCAGGTGTCCCCAAACATGGCAACTTTAAGACTTGTGGACTTTAACTTCTAGAATTCTCCAGCCAGAATTCTGGGAGTTAAATTCCACAAGTCTTAAAGTTGCCAAGTTTGGGACCCCTGTTCTAGTATGTTGCAAGCTTTCTAACATCCTGATCAAAATGGAGTTTGAGGCAGAAACCTTACAGCTCCAGAGCAATCAATGAAGAATAAAACAGATGACTCACCCAAGCCTTTCATAGCTTTGCGGAGTTGCTGGGCGTCAGCCTCAGGGTGAAAGCTGGAGGCCCCCTTGATAGTCCCTCTGTTTCCGGCCTAAAAAACACAGAATATCACAAGTCAAGGCCCAGAAGAGGCACAGAGGAAGAAATAAGAACCAAAAAAATCCAGATGTCGGAGGAATCCTTGACTTAGGAGCACAAAAGGGAGCCCAAAGTTTCTGTGGCTAAGCAAGGCAGCTCTCCAGCACATTTGTCCCCATGTTGTGTTCTTTTCGCCACAGTTTTTAAGTGAATCATATGGCCATTAAGTGAATCTGGCTCCCCCCACCCTCACTGACTGTGCTTGTCAGTTGGGAAGATAGCAGTGGAGATCACATGACCTCCAGACAGAGCAACCGTCATAAGTACATGCCAGTTGCCAAGCGTTTGAATTCTGATCCCATGTCCATGAGGAAGCTGCAACGGTTATGAGTGTAAAACCGGTCAAAGGTCACTTCTGCCAGCGTCGTTGTAACTTTGAGTGGTCACTAAAGAAATGATTGAAACAGCAACAGCAAGCAAAGGTGCAGAAGGAAAGCAGCACTGAATTCAGGCCAGCTTTCCCCAACCAAAGCCCCTCAGGGTAGGACAAGAAGCAACGAGTGGAAACTAATCAAGGAGAGAAGCAACCTGGAACTAAGGAGGAATTTCCTGACAGGGAGGCAATGAATCAGTGGAACATCTTGCCTCCAGAAGTTGTGAATGCCCCAACACTGGAAGTCTTTAAGAAGATGTTGGATAGCCATCTGTCTGAAATGGTATAGGGTTTCCTGCCTAGGCAGGGGGTTGGACTAGAAGACTTCCAAGGTCCCTTCCAACTCAGCTATTGTATTGTATTGTATTGTATTGTATTGTATTGTATTGTATTCTATTCTATTCTATTCTATTCTATTCATCAACCACCCAGGACATCAACAGACAATTTAGACTTTGCAAAATTCATCCCCAATAACCACCATAAATGTTGCGAGTGTCCTAGTACATTCTTCGTTGTGTTAACTTTTGCAATGGAAGCAACCAATGCCTTGGACCCCCTTAAAAACAAAAACATGTATTTCAGCATAAACTTTTGCTGGCCGCAGGCGGACAAATTGAAGATGAAACGGCAGAATCTGGTGACCGGGGATAAGGTCCCACTGTGGGGGGTGGGGGTTGACGGCGCTCATCTCGCACAATGACATGGCAATGACGAGTCCCTTTTTGGGAGAGGGGGCGGTTTAGAAATGTGAATAAATAATAATAATAATAATAAATAATAATAATGGGGGGAATGTCTTTGTTGCAGGGCTGGTAAGCAAGTAACCCAAAGCTGCAGCTCGGGTCAAAAGTGGGCACAGGAAGGAACAGGAAAAAGAGTTGTATTAGTAGATTAAAGGGAATAGTGGCATGATTGGTACTGCTATGTAACTAATTAAGAAATAAAGAAATTATAGTATATTGTTAATTGTAGAAAAAAATTGAAAGAAATGCTCTCTATGTTAAAACTTAATCAGAGGATATATATTGTTTATTGTAAAGTAGACCAACAGATAAATATGAAATGATAATTTGGTGTAATTTTTGAAGGGGCAATTGAAAATATTGTTTATGTATTAAGAAAAAATAAGTGTAAACATTGGAAAATAAAGGAAGAAAATAATTTGACTGAAAGTGAAAACCAAACTATGATGTCCAGTCAACACTTTTTTATAATATGTGTAAATTTGTATTAAAAAATAATAATAAAACTTTGGATATTAAGAAAAAGAGAAAGGGACAGTTTTGAGGAGGGGGCAGCTCTGATTTCCCCCAAACAAAGCCCCCAGATTTATTGTGACCAGGAAATGGCTTTTATCTTCAGAGGCTAAGGATGTTGTGCAGCACTAAACACCCCACACCCCACAACAAACCACTGGCCAACTGCCACTCCGGTGCCACGCCAAGCCCTCACAGCAGCAGTTCCCAAGGATCACATTTACTCCGTCAAGAAGAGTCTTTCCATCTGCTTAATTGCCCAGAGCCAACCGCTGGGGCCATTGGCCCTTTGACCAGACTCAGGGTGTGCCAGGCACCGCCTGGTCCTGCAAGGAACCAAAACCCAAGTACCATGGCAATAAACGTCCTGCAATCCTCTAGCAACCAGTCAGCCTTGCAGATGGTCCCTGCAATAAAAAAGAGAATGAATTCAGATAAGGCTCAGCAAACACAGGAAGAAAGCAGCAATTATTAACCTCTGTGGCCCTTTCATGATATTAAAGAGGAATATTAAACAATGTGTGAGGCTTATGGATTATGGGCATGGACATCCACAGCAGGGAAACATGGACCAGAACGGTTGCAGGAACTGGGTATGCCTAGCTTAATGAAAAGAAGGACTAGGGGAGACAGGATAGCAGTCTTCCAATATCTCTGGGGTTGCCACAAAGAAGAGGGAGTCAAACTATTCTCCAAGGCACCTGAGGGTAGAACAAGAAGCAATGGGTGGAAACTAATCAAGGAGAGAAGCAACCTAGAACTAAGGAGAAATTTCCTGGCAGAACAATTAATCAGTGGAATGACTTGCTTCCAGAAGTTGTGAATGCTCCAACACTGGAAGTTTTTAAGGAGATGTTGGATAGGGTTTCCTGCCTGAGTAAGTGGTTGGACTAGAAGACCTCCAAGGTCCCTTCCAACTCTGCTATTGTATTGACCATGTTTGGGTGTATGTGGGGCCTGAAGACTTACAACGTGGGTCTCTCAAACCGCCCTCCATAATTACATAAGATCACCATTTTTAAAAGTGGAACTAATTGTACTAAGTCTATGCAAATATTTCCACTCCATTTGAATGGCACATAAGCTTTACCAAAGAAAGGTTGGGTGAAAAAATCAACATGCCCTCGCTTGCAGAGTTGCAGGCTCTAACAAAGCAGCGCCCTCAAACCGAGGTGGAAAAACACTGAATACCACAACAGGACAGGATTATTTGCCACTGAATGTCTGAAGTTGCTAAAAAAGGCCTAAAACTTTGTCATTCGTGATTAAGGCGACTTCGGCCTTGGACTATATCCGCAAGCATCTCCTCCCTTCACCTCCTTCCTTCGCCCTCTACACCTGCCTGGAAAGGGGGGGGGGGGCTTTTCCAGCTATCTGCCTTTTCACCAGCCCAGGTGAAAAAAAGGCCACCCCCTTCTGATCTGGGCTCAGAGAATTGTGGCTGAAGTCAGTAAACTGGGTTAAATCGGGGGGTCCTTAATGCTCTCTGAGCTGGGACTGAACCCAGGACCCCCAATTTCAACCTGACCTCACAAATATTCTCCTTTACTGTGAAGGAGTATATGAATCTATATTGGCTTCTGCTTATATTATTGTATATTGTCAGAAAGTTGTTTTCAAATTGTAGCAAATTGTAACCTTAATACTGGATGGCATTACTGCAAATGTTATCTCACTGCTGCGTCTCGCTTCTATTCTTGGCTTCAAAGCTAGGCACATTCTTGAAAACATAGAAGAAATTGTTACACAGGAATATCAGGCCCCATAGATAAAGGAACGAAATTAGGGAGTTTTCCTTAAAGCATTCTGCCAAAAAACAACCTCACAAAGAGGGGATGCCACCCCTACAGAAGGCTATAGGAATACTTCACAGATAGACAGAGATAAGGGGCTTGAACCAAAGAACGCTTTAAAAGATCACGTTGGTAACGAATCTTTGTCTCTGATCAAATAAGCTTTGTTTCTACCTGCCTAAAAGGCATATAATACTCTGAGCCCCTCTCGCAGGGGGTGGCTATTCCTTATGTGCATTGGTTTGTATGTTTTGGATATAGTTTGGCCACCCAGCTTTTGCTCGGGCCATCAATAAAAGCGGATATTTTTTGCAAGCCTCGTCTGGAGTCTCCACTCTCTTGGGCATTTTGGTAGCTTGGGAAAACTGCTGGGACCTTACAACTGCATTACATCATCCAGAAAGAAAGTGGAATGGGACAACCTCGTGTGGCTGAGTCACTGCGGGACAATTCAACAATTCAATTCAAGCAGTTGAAATAATTTTAAAATCATTTTAATTTTTGCCATTTGCATTTCATTCTGGCCCTCCTTTTGCATCCTTTCCTTAACGATTCTACCCCACCATTTCTTTGATCTTAGTGTAAATCTGGTCCTGCAGTGAGCTGCCCCAGAGCCAGTCGGCCATTGCACGTTGCCCTAGGCCAGAAGGAAAGGGGGCTTGCTGTAGATACACACGCAGCAGAAGGGCTATTGTGCTGGTTCGCCCCGATTTGGGTGAACCAGTAGCAGCGGGGCGAGAGGCTCCGTCCACCCGCCATCACGGCTGCTCTGCGCATGCACAGAAGCGCCATGCGCAAGTGAAGCAAGAGCACCCACACGCATGCTCCCAATTTTGACCCAGCAGCAAAGGTAAGAGGAGTTCCTACCGGATACGCAGGCAATGTTTTCTAGGCAAAAGGGCTAAAACAATTTTTAAGTCCAGGACTTTGAGATAAAATCTGGAAGTGGTTCAGGCAGAAACTTCCCAAAGCCCAGTGAATATATGGGGGAGGAAGAGGGAAGCACAATCAAACTGGGAATAGTCGCTTACTATCATCCATTTCAATAAAGATGGTTTTGACCTTTGGGTGGAGGTTTTTTCCTGGTCTGTCCTGCCTGGTGAGGCTAACCACACGACGGCATTTTTGGTTGCGAAGCTTCTTGCAGATCGATTCACACCGAAGGCCTAACTATGCCCTTAGCGTAGCCTTCCCTACAAGTGGCACCCTTCGGATTGGGGGTGCTTGCCCACAGTTCCTTTGCCAATCTAGCTGGTTAGGGAACCCCTGGAATGGCAAATCCCAACACAGCTTGAGCAGAACTGCAGGGACATCCCTAATGTGGGCTGGGCCAAAACCAGAGGAGTTCCCCCCAAAATGGAAATTTCCACGCAGGATGAGTCATTGTAAAGCTGGTAGATTTAATCTTCTTGGTGTTCATTTAATGAGCCTGCCCTCCCCTCCCTCCCCAGGCAGCCTGCAATGTACACCCCCCCCCCCCGCTTTCCAATTCCTACTCGGGAGGCAATCTTTGCATAAGGCAGAAAATCAATGATATGTCAAGCCACATATTAATTCCCCTGGAGCTTCAATAAATAACTGAAAGCAAACAAAAAGGATTTTTTTTAAAAAAGGAAGGTACCACTAAAAAACTCCCCAGGCTTCGATGTAAATCCAATCATTCCTGCTGGATTCCCGCCTTGCCATGTAAATCTTTAGTCTCTCCCGCCACCGGAGGAGGCTGTGGGTTGGCCCGATTTCCATCTCTTTTGCAACCGCTCCATGTGGAGAGATGGAAAATTTTGGAGCCACATTTCCGGCTCTGCCTGTCGCACTCTGGGTTTCGCTTGGGAAAAAAAATCAGGGCAGCAACTGCGAAGAGTTTCTGCTTAGGGAAGAACATGCCCGATGATCCCTTTTAAAAAGATTGCTCTCCCCGCTTCAGATGTGCGAGCAAATCTCTTGTGCAGGGCATGTAGTCAATGGGCTTCAGTGATGGGTTTGATCCCTTTCAAGCCATCATTGTGTTGACAGCCCAACATTAGGCTGTCAGGAGAGTCACACATCCTGATCCCCCTGCACCACTCAGCAGGGAAAGCAGCTTGAATAGAATAGAATGGAATAGAATAGCAGAGTTGGAAGGGACCTTGGAGGTCTTCTAGTCCAACCCCCTGTCTAGGCAGGAAACCCTACACCACTTCAGACAAATGGCTATCCAATCTCTTCTTAAATACTTCCAATGTTGGAGCATTCACAACTTCTGGAGGCAACTTGTTCCACTGATTAATTGTTCTAACTGTTCTAAGTTGCTTCTCTCCTTGATTAGCTTCCACCCATTGCCTTCAGGTGCTTTGGAGAACAACTTGGCTCCCTCTTCTTTGGGGCAGCCCCTGAGATATTGGAAGACGCTATCATGTCTCCCCTAGTCCTTCTTTTCATTAAACTAGACATACCCAGTTTCTGCAATCATTCTTCATACGTTTTAGTCTCCAGTCCCCTAATCATCTTTGTTGCTCTTCTCTGCACTCTTTCTAGAGTCCAACGTCTTTTCTACATCATGGCGACCAAAACTGAATGCAGGATTCCAAGTGTGGCCTTACCAAGCTGCCCCTCCTGGTTACAGTCAAACTCTCCAACTAGGGAGCACTTGGCATTCCTGCTGGCACCAAAGCGAAGACCCTTCGGACGGCTCTCCTGCTTGCCATAACTTAGCTTCTCTGACTGTCTATGGAGATTCTTGGTCATCCGGGTCATGGTTGCCCCAAGGGTGATATTTTTTTCCAAGAGGCGCCTCGCTTTGTCTTTCCTTGAAGATGTTTCACTTCTCATCCAAGAAGCTTCTACAGTTAGAACTGAAGAAGCTTCTTGAATGAGAAGTGAAAGGTCTTCGTAGCAGTGTTCTGATACCTCAGGGGTTGCCCCAAAGAAGAGGGGGCTCAGCCTATTCTCCAAAGCACCTGAGGGCAGGACAAGAACCAATAGATGGAAACTAATCAAGGAGAGAAGCAACTTAAAACTAAGGAGAAATTTCCTGACAGTAAGAATAATTGATCAGTGGAACGAGTTGCCTCCAGAAGTTGTGAATGCTCCAACACTCCCTAGGCAGGGGGTTGGACTAGAAGATCTCCAAAGTCCCTTCCAACTCTGTTATTCTATTCCAAAACTAGCAAAGAGGAAGAGTTGCTTTTTGAAAAAGCACCTTTGGGTTATCTTCTCTGGCTTACCCAGAACTTCCTCATCTGCCCTCTTTCAAAAATCTACAGTGGAACTAACCATTGCGATGGAGATGCTCACCCCCAGCGATAGGTACGACCCACTGGAGAGGACTGTAGGATTACACAGCAGCCCTTGAGTTACACCCATGCATTCAACAGCTCTTCAAAGTTATGAGGGCATTAAAACGATGGATTTACAACTAGTTTTCAACATTCTGGCCATTGCAGCACCCCTGGAGTCACGCAATCAGAAGCTGGGCTAGCTCGTATTTATGATTCCCACCTCTTCAGCTGAAGGTACAATATAATATTATGAACATGCATATGGCGCATATTTAGGCTCCCAGCAAAGCTGTGCAAAAACAGAACCAGCATTCCAGCATAACCCGGAATACAGCGTCCACTTTGGGTCACCATATTATAAAAAAATATTGAGACTCTGGAAAAACACAAAGAAGAGCAACAAAGACGACTAAAGGCCTGGACACTAAAACATATAAAGAACGCTTGCAGGATTTGGGTATGGCCACTCTAGAGAAAAGAAGGACTAGGGGAGACATGATAGCAGCATTCCAGTATTTGAGAGGGGGGTCAACTTATTTTCCAAAGCCCCCGAGGGCAGGACAAGAAGCAATGGATGGAAACTAATCCAGGAGAGAAGTAACCTGGAATTAAGGAGAAACTTCCTAACAGGGAGGACAATTAACCAGTGGAACAGCTTGCCACCAGAAGTTGCGGGTGCTCCATCAATGGAGGTTTTCAAGAAAAGCGATTTGATTGGGATGGTATAGGGTCCCCCGCTTGAGCAAGGGGCTGGACTAGAAGACCTCCTGTGGTTCTAAGAGGGAAAGATAAGCCAGCTTGGCGCATGGATCGCTGTTCCAGTTAACATGGGTAGATAATTGGCAAACAGTCCATGCAGAATTGATCACCGTAAAGAATGCACTTTAAGACTTGTGGACTTCAATTCCCAGAATTCCTCAGCCAGCAAGTCTTAAAGTTGCCAAGGTTGGAGACCCCTGCCCTGAGCCATCAACTGAGTGCATGCAGGCAGTCTATACCTGCTGAACCACCAAAAGCTGAACCGAAGTTTACATTAACCAAGCTCAGCATGTTGAACGAATGCAGCTGGTTAAGCAGGCAAGGAATTGGTGTGTGTGTGTGTGTGTGTGTGTGTCGCTTAGAGCTGCAGGGTTATTCTTAGCCGCACCTAATGTCCTTTTGCAGGGCTGCTTCTTTCAACCTTCTTCTTAGCGGTCCTTGATGGCCAGCAGATCCCCCCCCCCCCCCGCGCCCTCCAACGGAGAATGGACTTCCTCTGTTTTGCCCCGCGCACTGCAAGGCCCCTGTCGCAGTCGAATGGCAGTAGAGCTGGAAGGGGCCTTGGAGGTCTTCTAGTCCAGCCCCCTGCTCAAGCAGGAGACCCGACAAACCGTCTCAGGTAAGTGACCTCCTTCAAAGCCCCCCGTGATCCCTGCAGGAATCGTGGCTGCTTGAACCCAGCAGCGGCTTCCCTCATGAGTGCGAAAAACGGTCCCAAGTCACCCTTGTCATTTGGAACGGTCACTAAACGAAGAGTTGTAAGTCGAGGACCGCTTGCGCAGCGTTTGGGCCGACGGCTGGGGGAAGGCAGCCGCGACAGCGGACGCAAAGCGGAGCCACTGCCGGCCGCAAGGAGCCAGCCCAGAGCCGCCGCGGCCTCCCAGCCTCCGTCGGTCCGTCCGTGGCGCTTTCCCGGCCGCCTCCAACCCGCCACCCTCGGGCGCCGCCGCGGCTTCCCAGCGCCCGCGGAGAAGAGCCCGCCGCCCGCCCCGTCGGTCCCGGCCACCTGGCCTCGCCCGCCCGCCTACCTGCTGCTCTCGCCCTCGCCCTGGAAGCCGCTCGGCCCGGCTCCGCTTCCTTTTCAGGGACAGCGAGGGAAGGAGGGAGGGAGGGAGGGAGGGAGGCCCGCCCTGGAGGGAGCGGTCACGGGCCAGCGCCTGCCCTCCGCGCCCGCCGGCTGCCGGGACTTCCGCGGATCGGGTTGCAGCGCGGCCGGGAAAGCAGTCGGGGCGCCGGCAGGGAGGGCCGGGAAAGGCCCCAGGGAGCCGCTTTGCCTCGGGAACCCCCGACGGCCCCACCACAAAGTCCCCCCCCCCCGTCTGTCTGTCTGTCTGCCTGCCTGCCTATCATCTATCTATCTATCTATCTATCTATCTATCTATCTATCTATCTATCTATCTATCTATCTATCTATCTATCTATCTATCTATCTATCATCTATCTATCTATCTCTACCTACCTACCTACCTACCTACCTACCTACCTACCTACCTAGGTCTGTCTATACCAATTTCTCTCTATCTATTTCTCTCCCTATGAGTCCACCCACCCACCCACCTTTCTCTTTCTATCTCTATCTCTAACTCTTATCTGCCAATTTCTCTGTATCTCTATTTATGTGTCCATCCATCCATCCATGTATATTTTTTGTTTTTGCAGGCTGTAGCCAATGACACTTTTGTATGTTGGGAGCATGTTAAGTTGTTTGCAGCTCCTTTCCCACATCCTGGTGCACTTGGCAGCCTAGATTAGGGCGGGGCGGCTTCTCTCCAGAAGTGGTGGTGGGTGCTCCATCCCAGGAGGCTTTTAAGAAGAGATTGGAGAACCCTCTGTCGGGAACGATATAGGGTCTCCTGCCCTGGGCAAAGGGCTGGACTAGATGACCTCCAAGGTCCCTTCCAACTCTCTGATGATTCAATGATTGAACGATTCTGCCACCGCACCCTGGAAGCCCCGCCCTGTTTTGAATCCAGGTGAGTCCTGGCAGCGTTCCAGGAGGGAAGGCTTGGATTGCGTAACCCAGCTGATCTTAATGCAGTGTTTCTCAACCTTAGTCACCTGAAGATGGGGAATTCTGGGAGTTGAAGTCCACGCATCTTCAGGTGGGCCAAGGTTGAGAAACACTGTCTTAGCGACATCAGCTCACTGCAAGCCCAAAGAAGGAAAGGGGGAGGGGGGGCGGAAATTGTCCACTTAACATATCCTGACAGTTGGCAGTAAATTCCTGATAAAGAAGTTCTTATTTTATGGGGTTTTTTGCCTGTGAGAAGGTGATAGAAGGAGGAGAATCAGCGGGGAAATGGTGCGCCTGCTGCTTGTGCAAATGAAGCTTCACACACGCACACGAGTGCCTGCTACTCGTGCAAATGGAGCCGTGTGTGCAAGTGCACGCACAGCCTGATTCCAAACAGACCACAGCCCAGGGGTTGGGGACTCCTGCTACAAATCACGGTAGGCTTTTTCGTTTTTTTGTTTTAAAAAAAGCACATAATTCACTGTTCTTCCTTTATTTATTAAATCAGATAAGTTTCAACTTTCCCCCCTGCTTTAATGGATGGGAATTTAGAAGGCATTTTAACAAGGCTTGCCTATGGAAAATCAGCCAGCTCCATTGGGAATGGTGGTCCCTTGTGCTATTGAAAATCACCCATTCCCTTTCTGAGTTTCTGGAGCACATGCGCATCTGCTGATCAGCTGGCCTTTGTGCATGTGGCAGTGCTGGAAACTAGAAGAGCTGGCCTTCTGTTTTCTGGCATCCACCAGCCAGCTGATGCGCATGGCTGGCGCATATGCACATGCCAGAAACCGGAAGTACATTTTCTGGCATGCGCAAGGCCCCTGGGCATCTCCTCTTCCTGGTCATGGCCCAGAGGAGTGCATCCCTGGCCTATGCTAAACAGGACCAATGGTCAAGTCATCCTATAGGCCCTCTTCGAATACACAGGTGGATGCCCTGTTGCAAGAGTTCTAAAAAATGATTTATTTTTGTGATTAATGTTGCTGTCATAATCTATATAGTCTGCCTGCCTGCCTGCCTGCCATCTGTAACGCAAATGGACAATGCCAAATCGTTTTCATGCTGGTGGCTATAGAGCAGCTGAAGAAGCTTCTTGGATGGGAAGAGAAACGTCTTCAAAGAAAAACCAGAAAGTCCAGAAAAAGCACCTTTGGGTGGGTGGCTATACCTTTGAGTGCCAGAAGGTGGCAGTATGACCACATACAAGCTTAACGAGAAGCTGCTTTGCAGCCTTTAATATGCTGGGGGAAAAATACAGTTGATTGATGCTAATTGTCTTCACCCTTGGGACTCATGCCATCATCCAAACAGGATATTTCCCCTGATCTTTGTTTGCATATCTTTGTTACAGACATAAGGTGTGTGAACCATTTTCTCAATCTCTAAAGAGTAAATGTTCAGGGAGAGCAGAAACAATTGAAGTGTAAAGCTATGGAAAATAAACCTACGGGCGAGCCAGCCCTACTTCTGACTTGGATCTACTCTAGGGCAACTGTGTCTTCTGCATAAGATAGATTGCAGCTCCCTTTTGTTCAAAGCCCAAGAGGTGTTTTTTTTTTTGAGATTTTCTAAGCTTGCTTGAATCGTTGTGACGGTCAACAGTTTCTCACTGGATGCCACTAAGTTGAAATGCTCCAGAATAATATATACACGTAGTTCTCCACTTATAACTGTAGGAAGTTAAAACCCACCCCCCTCCTAGGAAAATGAAATGTCCTGGGAAATATTGAAAAGGCAGAATATTATGTTTCCCTGGATCAGAAATAGAGAATCATGTTTTTAGGCAGGAAACAGACTCACTCTTAATAGCCCCCACCTTTGTCAATAGGTCATTAAAAAGCCTGAGCTAGTCCACTCTACATAACAGAGGTAGAATTAGCCTGCAGCAGAAACTCACCACATGGCATCTGGGAACTCCATCAAGCTTGGGACTCAAAAGACACACAACCTACAAATTTAGCTAGCACCTACCCCACCCCCCACCCCTGGGAGTCTGACAACCAATCAGAATACATTTCTTACACAGGAACAGGAAACAGAAAGGTGGGGCTGAACAGAGCGTATAAAAAAACTCAGGAACTCTCAGCAAGCCCCCTTTTTCCCCTGCTCTCTTCTTCTTCTTCGCCCAACATCTGGAAGCATCTGATCCCCCTTTTCTGTTCAGGAGCTCAAGCCATGTGATCCTGTCCACCATTAAACCATCTTTCCAAGCAGCCTCCGTGTTTCCAGGGTCCGTTTCCCCACTTGGAGCTTAAACCCAGAAGGACGCTGCTTCCAACATAACCATTCGTTTATTAATGGTTCAAACTTAGGCCACTGAAAAAAGTGACTTATGACTAGTTTTCACACTTATGACCATCGCCAACAACCCTGGGGTGACGTGATCAAAAGTCAGACCCTTGACAACTGGCGTGTGTCCCTATGACAGATGCCGTGTCCCAGGGTCATGTGATCACAAGCAAAGTCAATGGGGGACAAGATTCACTTAACAACTGTGTAACTAAATAAAAAACTCCAGTGATTCACTGAGAAACGGAGGCAAGAAAAGTTGTAAGACGGGGCAACACTCCCCTAAAAATTGTCTTGTTATTGATTTTTTTATTAGTTACATTTCTTGGTGCTTAATAAACAGAGTGTTGTCTGGGTATTTAATTCTCTTAACAATACTGATTCCATTCTTAATTTCTTTTTTCCAACCATTGATAAAATAGATTCCATGTTTGATAGTATTCTGTATCTTCTTTCCTTTTAATCATGGACTATCCGTACAACCTATTCTTCCCCTTTTGCCTTCCTGCACATTTTTGTTTAAAATCTAAATTACCCTGCTGAAGGCTAAGCGTGCATATCCTACCAGGTCTTCATTGGTGTAACTATAGTTTAGGGAATAAGCCATTGTCTGAATTTTTTCCTTTACGGTAATACAACCTCTGGCTTGACAGCTGGAACTGAGCTGCAAAACTTCAGATGGACAGCAGGTAATTTGTCCTTTCATTCTCATTCATTTTAGGACTTCTCCTACTTCAAAAACTCTGGGTGGCCTGAAACATTAAAAGAAAAAGAAAAATCAATAATGGGAGCAATGTTAGGAAAGAGCTACTTAATTGGATAAAAAATTATAGGAACCCATCCCAAGACCTGGGACAGAACTGCCTGTGGCAACTTTAAGACTTGTGGACTTCAACTCCCAGAATTCCCCAGACAGCATCACTTACTCTCTTGTAATCCCTTCCTCTGCAATCTCTCTACTTAGATCAGAGGTCTCCAAACTTGGCAACTTTAAGACTTGTGGACTTCGACTCCCAGAATTCTCCAGCCAGCTATGCCTATTAAGAGTGAGTCAGTTTCCTGCTTAAAAACATGTTTCTCCATTTTTGATCCAGGGAAATATAACATTCTGCCTTTTCAATATTTCCCAGTATATTTTCATTTTTCTAGGACAGGGATGGGTGCTAACTTCATACACAACTTCACAAGATTGCTGTATACAAAAGGCAACATTTAACTCCCAATAAATGAATGAACACAACTTGTTAACGACTTGTAAAACGCAATTAGCTGGGTTCATGCAATTAGAATTCCGAACTAAATTAAAATATGGATACGGACAGTACACTGGGCTAAAATATCATCAGCCAGCTTCTATCCTCAGCGCCTCATACTGCTGTGTTAATGTCGGGTTGTGTTGTGCAAGCACAAATCCCAGCAGCATTTGCTGGACACGATCCTCCTCCACGGGAAAACCGACTGTTGCTCTACCTTTGCGTGATGGGAGTGTGAGAACCTCGTGGGGGTTCAGGCGTAATTTGGGTGGTGACCACAGTGGCCTGTAAGTCCCTTGAGTCCAAAACAAGGTCAACTTTTACCCCAGAGGGTAACTATATTGAACTCTACTGTATAGTGCAATATTCATGCGATATCGGGGGTTTTCAATACAATTGTGTAGAATGTGAAGGAAGTGTGTTTGTGTTTTATTTTTTAATGTATAATGTACACTGAAGATGGCATTTAATTTCGTTGTACGAGGTGCAGTGACAATAAAGTAAACTTTCTATGACCTAGCAGGACTTAGCAGAATGGAGAAACAGGGGACGACTTAGTGGCTTTTTTTAGTTGCCACCTCTATGCCACCCGTGGGCTCTTTTGCTGGTGGGAACGATGGTGTTGCGCTTCTTCTTAGACTTGGAATAACTTTATCGTCACTATGAATGTACACTGATTGATACACATTAAAATGAAATTTCGGTGCGTACAAAGTCTGTAGAGATTCTCCATCATCCAGTCCTGGTTGACCCAAAGGTGCTTTTTTCAGGAGGCAACTGGACTTTCTTGTTTTTTCGTTTTGAAGGCATTTTGCGTCTCATCCAAGAAGCTTCCTCTGCTCTGATGGGATAGATCCTTCCATTCTAGCTGGCTGGAGAATCCCGGGAGTTGAAGTCCACAAGTCTTACAAGTGGCTCAGTTTGAAGCCTCTGATCTAAGTGGAGAGATTGCAGAGGAAGGAATTACAAGAGAGTAAGAGAATTCTGGGAGTTGGACGGGACTAGGTGACGGGTTGGGAAAAGCTTGCAGGAAACTCCCCCTTTTGGCATCAGCCGTGCGCAGGGTGCGTATTAAACGGCTGGAAAAGGGATAATTTAGACAGACACCCCTTTAATCCTCGCCCCCCCCCCTCCGCGCGGGGCTCCAACGTCACGATCACGGGAACCAAGAGCCCGTGTATTAAAAGGCCGGGCTATCGCAGCCTCCCCGCCTGAAATCGCAACCTAAGACCCGGCCGGACTGCACCTCCCCCAATCCCGCTCCCCGACAGGCGCCGCGCCGTCCAACAGCCCCCCCGCCCGCCAAGCGCCTCATCCCCCGCTGCTCCCTGGGACTTGTAGTCTCCGAGTCGACCGCGGAGGGAAACTACTCTTCCCAGAATGCAGAGCGGCAGAACGGCTGGTGAGGTTTTGAAAAGAAGGTGGACGGAGCGGGAGGGGGGGCAGAAAAGTAAAGGGAGCCCCTTCGCGAAGCTCCTCCTCCCCCTCCCCTCTCTCCTGCCCGCTTGGGCTTTTCAGGGCGGGCGGCGGGGGCCAGGAGAGGAAGGGCGGCCGGAGGCTTCCCTCCTCCTCCTCCTCCTCGCTCGGGGGAAGCGGCCCTCCCCGTGACAGCCCATTTCCTGGCCGGAGCGGGCCGCGGGCGGAGGGCGAGACGGGCAGCGGCGGCAGCTGCTCGGCATGGTCTTCTCGCTGCCGGCCCCCGCCGCTCCTCGCCCGCCGCCGCCTCCTCCTCCTCTTCCGCCTCCGGCCGCTGCTACTGTGTAGCGATGCTGCAGGGCCGGCGCGGCGCCCGCAGCGGAAGCCGCGATGGTAACACTGTGGCCCGGCCAGGTAGCTGCGCCCGCGGGAGGCCGGGCGGGGGAGGAAAGCGGGGAGGTCTCGGCCTCTCGGGCGGCTGCTGTGGGGGGCAGGGGGAGAGGGAGGGGGGCTTCTCGCGCCCTCCTCCCCCTCCTCCTCCCCCTTTCTGGGGGGTGGCTGTTAATGAGAGGCCCCGGCCTCTTCTGAAGGGAGGAGGGGGGTCTCTCGACCCCTCTTCCTCCTCCTTCGGGGGGCTTAAGAAGGCAACCCTGGGGCCTCCTCGGCCTCTGCTCTCCAGCTCCCCCTGCTTCTCTCCCCCCAGCTCAGGGCTCCTCACCTTGGGCCCCTTGTGAGCACCTTCCCATCCCTTGCAAGAACCGCCCCCAATATTGACCCCTGGAGCCCTGACCTATATAAATAACCTCTCTCCTTTTTTCCTCTCCTCCCCCCTCAGGTCTGAGTGCGAATCGCAGCCCGGCTCTGCCTTCCTGGACCGAGAGAGCGACACCCTCCTGGGCTGCCCTTTAAGGAGGGGGAAGCCGAAGAGCTTGCCTCCCCCCTCCCCAGCCATCCGCTTCGTGGCCTGGCTGGAATTCTTGCCCATTTGACCTTCTCCCTCCCTGGGTGTCTGTGGCGAGGGAAGCCTGGCACCCCCCTAGCTGAAGAAGAGGAAGAAGAAGCCAGGGGGGGCAAGGGGGACCATGAAGAAGTTTTTTGACTCTCGCCGGGAGCAGGGAGGATCCGGCGCTGGTTCGGGCACCCTCGGAGGCGGCAGTGGCAGCAGCACAGGGCCTGGCAGTGGATACGTTGGCCGCGTCTTCAACGTGGGGAGGCAGCAGGTGACGGTGGAGGAGGTCGTGGCAGAAGGTAAGCCCAGGCCGGGTCTCCCTCTCTTCCCCCCTCCCCCTGCCCCCCCCAAGCTGTTTAGCTAATCCAATTAGGGGGGAAACAGGCTTACATTTAATTTGGGCATTGATCTCCCACAATCCTGCAGTCTTGTTTTGTTGCAGGAAAGCCACTGCTCCTGAGAGCGGAAATCAAATGTGTATCTACCTATCATCCATCCATCTATCTATCTATCTATCTATCTATCTATCTATCTATCTATCTATCTATCTATCTATCTATCTTCCTGTCTCTCTCTCATCTATGTATATCTATTTATTTATTTCTATCTCTCATCTATCTACATCTATCTACATCTATTTATCTCCTACTTCTCTCTCTCTCTATCATCTATGCATATCTTTTTATGTAACTATCTCCTACCTCTCTCTCTGTCATCTATTTATATCTTTTATTTATCTATATCTCCTCTCTCTCTGTCATCTATATTTATCTATCTCCCCCTCCCTCTCTTCATCTATCCATCCATCCATCCATCCATCCATCCATCCATCCATCCATCTATCTATCTATCTATCTATCTATCTACCTATGTCTTTTCTATCTCCTATCTCTCTCTATCATCTATGTATATATTTATCTATCTATCTCCTCTGTCTCTCATCTCTGTCTATCTATCTATCTATCTATCTATCTATCTATCTATCTATCTATCTATCTATCATCTACCTACCTACCCATCTACCTACCTACCTGGTGCTGATGGCTAAGAGGGATGAATGGCATAGGCAGTAGGCATCTCACTAAGCTGGGCAACTTTCAAGATTTTTTGGACTTCAACTCCCAGGATTCCTCAGGCAGGTCATCTGGCTGAGAATCCTGGGAGTTGAAGTCCCCAAGTTGCCAGGTTTGGAGACCCTCCGGCACAGAGGGGGCAACCTAGCTTTGAGTTTCCAAACAGGCAGCCCTGAAACAGCCCCTCTGAGAACGTGCAGCCAACACCTCCCCCTCCCCTGCCCCCGCATTTCCTTCACCCGCGTAATCATTTACCAACCCCTCCTCCTTCCTTAATGGTGTTACGTAATGTGCTCGGCGGCTTCGCTGATGCAAACGCACCGGTGAGAAAGCCGAGCGTTTCTTCTCCCTTCTGGTGCCTCTCGCTGTATATAAAAGGATAACGAGATGCTTAGGTGGAATTTCCTCTCGGTTTTCAGTGCGTTTGCTGCGTCACAAGGATAAGGTGGCCTGTTTGTTCAAAAACCAGGGTTCTCTCTTAAACCATGGCCAGGACTCCCTAACGATTGCATTCTGGCCATGGGCTATGCAGAAAACAACAACCAGAATCCTGGCTTAACTTTGAGCTAAAACACACTTTCCAGTTGCTTTGCCTGTAAAAGCTCGGTTTTGTTTTCGTCCTCAGTTGGTTTATTAAATCAGATTAATTTAGCCACTGGTGTGAGGAGCAGATTCTGTAGGGAAAAGGGGCATCCTTGACCTTCCTGGTTTCTTTGTGACTTGAGGGGGGGAGGGAGAGGAAAGAGGGAAGGCTTATGCAATGCATCACAAATGGCCAGAGAGAGAAAGAGGGACTTTTGGCTTAGCAGATCCTGGTCGTGGCTTCTTTAGGGATGGACAATTCTCTATCCTCTTGCAAGGGCCATTCACTCCAGCATATATGAGAGGCCAAGTGGTGCATCTTCCACTCTGGGGCTTTGGAACAGAACCAGCTGGGAAGGTTCTGATTCTGGTTCCCCAGCTTTCCCAGATGCTGCCGGCCAGGATAGATTGCCGCAGACAGGAGACAAGAGTCCAGAGGGATTGGGCAAGCAGCCAGACCTCATCGTGTCTCTCCCGCTTGCTCCAACCCTTATGAATGCCAGACAAAAATGCTGAGTGTCCGCGAATGTCCCTGGCTGATCCTGGGCGGGGTAAATCCTGCTGATTCAGAGGAGATCTCGTCTAGGCAGGGAAGCTTTGAGTGAGTGAGAGGGTCGTGCAGGGAAGTTAAAGCCGCCTTTGTCGTTAAGTAATTGCTGATCCTGTGAGCTGCTTGCCGGTAGATTCCCTCATGGAGAGAATGGGTTCATTCCATTCCACTCCGTCATTCCACCTACCCCACCCCCGAAACTTGCCTGCTTGTACCTCAATAGAATGAGCTTGGAATGAGGGTGATGTGGTTGGTCTCTCTAAACTACAGTTTAGTTTGGGGAAAAAAAACGTAGTGTTCTCCCTTCCGTATCCTGGGGAATGTTGAGACCTACATTATGATTGCTTGAAGTGTAGATGGGACTAAAGCAGGGATCCCAAACTTGACAACTTTAAGATTTGTGGACTTCAGCTCCCAGAATTCTCCAGACACACCTACTGTAGTTATCTCAACCGTTCTTCATACGATTTTGCCTCCAGCCCCCTTCATTGTCCTTCTCTGCACTCTTTCCAGAGTGTCAACATCTTTTTAATATCGTGGAGACCAAAACTGGATGCAACATTCCAAGTGTGACCTTGCCATGGCACAATAAAGTGGTAGTAATGCTTCTGTGATCTTGATTCCTGAATCCTGGTAGTCCAATTCCTCTGGAGGGCATCCGTGTGAGACAGATCGGTGTTCTGTTGGGCCCAGGAGTTTGGGCCTAAAAGCCAACTTAACTCTGGACCTTTGTGAGTGAACCTGAGCCGCTCTGAGCGAAGGATGGTGGTAGCTCAACATAACACTTTGCATATTGCACTGAGGTTATGAATAATTTAGCCCTGAAATAGTAAACTACCAGAAGGAGGTCGTCTTCAACCTCATCAAGAAACTTTCTTTGAGTTGGTCTGAAGGCCATTTGCTCTCTTAAGGCGACACAGAATCCTTTGGAAGGGCGTCTTTTGGCTGAAGGGTGAGTCAAATATTTCTAAGCAGGAAGAGAGTTTTATTTAGCACTAGTAGCTGGATAGCCGTGCTTTGCTATGAAGCTATGTGATCGGGCTTAATAAATTGACAGTTAAAGCTGAGTAGTTATGATTGACCTCTCCTATCTTATCCCCTTCTCTCCCTCAGTCTGGCCCCATTGTCTAAACTCTCAGCCGGCAGGCCGGATGAGTCACGCGCTGGCCATGCCCATGCCCAAGTGGCAGTTGGAGCAGAGTTCTTTTCAGGTGGGGAGGGGGAGTAGAACCTCTTAGCATCGGAGTGTGTTAAATATAACATAAGAAATACTAATGATCTGATGGTCATTTTGAAAAATCCTTTCTTAGCAAGCACCTAAAAGCCAAGAGGAACATACGTGACAAATTTCAAGTTTGTAGGCTTTACAGTTCTGGAGATTTCGTGATGATGCATGAGTGGTATTTCACTTTTACATATATAAATTCATGCTCGCATCTAACTTCTTGCTTGAAAACGGAAAACTTTTTTTTAAAAAAATACCTGAATTATGTATTGGTTAAACAGAGCTGTAAAGCCGTATCAAAGCCAGCAGGTGCTTAAGATCAAAGGGGCTGTTGTGGGCACATTGTTATCTCTTTAAGTTTCAAGATCTCACCTGGAAGGAGTTGCTGGCTCGGGAATTCTGGGAGTTGACATCCACAGGTCATTAAGGTGCCGTAGTTGTCCACCCTCACTGGCTTAGGAGAATGGTAGCAACATTGGCTCTGAAGACAGTTGTGTTCCTGGGGTCCTCCTGGAAACCCAACATGACCAAGGTCAAATTATCCCCGTTTTGGCACGTTATTTGAAGACTCAGATTTCCAGGGAAGGCTCTGATGTTGGCAAACGGAGAAGGAAAGAGAGGATAGCAAGGTGGATGGTCTCAATTGCTGTGGAGATGGGGCACCATTGGAAGCCCTGAAAGGCCAGGTTGAGGGCATCTCATCCTAGAAGAGTTCTACGCGTGTGGTCTTTAAGAGTTGAAACTGGCTTCTTGGAACGGAAGGAGGATCAATGGAAAAAGACCCAGGTTCTTTGAAAAATCCATAATGCGTGGAAAGGTTGGAGGAAAAGGGAAGACGAGAACGACGGCTAGGAGCAAGGAGGATAGACTTGGTTACAGTGGGATCAATCAGGACACGGTTGGAAGCCCTGAAAGGCCAGGTTAGGGACGGATCAGGGATGGTCCATCTTGGAGAAAATTTACCCACTAAGCATCGTCACTGGCTTGATGACACACAATCCCCTCTTCCCCCCCAAAGTCTTCTTTCTGCTTCTTCTGTGTCATTCTTTAGGGGGAAAAGATGATGTCACGGGTCCTTTCTTAAGCTGCTTCCTGGTATGCTGGTTTTCTTCTCTGGAAACCTCATTTCAGAGAACATTTACACACACCAGCATTCCCAGAGTGATACTAACTCATGCCAAAAACCCCTCCTAGATGCCACAAGGTTCTGTGAAAGGTCACGAGGGAAGAAAATCAGCTTTGGAACTTCATGCACTGTGCAACGCTAGCCCTTGCAGTGGGGGGCATTTTATGTGCCTTGATCCAGATGCCAGCATGCCTCTGGATTGGGTTGGTAGAAGTGACTTTCTTTCTTTCTTTCTTTCTTTTTTTCTTTCTTTCCTTCCTCTTGCTCATTTCTTTCTTTCTTTCTTTCTTTCTTTCTTTCTTTCTTTCCTTCCTCTTGCTCATTTCTTTCTTTCTTTCTTTCTTCCTTCCTTCCTTCCTTCCTTCCTTCCTTCCTTCCTTCCTTCCTTCCTTCCTTCCTTCTCCTTTCTCTCTCTCCTTCCTCCCTTCCTTCCTTCCTTTGTTTTCTTCCTTTTCTTTCTCTCTCTTCTTTCTCCTTCATTCCTTCCTTTTCTTTCTTTTCCCTCTCCCTTCCTCTCTGTCTCTCCCCTTCCTTCCTTGAAACCTGAAGGTTATTTCAAGGATTTCTCTAGAGCAGTGATGGCGAACCTATGGCACGCGTGCCACAAGTGGCACGCGGAGCCATTTGTCAGGGCACGCGAGGCGCTGCCCTGTTAGCTGGCCAGCGCGCATGCGTGCACTGGCCAGCTAAGTTCACCTTTTTAAAAGCCATTTTTCGCCTTCCCCAGGCTCCAGAGGCTTTATAGGAGCCTGGGGAGGGCGAAAAGAGCCTCCCCCGCCCTCCAGAGGCCCTCCGGAGGCTTCAGGGTTTGCTCGGAGGCTGGTTTTAAGTCACTTCCAGTTTGCACGGAGGGTCGTTTTAAGCGTTCCAAAGGCTTCAGGGAAGCCTCTGGACGGTCCCTGAAGCCTCCGGAGGGCCTCCGGGGGGGGGCGGGGGAGGCTCTTTTCGCCCTCCCCAGGCTTCTATAAAGCCTCAGGAACCTGGGGAGGGTGAAAAAAGCATGTAAAAATGGGGGGAAGTGTGTTGTGCACGCATGCGCACTGGGGGGGTCACGCGTTGCATTATGGGTGCGGCACGCCCGCACACGACCCCCCTGCGCTCCCCCCACTAGTGGCACGCGAGCCAAAAAAGGTTCGCCATCACTGCTCTAGAGTAAAACAGTAGGGAAAGGTTGCTGTACTTCCAACCTTCTCTTCCTAGAATACCCACCAAAATTCCAGGGCAGAAGCTTGCAATGTCTGAGGGTAATGAAGTTCCTTACTGGCATTGAGAAGGTCACTGACTTTTGTGGCTCTTGAAGTGCTTCATTTGAAGCTGTTCCAAACTACAACATCTGATCACCCAAGTGATCAACTCACCCCTTTAATGCCTTCTGCTTCGAATGACATTGGAGAACATCTGGAATTTCTGTAGCCCAAAACAGAAAAAGTAGAATAGAAGTTGTGGGTACTTCATCACCGAGGCTTTTAAGAAGAGTCTGGACAGCCACTTGTCTGCAATGGTTTAGTCTAGAGCCGTGATGGCAAACCTATGGCATGCGTGCCAGAGGTAGCACACAGAGCCCTCTTTGTGAGCATGTGTGCTGCTGTCGCCAGCTGCTCTTCTGATTTAAGAAACAGGCTGTTTTTTGGCTGGTTTGGGGGCCTTTTTCAGGCCATTTTCAGGCTGTTCTTCAGGCCGTTTATCCAGGTTGTTTTTAGGCTGAAAAATGCCTTGAAAATGGCCTGAAAACGGCCCAAAAGTTCCCCCAAAAACAGGCATGCACACACCGGCCAGCTGGTCTTTGGGTTTCCAGGGCCCTGGCGCACGCGCATGCATGAGCGTTCCGGTTTGGGCACTCAATGCCGAGAAGGTTCGCCATCACTGGACTCCTGCTTGAGCAGTGGGTTGGACTAGAAGACCTCCAAGGTCCCTTCCAGCTCTGTTATTCTATTATTTATTTAAAAGGTTTATATGGCTGCCCCTTTTAAACAACTCTGGGTGTCTCCCAGAGAAGACACATTGTTGATGAAAGCCAGATCTGTATTCAGATCTTCCAGGGACCTTGGTTATCTTTTGAGGATGGAAACATCCATAAGTCTTATAGTTGCCAAGTGTGGAGACCCCAGTTTCACATAATAAAATGGGTTACCCAACAACCTTCTGTGGTCAGAAGGACCCTTGAATACTAACCAAAAAGACAGACAGAGGTGGACATATTTGGGGTAAGTGGGGAGACTGCTACTGGAAGGGCCTCTTCTCTGGTGGACCTCTGGATCTCTTGGAGGATGGAGGTGACCTCTTCACAGTGGGATTGGATGGACAGAATCGTGTTGGGCAAGACCACATTGGGTCTCTACATTGGCAACTTTTAAGACTGGTGGATTTCAACTCCTAGAGTTCCTCAGCCAGCTGAGGAATTCTGGGAATTGAAGTCCACCAGTCTTAAAGTGGCCAAGGTTGGTTTGCTGGCTGTGGAATTCTGGGAGTTGAAGTCCACCAGTCTTAAAGTGGCCAATGTGGAGCCCCCAGAGTAAGACAGTCCCCGACATACCCATGGTGCCTCTCCTTTTAAACTGTCCCCTTATGCGGTGGAATAAGCAGAGCCAGTTTGGGGAACAGCCCACAGTTCCCCTCGTCCCATTCCCTTCTGCAATGCAGACAGCCCCCTCCCCTCAAATGCAGACCCAGTTGGACCAATGTGGAGCTTAGTGCCTTCTTAAGAATCAGGTTAAAACCAGTTCAGGAAGATTGCTTTGATTGGACGGGGAAGGAGTCCTTCAAAGAGGGGAGGGGGGAGCTGACCCCCCCTCTCACCCCCATGCTGTGCCCTGCCCCTCTTGCTTTCTAGGGAAAATGATCCAAAGGAAGACTTGTCAGCATTAAAAAAGAGCGAAACTCTTTCCAGACCTCTCGGCTGTCTCAGGACTGCACACTTCTTGGAGCTGAGTCGTGTTCCCCGTGCGCTCGCTCGCTCGCTCTGACCCTTCCCCTGTGCTTTTCCTTGCAAGTCAGATGTGCAAAAGCCACTGGTTAAGGTTGTGTTCGTGGTTGTTGTTCCTTCGCCCGAGAACGACTGTAGGACTTGGTGCTGCTGCTTTGCCACCGATGCCCTTCGCCGAGTCACTGTCCGGTCCACCCTCCAAGGCTGGAAGGAGGTTGGCCCAGAGGGGGAGTCGCGCAAAAGGTGGCTTTTTGGCCTGGGGGGGGGCGCCTCTGGGCTCAGCGAATTCCCCCGGTGGGTGCCAAATCTGTGAATGGCTGGCTGTGTTCAGCTGCAGGCCGCTTAAGAATTTAGCATTTAGCAATGTGCTAAGGTTGGTTTCTGTTAAGATGAGCTGGGGGCTTTTGTTGTTCAGTGAGGTGTGTCCGTTGTTTTGGAACGGCCTCAGAAACTGGGTTGTTTCATTAACCGCGCTGAGACTGTTGTGTGAACCCTCCCTGGCTGGGCATGGGGGACAGTCACCACCCCAATAGATCACAGTCTTATAAACAGGACTGTGAACAATTCAATCAATCAGATTAGGGCTGGGAGGGACCCTGGAGGTCTTCTAGTCCAGCCCCCCCCCCCCCCCCCCCGCTAAAGCAGGAGACCCTGGACAATTTGAAACAAGTGACTGTCCGGTCTCTCCTTTAAAGCCCCTGGTGGCAAGCTGTTCCACTGGTTTTTTGTCCTCAGGAAATCTCTCCTTAATTCTAGGTTGCTTCTCCCTTTGATCAGTTTCCAACCATTGTTTCCTTCCCTCTGGTGCTTTGGAGGATAATTTGACTCCTCTCTTCTTTGTGGCAGCCTCTCAAACGCTGCAATCCTGCCATCCTGTCCCCCCTTCAGTCCTCCTTTTCTCTAGGCTGGCCCTACCCAATTCTTGCAACCGTTCTTCGTGTGGCTTAGTCTCCAGGCCTTGGATCATCGTAGTTGTTTTTTTAAAAATAGTTTTTATTAAACATTTTCAAGTTTAAAAAAGCACAAGAAAAAAATACAAAAACAAATACAAAACAGATAAAAACACAAAGAACATAATATAATATACTTTTACAGCTTTCCGTATCAGCATGTATATTCTGCTTTTGTGGTTTACTCTTCAATTATTGCCTTCTCGTAGATTTTAACAATTCTAATGGTAATGCGATAATTATATTATAATATCATCTGGTGTGTATACTCAAATTTACATATATACATTTTTATTCATAGTATAATCGATAATTTTCAAAGCTTTTATTTCTTGTTTTGGCTTCTATTCTCCAACCACTTGTACTGTCTGCTCCAAATTTTATAATAGTCAGACTCTTCTCTTTCTTTTAACTCCATGGTCTTCCTGTCCATTTCAGCATGTTCAAATATCTTCCTAATTACCATATCACCTTGGGGGGAGGGTTTGTTCATCGTAGTTTAGTCACCTATTAAAGTGGTACTTTGGAACAAGAGAAGTCAGTTGTGTGTTTACTTGCTGCGTTGGTGTCCTGCCTTTCCTTCAACAGCTCAAGGCGGCCTAAGTGGGGTCTGCATTCAGCGGTTGGAGTAACTCCTGGTTAGACTTCACATGTGGATAAGCCATAGGGGACCGTCCACCCAGGCAGTCTCCCTGCGAAGCTCCCTCTTCAGCTGAGTGGCAGCTTGTGTAAACTTTGTGTGGATGGCAACCCCGCGTTGTCTGTGGCATCCCGGCATTTCTCTCAATGCGAGAGCCCGCTGGTCGAATGTGCCAAGCCGGCAAAAAATATATATATAACCATTAGGACGCTGGGCAGAAGTGGAAGTCCCTCCAAGCTCCCCGTCCAGATGCCACCCATCAGGCAGGGATGCGATCGGGCACCCAACAGGTTTGGGGTGCGTGTGTGGCACAACAATTGGAGGCATGAAATGATCCATTCTATTCATCCTATTAGCTGCTCTCTGATCGGTAATTTATTCTTCTTTGAAGCAGAATAGGCCGCCTTAGGAGCCCTTCAAGCCTTGCAAGTCAAATAGACTCCATCTTATTCCGAGACAGCCGGGAAGTTTTCATTCTTCCCCTGAAGTCTCTTTGGGCTGATTCCATCATGTTACGCAGCCATTCCGGACTCTGTAGTTGAAATGACCCTATTAAATGACTTCATTATGCAGTCTTAGGAACTGCTGGAAGGTGTTCTTGGATGACAGAAGCCTACACGTTGTTTACATGCTGCCTGGTTCCAAACAGGTTCACATTTCTTGGAGTAGATAGTAGATAGCATTTGGCTCAATCTTCACATTCCTTTCCCTCGGCGGCCGGCTTGGCTGTTTGGCCCTGGAGAAATTTTTTTGGGATTCAAGTGGAATAAATGTGGAAAGCACCCTGTGCAGGGTGTGCTTTTGAATTCAGCACCACTGGCTTTCTTCTTCTTCTTCTTTTTATAAAGCATTTATGGCCCCGGAGTCCAACTTTGGCCACTTTAAGACTTGTGGACTTGTGGCTTTGCCGGTTGAGGAATTCTGGGAGTTGAAGTCCACAAGTCTCAAAGTGGCCAAAGTTGGACACCCCTGATTTATTGTAGAGGTAGTCCTTGATGTACAATGGTTCATTTACTGACAGTTCGAAGTTACAACAGCACTGAAAAAAGGGACTTATGACTGTTTTTCACACTTACGACCATTGTAGTATCCCCATGCTCACATGTTCAAAATTGTGACCCTTGGCAATTGCCTAGTATTTATGACAGTTGCAGTGTCACAAGAGGTCACAGGAAAGTCCAGGGGGAAGCCAGATTCCATATATAATAGCAGGTGAAGGATGCGTATTTGTGTCTTTATCTTTATAGTTATAACGTACAGTGAAGATGGCGTTTAATTTCGTTGTATGATGTGCAGTGACAATAAAGTAAAGTAAAGTAAACTAATTCATGGAATGACCGTGTGACTAACTTACCATTTAACAACTGTGGCTGCACAATGGTTGTGTGCCCAGGAATCCTCCGTTTCTCTGGAAGAGGCGCTTGCAGCTGCAATATTGCCTTGCAGCCCTTGTCGTCCTCTTAGAACTAATAACAGCTTTTTATTTCATGGTCCTTTCGAATGTACACTAATCGACATGCATTAAAATGAAATTTTGTTGCCCACAGCGCTCAAAGGGCCACTACCTCCAATATACGCTACACCAATGTGATAAAATAAATAAATGCAAGATTATGCACATGCCCACATATACGATGTGACATTATGCACATTCTGCTGAGTCATGACTACCTGGGCACATCCGCAGAGGTTTCTAGCTGGCAGTCCGGGAGCTGTTTGTGGCTTCCCCCTTCCTGGGTGGGTTGATGCAGCCCTGTGATTTCTTGGTGATCTTCCGTCCGAGCTATTAATCGGCCCTCGCCCTGTTTAGCTTTGGGAAATCCGCCAGCTAGTGTGTCCTTCTGCAGCTCTTCCGGTTTCACAAGTGCAGATTTAGCTCTGCTTCTGAATGGGGATACTGTTTCACGGACTTCATTTTGGGAGTCCATGGATGGACTTGCTGCAACTGAAAGAGGCTGCTCATGAAAGAGTCCCTTTCATCTACAGCTGGGGGAAGGTCTCATGCAGTCCAGCCTAGTGGTTAGCTCAAAGCCTTGTGGGAGAAGAACCTGAAGCCCCTGAATCAAATTTATAGTGTCTAAATTTAAGCATCATTGAATTTAGGTTTTTTTTAAGAGAATATGAGAGTTGGAAGAGATCTTGAAGACCGTCCTTGCCCTGCTGCTAAGTGTTTGGAAAGTGGCCTCTGGCATGCAGTTCAAAGACCAGATGTTGCTTATAATTCGGGGAAAAGCTGAAATGTCTTCCCTGATCGGATTCATTCAGCTTTGTTGTACCTCCTCCTTCCCCATCTTTCCAAATGCCATTAAAGGTCAGCATAAGATAGCTGTCAGGGTTCCAAATAGCATCCAAAATTAAATCAGAGTCCGAGGCAAAGTATTGGGCAAACTTCCAATTTATTAAGAGAGACATGTTGGCACATCTGGGAAAACCCGAATCTGAAATCTTCCCAGTTTTTCCCACCCAGTTGAAAGTTCAAGATCTTGCAACCCCACACCCACAAGCCCATCCCATGGTTCAACTCTTCCCCTGCCTCGTGGGCAGCTTCCACCCATCCAGTTCCTGTCAGGTGCAAAGACAAAGGATGACCTTGGCTTTCTAGAAAGAACTTTGTTATGGCTACATATCATCTAACTCTGTACAATCCCCCCTCCCATTTTCCCACAATAGAAAAGGCATAGCAGAATAACAGAAAATGTGTCAGGCCAAAGACCCAAAAGAAAAGATGGTTGCAGGCCTGACGATAGCTTTCGGTCCTGCTTAGGGAAGGAAGACAACTGCTATCGGTCCTTAAAAGTTTGCCTGGCAGGGAGACAAACTTAAACTCCTGATCCCTTCATTTTGAATAACTGGGTTGGTCCATTATGCTAAGCTATCATTTCAAAGTTTAGTTTTAATGAAAGGCAAATTAGCTGAGTGTACAAACAGGGGTGTCCAACCTTGGCAACTTTAAAACTTGTGGACTTCAATTTCCAGAATTCCCCAGCCAGCATGGGGAATTCTGGCCGGGGAATTCTGGGAATTGAAGTCCACAAGTCTTCTCCCCCCCCACTGTTTACAGTTTTTGTTAGTTACAACCTTCGTTTCTTTGAAAAAATACCGTTCTTAGCTGTAAAAGCTAAAGAGTCCATTGTTGTGATGTTGCTGCTCCTGCTGTCATCTTGGAGTCCCAACAATGGATTAAAGCACCCTGCAAAAAGCTTGCTTCTTCCTGGAATATGCGATGACTGTGTTCACATGCTGTGAAGGAGGCATAGATATTATACTGGGCCAGTCCTGGAGTCTGGGGAAGGCTCGGACGAGGGCTCTGCATCAGAGGCAGAGAGGGGGCCAGGGCCATCTGGGAGTTATGTGCTGCTTCCAGAGCCTCCAGAGTTGGACATCAGCAAGGCAGAGTAACAGGGGGAGCCTGTTCCCAGTGCGCGCATGCGCTGAGCTGCCAAAGGCAAGAACAGTTAAGACAAAAAGGGTGACTTTGGAGTAAGGCTTGGAGGTGATTGGCCCCTCCCATAGGACATAAAGGAGGAGCAAAGGCACGTGAGCTTTGCAGGAAGCAACTTTGTTCGTTCTGGTCAGTTCAAACTCTGAGAAGTCCTGTTTGACTCTGTGCTCTGTGTGGCTTTGCAAAACTAATTGCCAATTAGGTCTTTGGCAGCATTTCAAGGGAGATAAAGTTGGGTGCTTATCAGCCTTATCCTGAAAGACTTTGGCAGACTTCTGTCGGACTCTTTACAAACTATTTGTGACTCATTAGGGACTGTGAATGAACATAATTCACAGCCGTTGAAATAAAAAGAGGGTTTTGGGGACTAAGCGTGTGCTTTTTACTGTCTCAGGAAGCCTGGGTCAGAACACTAGCCAAGCTCAGCATAATGTGTGAATGTGAGGCTCTTTCCTGAAGAAAGCTGGGTGTGAGGACATTGTGATCTGTTTGGGCACCCCAAAGGTGCTTTTCCCAAAGGGCAATACGACTTTCTTGGGTTTCTTTGATTGAAAATGTGAACTGAAGAAGCTTCTTGGATGAGAACCAAAATATTTTCAAAGAAAAAAACCAAGGAGGTCCAGTTGCCCTAAAGGTCCTTTTTTCAAGAGGCAACTGGACTTTCTCGTTTTCGCTTCTCATTCAAGAAGCTTCTTCAGCTCGAAAAAGCAGCTTTGGGGCAACCGTGACCTGGATGACTGACAATCTCCATAGACGTCTCTTTGGGTGGGTTGGTTTGTGTTCTTAAGTCCTGTCACTCATGACTAACACCCCACAGGTGACCTGTTCCTTATTCTGATTCACGGACGTTGCCAGCGAGGACATTCAGTACCAGGTGACAGTTTGAGTGAACCACATGTTTGTAGTGACTGGGAAAGAGTGAAGCAAAACCCGGTATCTGATCTGTCAATCTAGATCAGAGGTCCCCAAACTTGGCCACTTTAAGACTTGTGGACTTCAACTCCCAGAGTTCCTCAGCCAGCAAAGCAACCTTTGGCCACAAGTCTCAAAGTTGCCACGTTTGAAGGCCTCTGATCTAAGTGGAGAGATGGCAGAGGAAGGGATTACAAGAGAGTAAATTATGCTGGCTGGGGAATTCTGGGAGTTGAAGTCCACAAGCCTTAAAGTTGCCAATTTGAAGACCCCTGATCTAGGTGTTGGGCAGAGACCTCCAGAGCCTGGGAAAAATCCAGCGCTCAGCAGTCACCCAGGCTGAACTTCAGAAAGTGGACTGGCTGTGACTTCATGTTGCTATTGCCTTTTCCTTTTAGGGGAGTGGGGGAGCCTGTGCTGAAAGCCATGTCAGCCAAGCCTGATGGAAGAGGCTGGATTGGAAATCCTGGGAAACTCTAGCAGTCTAGGGACTGGTGAGATGAGGGTTTTGACACCTTGCTTTATAAAAATCATTTCACCTGCAGTACTTTTGCCGTGTTGTGTTCGGCTGCTATTCTTTGTGTGCATTGGCATATTCCCGGCTGAAAAAACAGCCACCGAGAGAACTCCTTGGGGAAAAAAATCACCATTCTTCTATTCTGCAAATTCCTGTTTGATTTTTTTTTTAAAAAACAACACAAAATAAGGATCTGGATTCTTACTGCAGCAATTACTCTAGTTTGGAAAGGGATTTATGCAAGCAATTTTCCTTCCTTGCTTGGCTAAGCTTCAGAGGGAATGCAAGCCAGCAAAGAGTTGGCCACTTCCTATTGCAGTATCAGAGAGAATTTCTGGGAGAATTGTGGCTGCCTTTACACCTGGCAGGCTTTCTCCAGGAGTTGTGGCTGGGATTAGAGCAGAAATGGGCATTTTATTTTATTTTATTTTACTTTATTTTTTTATTTTATTATTATTTTATTTATTTCATCATTTTATTTTATTTATTTCATTACTTTATTTTATTTTGTTTTGTTTAGTTCAGTTTGTCAAGCAAGTACGAGATAATAAAGTATAAACATGGACATGAACACAGGAAATGGGGACGAATAAATGGGGACCGTAGGACAGGGACGGTAGGCACGCTGGTGCATTTATGCACACCCCCTTTACGGACCTCTTAGGAATGGGGTGGGGTCCACAGTCGACAGCTTGAGGTTGAAGTTATGGGGGTTTGAGGATGCAACAACAGAGTCAGGTAGAGCATTCCAGGCGTTGGCCACTCTGTTGGTATTATTGCGGTTGAAGCTGAAGAAGTCATCAGCAGGTGCGATGTTGTAGCAGATAATTTTGTGTACTATGCTTAGGTCAGACTGTAGTTGGCGTAGTTCTAGGTTCTCCAAGCCCAAAATTTCAAGCCTGGTGACCAGTGGTGGGTTTCTGCCGGTTCGCACCGGATCGGGCAATCCGGTTGGTCAATGAACCCGGAAGTAAGTTACTGCCCCACCCCTGTCACTCACTCGCAAGGCCTTGGCGTTTTTTGCATCGGAGCTTGCTGCAAGAGAGAGGGAGTAAAGACCTTTTCCGGATTGTTGGTGGTGGAGGTGCGGGCCCGTGCTCACTAAAGCAAGTCCAGGGAAATCCTTTGCGCCAGCTGGAAAAGGTCTTCACTCCCCCCCCCGATGCAAAAAATGGCGAGATCGGCGCACTTGGGTCTGCTGCTGCAATGTCCAGGGAGGCTAAACCAAGCCGCGTGCCTCTCCCAGCCACTTTCGTAGCTTCCCGGAGCGCCAAGAACCTTCGCGCTCTTCTCCGCGCTCCTCGGCTCCTCGTGACGGCAATAAGGACGTCCAGAAGTGGCGGGGGCCAGAAACCCTAGCCCCAAAAGCCAATTCTGGACATCTATTGCAGTCGTGAGGAGCCGAGGAGAGCGCGGATAAGAAGGTTAGGATTACTGAGCAACGTGTGTGTGTGTGTGAGGCTGGAGTTACGCCCCCCCGCCCCCTCCCTCCCGGGGGTCGAAGTACCTTAAAGGGACACTGAGAAGACATTTCTGAGAAGAGAAACTTCTCCGGTCGTGCCTGAGCTGGTGGAGCGCCGGCAAGCGCTGTCCCATCGCCAGGGAGACAGTCAGTGAGGTGAACTGCGTGGTTGCTCGGATCACACGGACGCAGCCCGACCAGAGAAGTTTCTCTTCTCAGAAATGTCTTCTTGGGCTGCGTCTGTGTGATCCGAGCAACCACGCGGTTCACCTCACTGACTGTCTCCCTGGTGACGGGCCGGCGATTGCCGGCGCTCCACCAGCTCGGGCGCGACCAGAGAAGTTTCCTCAGTGGAGCTCCTGAAAGGGACAGGCAGGCTGCCACCGCTCCACTGAGAAGACATTTCTGAGAAGAGAAACTTCTCCGGTCGCGCCCGAGCTAGAAGGGAGTGGGTTGGGGGGGAAGGAGGAGAAAGGACAAAAAGGAGAAAGAAAGGGAGAAAGAGGAGGTGGGGATTAGTGGGATCCTTGCTGGTTTCTGAGCTTGGTGGTTTTCTTACAGACATTTCATTACCAAACTAGATAACATCATCAGTGCTAGAAGGGAGCGGGATGGGGGGGAAGGAGGAGAAAGGACAAAAAGGAGAAAGAAAGGGAGAAAGAGGAGGTGGGGATTAGTGGGATCCTTGCTGCTTTCTGAGCTTGGTGGTTTTCTTACAGACATTTCATTACCAAACTAGGTAACATCATCAGTGCTAGAAGGGAGTGGGGTTGTGTGGAAAGGAGGAGGAGGAGAAGTCGAAGGACAAAAAGGAAAAAGATAAGGAGGGAGAGGACTGTGGGGTCCCTTGGTGTTCTCTGAACTTGGCCGGCAAGCCACTCCCACACAGGAGGCCACACCCACAGAGTAGGTTCCAAAAAAATTTGAAACCCACCACTGCTGGTGACCAATTTCGTTGTATTTATTTTGTACAATGACAATAAAGACTATACTATAAGGGATTCTATTGTGAGCATTTTATGGGCCCCAGGCCCCCTCCGTCCCTTTGGCTGCCCTGTCCGGCCCATCAGTTGGAAATCTCTTAATAGATGAAAGGTAAGGCATGAGCTTGGCTGCTGCGGTCTACATGGGCAGCCCTGCTCTCTTTCCTTAGCTGCAGGAGGAAAATGTTGCCTTCGTTGTTTTCTGAGATCAGCCCAGGGGGGTAACCCAGCAGAGCTGGGAGAGAGTGCTGGAAGTCGGGCTCTGCTCCTGCAGTCCTTCTGGCTCGGTTGTGGTGGGCCGTTGCCCTTTTTTTCCCCGTGAAAAGCCTCATTTGATCTACCACCCTAAAATCCCTGGGTGGTTTTCCATGCAGGAACTTAGCACGTCCAACTTGGTCCATCTTGGTCTACTTTGGTTTTCCGTGGAATATTTGTCATTATAATTTGGTTCCTGACTGAGCAATTTTGGATTTTCCTCCCCAAGCTTTCTTTTAAACAGAAAGAACCCCTCTACTTTGACCAAATCATGACCGGTTTCATCACTCTAGAGCAGGGGTGTCCAAACTTGGGAACTAAGACTTGTGGACTTCAACTCCCAGAATTCCCCAGCCAGCTCTGCTCTGGGAGTTGAAGTCCACAAGTCTTAAAGTTCCCAAGTTTGGACACCCCTGCTCTAGAGAGCTTCTGTCTCAGTTATGAGATGAACAATATTTCTCCACTTTAAATCAACCGTTTGGCCTCTTTTCTGCCTTCATGGGTCTCTTCATCTCAGTTTTGCAAATATCGAATGAAATGCAGAGCAGCTGTCTGGCTCCTCCCCAGCTTTTGCTTCTTCTATTGTTGTTGTTGTACTCTATGGTTATTTCTCAAAGTTGCGTGGAGTTGGGTGGCAGCAAATCAAAAATATTTGAAAATGTAATTGGTAACTAGTGAAGAGGCAATAACTTGCCTGTTATTTTGCCCAAGGGCATCCATTGCTGAATTTGCTATCTTTCTTTAAAAAAAGTTATTTTACAGGTAAAAACTGGGAGTTAAGATCATAAAAGTGCTTTGGGGGCTTCCAAGAAAAACTTGACTCATTTTTGCTGTTCCTGCTGCAGCCAAAATTGTTGAAGAAACATCACTCAAAAAGTCTTCAATGCATTTAAAGGAGATGGGGTTTCCTCTCACCCACCCTTCTTTCCTCCCTCCCTCCCTCCCTCCCTCCCTCCCTCCCTTCTTTCTTTCTTCCTTTCTTTCTTTCTTTCTTTCTTTTCCTTTCTTCCTTCATTCCTTTCTCCCCTCCTTCCTTCATTCCCTCCTTCCTTTTCCTTTCTTCCTTCCCCCCTCCTTCCTTCCTTCCTCCCTCCCTCCTTCCTTCCTTCCCTCCTTCCTTCCTTCCCTCCCTCTTTCTTTTCTTCCTTCCTTCCTTCCTTTTTTTTCCTTTCTTCCTTCGTTCCTTGCCTCCCTCCCTCCTTCCTTCCTCCTTTCTTTCTTTCTTTCTTTTTCTTTCCCACCTTTATTGTTTTTACAAATAACTTGAGACATCTTGCCCCCAACAATCTGGGTCCTCATTTTACCCACCTGGGAAGGATGGAAGGCTGAGTCAACCTTGAGCCGGTCAGGATCGAACTCCTGGCAGTAGGCAGAGTTAGCCTGCAATACTCACCATCTTCTGCTGGTTGGCCCAAATGACCCAGCTGGCTTTCATGCTTATGGTGGGACTAGAACTTGGTGTGTCCTGCTTTCCAGCCTGCTGTTTTAACCACTTGGCCCAACTGGTTTTTCATTCCTGATGCTTGGCTTTGCTCCTTGGAAGCTCTGCTTAGCTGTTATGAGTAATATGCTCGGAGTACTGTAATTATTTTAAGGGCAATGTATCAACCAGTATCGGTATCAGAGCCATCAGGATGGGTGACACACTTCAGTAATATTTAAGAATTACTAGTGAAACCATTTACTGTATTTTTTGGAGTATAAGACGCACCACCACCACCCAGAGCGTGGAAATTTTGGGGAGTCTTATATACTGAATACAGCCATTTTTGGCCTCCTGAAGCCCTGCCGCCGCATCCCATTTTTGTGAAAAATTGGCAAAAAAGGGGGTGTTTTGCCTTCCCCCACCCCCTCAGAAGTACTCTGCAAGCTTCAGCAGGGCTGGAGGAAGAGAAAAATGGCCCTGTTTTGGTGAAAAATGGCATTTTTGCCTTCCCCTAGCTCTGCTGAAGCCTACAGAGTGCTCCTGGGAGCCAGGGAGGACAAAATATTTTTTTTTCTTACTTCTTCGAAATCTTGCTGCATCTTATACACCGGTGCGTCTTATAGTCTGAAAAATACGGTAAGTACATTAGTGAAACCTGGATGGATCTCCTCCTCCATCCAACAGGATCTTGTTTTCCTAGTGCATTTTATATATATTTATCAGATTTGTTAAGATGACCCAACTCTACGAAAACTTTGAGCAGTTCATAAAAAGGTAAGAGAGTGTGGGCTTTAAAAAAGGGAAATTGTAGTCGGAGACAGTTAAGATTTGAGAAAATTTGCTTCTCTGAGCAGAATTGCTTCTCGCAGAAGCCGACATTGAGGAGAGTAATATTCCTTGCACCTTTCCTTTTCTGCAGAATTATTCAAAGAAAGCCACCTCTCCTCTTATCTTGGAGGAACTTTTCTTCCTGGGAGCTTTCAAGAAGAGACTAGGCTGCCATCTGTCAGAAATGGTGTAGGGTCTCCTGCTTGGGTGGGGTGGGGGTTGGACTAGATGACCTCCAAGGTACCTTCTGTTAATCTGTAATCTAATCGGAAATAATTTTGCGGTTATTGATGGCGCTTTAAAAAAGCTGTTTTTGAATACTTTCCTTTAAATTAAAAGAAACAGCAGCAGCAACAATCAATTTTTAAAAAGCAATCAGGGAAACGGAGCTTCTCTGGGCTCTTTTAAGTGGCAGCTGCAGATGGCTGAGCCTCCTTGACCAGAAGGGAAACTGAGGCGGAAGTAAAGCTGGCATGGTTGTCCTTTTGAAGAGTCCGGTGGCTCTGGAGTGGTCAGAGGGAGAGGCCGGGTGGGAAAAATCCTGCCTCCTTGGCTAAATGCTTCCGTGTTTCTTCCTCCTCCTCCTCCTCCTTCCTGCAAACTCTAGTCCCTTCTAGCACTGATGATGTTATGAGGTTTGGTAATGAAATGTCTGCAGGAAAACAACCAAGCTCAGAGAGCACCATGGATTCCATAGTTCTCCTCCTTCTCCTCTCCACTCCTCTCCTTTCCTCTCCCCTCTCCTCCTCCTCTTCTCCTCTCCTCTTCCTCTTCTCTCCTCTTCCTCCTCTTCTCCTTTGCTCCTCCCCCTCTCCTCTTCTCCCCTCCTCCCTCTGCTCCTGCTCCCACTGCTCCTGAGATGGGCTGGTTGACCTTTGGATCTCCCGCTTCTTAGCAGCGTCCCCCCATCTCTTAGGTTGCGTGAGTCAGCTAGGCTGCCTTCCCCCTGCTAGAAGAAATAACGAATAAGCTGCTATTCCAGCAGACGGAATCTCTCGGCTTGCGAGGAAGCAGCTCATTTGGCCAAGGTCCCAGTTGTCGCTTGTTTCTCCTCCTCCTCCTTCGTAGGTTTTGTTAAAAATGAAATATTATTTACGTGAGGAAAGATGAGCGTTTCACAAATGTCTCGCCCGTTAAAACTGCAGCTGGGAAGGGTGGGCTGCCTTTAATTTTCCAGGCACCTGGGCTGGGGAGGCAGATGCTGCTGAAAGCCAAGGCGCTCCCTTGCTGTTGGGTGAAAGCAACGGGAGAGGTGGAGGAAGGGGTGGCTGTTGCCGCTCCTCCCGCTTTGCCCAGGATAATGAGAGGGGAGGATGGAGAGCAACCGAAGGGGTGTTTTTCAGGCCAGGAACACCCCCCCCCCCGTATCTCTCCGGAAGGCAGGCAGGGTGGTCCAGACGCTTCAGGGATACCCAGGAATTCACCTGTGGCAGAAGCCCCCAGGTGTCACCCAGCCAGATCAATTGTTTTACGGCAGACCCAGATCGATGTCATCTCTGTGTGGAAGGTGATCCGCCTGTTGCACAAGACAGAAATCAAACCCTAAATGTAGGTTTGCTCCAGGATTGAGATTCTAGGCATGTGGTGGTTCCACAGAAACGTCGTTTGCACGCAAGCTCATGGGCGCCGCCCTCCAGAAAAGCCAAATTTCCGGGTTCTAGCCCGCATGCGTGCCCGATGATCAGCCGGCCAGCATGCATGTGCAGGCCGGTTTTCGGCACTGCCGCGTGCGCAAAGGGATGGTGCTCCAGAAAAGCCCAACTTCTGGGTTCTGGCAGGCATGCACACGTGACAGTCAGCTGGCCGGGGCGCATGTGCACACCGGCTTTTGGCACTGCCACATGTGCAAAGGACAGCTGATTGTCGTGCGCACCAGAAACCAGAAAGACAAACAGGCAAAGCAGCGTGTGCTGGGCGACATGGCTTCGTGTGCCACAGGTTCGCCATCCCGGTTCTAGGCCTTTTTCAAGTCAGCGGGCGTTGGTCCAGTCCCTTCCTTCTCCTTGAGAGTTGGAGCATCTGCTTGGCATTTCTATAATGGTGGCGACTGGACTGGGACCAGTTGGTTCCTGCCTCAGCTGCTTAAACACTGAATATTTTACTATTTGTGATGATAATCTGTTGCTTGATGTTCCTTCTTAATGGCTGCTACCACACCCCTCTTCTCTCTCTCTGTCTTACCACAGCAATTTCCCCCCCATCTTAACTCTATTGCAAAAGTGCTGAATGGAAGGTGGTTTATCCTGGTTGCATGGGGACGTCCTGAGCGTGTGCCCCAGAAATGCCAGTGTTGTGATTTCGGCCCATTTCGTGGCTTTCTGGGTAGTTTCAAGAATGCTTCCTCCTCCTCTCCAGCAGAAAAGAGGCCTCGTGCCACCCAGTGACTTCCAGCGCGTCTCACCTTTGCAGGGTGGAATGTGGTAAAACCGTGCATGGTGGGAACATTGATTGTGGTTTGGCTCTAAGGGCTGTGGCTTCTTCAGTGGAATTGGGCAGCGGATCCAAGGTGTTGCCATCCAATTAAGCCCCGGGGATTAGTTTTGGAAGTCTCAGGGAGGTTCTTGTCTGTATTTGCATCTACATTGAAAGGCAGGGTTCATAATGCAACTCATGAGCCACAGACATTAAACTGACTCTGACAATGTTGTCTTTGGGGGGCTTTGATCCTCTCTCTTAATTCCAAGCATCCCTGCCTAATGAAAATTAGCGGAGCAAAAAACAACAACAGGTGGAGTGCCCCAAACGGTGTGTTCCTATTAATATGCTCTTGTCTTTGATTTTTCAAACTTGCCCCCTTGGAGAGTGTTTTTTTCCTTGCTTGTTTGCATCTCTTGAAAAAGGGCTTTAAGCACATACCATATTTTTCAGAGTATAAGACGCACCAAGATTTTGAAGAGGTAAATTTAAAAAAAAAAGTTTTTGCACTCTGCAGACCTCCCAAACCCTCTGCACGCCTCGTTTTTTGTTAAAAACAGGGCATGCAGAGTGTCAGCCTCTCCTTTCCTTGCTTGCTATCGGCTGCCATAGAAACGGGGACGGAGGGGGCTTGAGATATTTGGGAGTGGGAATTACTGTTGCTGGGGGAGTTATGAAGAAGGAAGTTTTGTTCTCACCATCTTCTGCGCATGCTGGTGGCCTATATTTGGACTTGGTCAAGGCCAACCGTCTCGCATACCAATTTGATGCATTCCACATGACACCTTAGGGAGTTGCAGATTGGACATTGGGTTGGGGAACTGGCGGGAGGGTGCTGGGTAAACCTTTGATCTGTACATGTTCGCACCTTTCTGGCTCAGATCTTGCTTTCCTTTTTGCTGCTTTCATTTCATATCTAGTAAAAGTACTTTATCTCTATTCAAATGGAGTTGAGGTTTTTCTTTCTTGGATATTGAAGGAGGCATGCCTGACACAGAGAGTTTGGGAGGCCTATAAAGTGCTCCTGGGGGCTGGGTGGGCACAAATAAGCAAAAAATTTGCCCTTTTTGCTCATTTTTGCCCTCCCCAGCCCCCAGAGCACTTTGCAAACCTCCCAAACCCTCTGCACATTCATTTTTGCAAAGGGGACGGGGTTTCGGGATGCCAAAAATGCCGTATTCACTGTAGAAGAAACACCCAGATTTTCACCCTCTTTTGGGGGAGCAAAGGCGCGTTTTATACTCCGAAAAATGTGGTATATGTGATGCACTCCTCCAGATGCTTCCACAGATGCCTCTCCGGATGTTGGCTTGGAAGAGAAGCCCAGGCATGTCTGGAGGGGAGATGGTCAATGGCTCTGAGGCAGGGGTTGTGAGTCCAAGTGAGGGGAGTGGATGGTGGGAGAGAAACTGCTGGATGAGAGGGACTTGGATGAAGCACGGGCTGCAGCCGGAGAGCCCTGAGGCTTCAGGTGGGGAAGCACGCAGCTGCAGCCGATTGGCGAAGAGGAAGAGGAACCGCCTTCTGCCCTTGATCCAAGAAGAGGTAGGGAAGAGAAAAGGCAGGAGCAGCTAAGGCCAGTCTGATTACATGCGAGGAGGCAGCCTCATCCCTCTTGATGGGCTGCACCAGAAGCTGGCTGTGTAGCACAGTAGACAGATGGAGATGAGGTGGGGACAAAATATTCATTTCTTAGTTGCATGTTTCCTGGTTGTTGTGATTCCTGCCTTGCTTTGGATCATGTTTTGTGAATTCTGGACTTTTCTTGCCTCTGGTATTATGGATTTAATTTTGCCTGATGGATTTATCTTGTTTGGGAAACTCTCAAGTGCCTTGTGGACTCATTGGCCATTGGTCTGTGGACTAGCATTGGCCTTCTTTTGGCTAGATTTAATTGGGATAGTTCTGGGTTTTTGATGAAGGAAATTGCTGGAGAATATTAATAAACCCATTAAATCATCATTACATGTGCGTGTAAGTGAGCGGGACAGCACAATGTAAGCTGTAATGGCTGTCAGAATATAATGGTTACTACTTTAGAGAAGGAGGGAGTTGCCAAATAGAATGTGCTTTTCATGTGTGAGAAAAGCATGCACAAATTCCTTTTTTTCCCTCTTGCCATTTTGGAAATGTTAGAACTGTTTAAAAATTGGTTTAAACTGCTTGAATTCATAGTGCATTCATTGTCACATTCATTTGATTTAAAAAACCTGTGCGCATGTACCTCTAAACTATTTGAATTCTGCTGTTGAAAATGGCATGCAGGGCAGTTGCGTACAATCAGTGAAAAGTTTGTAGCCTGAAAAAAATGATGAAGGGAAGGGAATGCAAAGGAAAGCAGTGGGGGTGGGGGAGATAAATCAGGCGCCCGTTCCCAAACTCAAAGGGAAGTCTTGTGTAATGATCAACTGGATCCTGTTCCAGAATGGAAGAGCTTGCGTCTTCCAGTAGGATGGACGGCTTGACTCTGCTTCCAAATTCTTATTCCTTATGGATCCTGAAATAGAAATGGTACTCTAATTGACTGGTTAATAACCTTTTTTATTTAAGCAAAATATTGCAATTATGGCAAATTGTGACAGCATCCTAAAAAGTAGAGACATCAACCGGCCAACAAAAGTGCGTATAGTCAAGGCTCTGGTTTTCCCAGTTGCAATGGATGGCTGTGAAGGTTGGACCTTAAGGAATGCTGAGCGCCAAAGAATGGAGGCCTTTGAACTCTGGTGCTGGAGAAGACTCCTGCATTGAGTCCCTTGGACTGCAAAGTGATCCAACTGGTCAGTGCTAGAGGAGATCAACCCTGACTGCTCTTTAGAAGGCCAGATCCTGAAGAGGAAACTCAAAGACTTTGGCCACCTAATGAGAAGGAAGAAGGACTCCCTGGAGAAGAGCCTCATGCTGGGAAAGATGGAGGGCAAAAGAAGAAGGGGACGACAAGAGAATGAGGTGGCTGGATGGAGTCACCGAAGCAGTCGGCCTGAGCTTAAATGGCCTCCAGGGGATGGTAGAGGACAGGACGGCCTTGAGGAACATTGTACATGGGGTTCCGATGGGTTGGACACGACTTTGCAATTAACAACAACTTTGCAATTATAATAATTAATTTTAACGTTCTAGAACTCTGCCGAGAGAGCCCCATTAGAACTTGTAGGCCTCTAAACAGGGATCCCACCCCAATTCACGTGGTTCCTCACTGTGGGCCAGGGCCATAGTTGGATTATGAGCTTTTCTCTCTCTTGCCTCGGCAGGTGGCTTCGCTATCGTATTCCTGGTGAAGACCAGCACTGGGATGAAATGTGCCCTCAAACGAATGTACGTGAACAACGAATACGACTTGCAAGTGTGCAAACAGGAGATCCAGATTATGGTGAGTCTGTGGAGCCCTCATGATCTTTGCCGTATGGTATGTTTACACGGAACGATAAGCATTTTTAAGAGACGGAAAACAGCAGCTATTGAGAGAAGTCGTGCAATGCTAGTTGATCTTTTAAACCTTGAAGGAGTGGCTTGTTTAAACTCTGCAGCTTGGAACCGGGGCATGGAGATCAGATGCAAGGCGAAGGGTCAAGGAACAACCAGCGAACAGACGGGTCAAAGGGGGGAAAAACACCAGGATTTTTCTTTGTTCAATGAGGACATTAGTGGTCTTGCATGTAGGGCTGTTTATGGCGTTGTGGCTCACAGTAAAGATGTGCCTTTTGTTCTTTTCCAGAGGGATCTTGTGGGGCACAAGAACATTGTCGGGTACATTGACTCCACCATAAACTCGGTCAGCAGTGGAGATGTGTGGGAAGTCCTAATCTTGATGGATTTTTGCCGAGGTATGTAAGCATTCACAGGAACCATACCTGCAAGCCATCTACTATTCCTTGAATTCTGCAAAGTTCTTACTTAACCCTTTGGACTAAATTGTAGGACTGACTTGGGACTTCTCAGCTTAAGCTGGAATCTAATCAGTGCAGTTTTTACTGTTTTGGTGCAAATTAATCACTGAAATCTCCCATAAATTATCTTCCCTATTTTGCAGAAAATGGGAATGCGGTTTGCTTCTCTCCAAAGCAGAAAATTATGCCTTAAATGCCACATTTCCTTTAACTAGTTGGGTTATTGACTCCAGGCAAGTCGGAAAAATAGCAAAAAGGGAACATTGAAACATTGAATTTTTACATTAATTGTATTTATAGAACATAGTTCATTTATTTATTGAGCCGTGGTGGTGCAGTGGTTAGAGTACAGTATTGCTGGTTGATTCTGCCCACTGCCAGGAGTTCGATCCTGACCTATTTAAGATTCAGCCTTCCATCCTTCTGAGGTTCGCAAATTGAGGACCCAGATCAGGGGTGAAATCAACTTACCTTTGCTACCGGTTTGCAAATGTGAACCCAGGACATTCCAGGCATGCGCAGAGCGTCAAAATGGAACGCGCCTGCTACTGAGCGCAAGTAGAACAGTGAGTTATTTCTGACGATCTCCTGTGCCGGGCGACTTAGATTGGCTAGAAAGCAGGAAACCCGTCGATTCTAGCTAATATAAATCACGGGTCACAGCTGATCATCAGAAATACCAGTTTGTCCGAACTGGTATCGTTTATTTTACTATCGGTTCGGGCGAACGGTAGCATTTCATCCTTGACCCAGATGGTTTGGGGGCAACATGCTAACTCTGCAAATTGCCTAGAGAGGGATGTAAAGCAGTGAGAACGTGCTATTGCTATTATTGGTTTTTAGTTAATAGTAAAAAAGAAAGAACAGAAAAGCAGAACACAAAGATAACAGTGAAGGTGATAAATGCATTTCTTCTCTTCGACAGTGGAGGCCAACTAGTTGAACAGCCAAACCAGCCACGTACAAATCACGTATAGTTCGGTGGGGTAGACGGCTTATAAAAGTCCATCTTGAAGGAGAAGCATTGCTATTTGTTATTTATTATTTATTGAATTTGCATCCTGCCGCAGTCTTATGATTCTCAGCTCTGCAAAAGTCTCCGGGCTTCTTTCGAAAACGGAGGCTGGCTCTAGAATGCTCAAAGCAGAAGAAGGGAGACGTGGCTCCAGGGTTGGCTTGTTTTTTGCCCCCCAATACCTACGCACACACACACACACATGCACTCCCCTCCCTTGCCTGCAGTGCAGCTACAGATCTCCTCCAAGCAGAGTTGCTGAAATTGTCATTGTTAATGGGATGAAAGTAACTATTTAGTAAACGCACCCTATGTGCATTTAATGGGGAGTTCTGGTTCCAGTCCTATCCAGAAGCAAGCTCTCTAGCCCCCCCTCAAAGGACAAGAATGGCCTTTAAATTTCCATGCCTTTGTGGTCAACAACCTGCAGCCCCCTGGCCAACACTAGATGGAACCTGGTTTCGAACTGCAGCCATTGAATCTCTAACCCCAAGTCTTCAGCTCTGAAGACACGTGCAGACATTTTTGGCTTCCTGCTAGCTAATGAAGTGGCTGCTTCTCTTTTGCCTTGCACGAAGGGTTGGGGGGGGGGGGGTCCTTGCAGGGGAGTTTTCCCAGCTGCTTAGAGATCAGTATGGAAAAATCTTCCAGGTCCTTTGCATTTATATAGAATTTGGAGAGGAGAATTGTAGCTGCCAGGTGAACTTGAGGGCAACGTTTGGGAAGCATTCTCCTTCTTGCCTCTGGGAATCATCGGTTGGTCTGCTTAGAAGGGAAATGGGGAAAGATCCAGGAATTGGCCTCCTTTAGTGGAGAGTCCCTTGGCAGCCTCTTGACAGCAGTTTTATTTATCTCTGCATCAGCTCCCATCAATAGCAGCTTTCCTCCTTTAGAAGTCTGAATTGATGGAGGAGGAACAGAGAATCAATCACTCCTCTTAAAGGCTTCACCTCTCTCTTTGCCAGAAATAGCAATATGCCTTCTTCTCGCCATATATCCGGGGGCTTTTATTTTGCATGCCAAAGATGTGCAGTTGGGGCTCTTGTCTTCTCTCAGTCTGGCTCAGAAACAGCCTGCAGGCAGCATACAGAGACGGAGCCCTGAGCAAGGTGGACATATTAGCTTGTCACTTTCCCACCCAGTCCCTTGGCGTCCTGGTGCCTTGGAAGAGTTGATGGCCAGCTATGCACAACGTGCCAACTTAGGCTAAAACGAGGCTGGGGCAGCTGAAGGTATTGCGCAGTCCCTCTACTGTTCTGTTTGGTAACTTCAGAGGTCTTCAAACTTGGCAAACTTTTAAGATTGTGGACTTAAACTCCCAGAATTCTCCAGACAACATAACTTACTCTCTTGTAATCCCTTCTTCTGCAATCTCTCCACTTAAATCAGAGGTCATCAAACTTGACAACTTTAAGACTTATGGACTTCAACTCCCAGAATTCTCCAGCCAGCAGAGCTGAATAAGTCCATAAGTCTTAAAGTTACCAAGTTTAGGGACCCCTGTGTGACTTGATTCAAGCCAGACCCTCAACAGTTTGGCAGCAAAAGGTGGCTTGCTTCTAGGTCAAGTGACCATGGGAATCATTTTCTTTAACTTGGATTTCAAATATGTGTGTTGTTCTGACCTAGGCTTCCCCCCAAAAGCACGAGGCAGAGTCCTGGTCCAGAAAAAACTCCTTTTATTAAACGAATGTGAATTCCTCTCATTCACCTTCAGCAACGCCTGGCAAACAGTCTTTCAAAGGAATATTTATGACTACAGACCTTATCTATCTTGGAAAGCTGCCATGTCAATCTTTTCCCAAATGAGGTGCTGTGCAAGGAAAGGCTGGGCACAGATTCTCTGAGATTCACAGACAGATCTTCACACGCCTGAAACGAATGTAACGACCGAACGAATCAATTGTTTCCTGCAAATATTGATATTCTTTCCTGATTGCTTATTTGTACCCTTTGACTATCATTAAGTGGTCCACAAAAGACAAATTCCTTGTGTGTCCAATCACTCTTGGCCAATGAAGAATTAATTCTATCTATCTTATCTTATCTATCTATCTATCTATCTATCTATCTATCTATCTATCTATCTATCTATCTATCTATCTATCTATCATCTATCTAAAAGCCCACTCCCCTTTCTCTCCTCTTTTATTTCCTACAGGAGGGCCAATCACCTTCCACCTGTGGCTTTACTCCCAAGTCTACCCTGATTTCTGAGTTGTGTTGTTCTTTTGGCAGCTCTGCGCATGCGCACACTGGGAACAGGCTCCAGCTGTTCCTCTGCCTCACTGCTGTGTAGCTCCAAAGGCACCTGATCACTGCCAGACCGCCTCGGCCCCGTCTCTGCCTCTGACGCAGAGCCCTTGTCCGAGCCTTCCCCAGAGTCCAGGACTGGCCCATGCTCCTCCCCAACCTCCTCACTGTCCGACTCTGCTTCCAGCTCCACTGGCCACTGGCGGGTCAAAACGTGTGTATGGCTCCGCCTGATGGTTTTGCTGTTCCTTCTCTTCCTTCCTCTCCTCCAGGAGGCCAAGTAGTGAATCTGATGAACCAGCGCTTGCAGACGGGATTCACGGAAAACGAAGTCCTGCAAATCTTTTGCGACACTTGTGAAGCTGTGGCCAGGCTGCATCAGTTCAAATCACCTATCGTCCACCGGGATCTGAAGGTAGCAATTGCGGGGCTCATACAAAGGCCTGGGGTGGTTGTGTGTGTGTGTGTGTGTGTGTGTGTGTGTGTGTGTGTGTGGTGAGAGGAAAGGCACAATATTTGCTGCTGCCTTTCTACCTGGACAAGCTTTAAGGATCTCCTCCGGCGGGCAAGAGGATTACACCAGGAAGGGCAGGAGGGGTAGATGAGGCCACTTTTTAAAGCATTTAGTCATACAGACGTACAGGGCTGAAGAAGCTTCTTGGATGAGAAGCAAAACATTTTCAAAGAAAACCAAGAAAGTCTATTGCCTCTTGAAAAAGCACCTTTGGGGCAACTATGACCTGGATGACAGAGAATATGAATTTGTAGATTGGTTGCAAAGCTACTTTTTCATCCCAGTGAATTTGCTTGACTCCCTGCTTCCCCTCCAGGGAGTAAAAACTCTGAAATACATCAGTAAAACTTAGAGATCAGATCTCTTGCCTTTGCTTATTACAGTTATGTAGCTGCCCATCTCGTCTAGAACATTGGATAATATTCCATATGAGTGACTCTTAACAATTAAAAGAGGACAGAAACAGAATAAAAGCACCAATGATTACAAGGATAGCTTTGGGCTAACAGCATCCATCTGTTTGAGCTCAGGTGGGAAAGCCCTGGAGTATCTCTAGGAACTGGTTTGGCTTGAAATGTTTGTCTCATTGAAATACCTGGCTCTGGGCAGCAGGCGCTCTAGGAGTTATCCAAATAAAACACCCACTGCCCACCTGTTTGCCCTGAGCTTATCGCAGTTACCTGCCTCTTTTGTTTCCAGGTGGAGAACGTCTTGTTACACGATCGTGGCCACTATGTCCTCTGTGACTTTGGCAGCGCCACCAATAAATCGCAGAACCCTCAGTTGGAAGGAGTGAACGTGGTGGAGGAAGAAATTAAGAAGTGAGTCTGCCTGTTTCCAAGCTTTTTAAAAAATACTTTTTGTACCTAAAACATGGTACATATATCAGATTCAAAACAGGAAGAACGGTTGCAGGAACTGAGTCGGTCTAGTTTGATGAAAAGAAGGACCAGGGGAGACATGATCGCAGTCTTCCAATATCTCAGGGGTTGCCACAAAGAAGAGGGAGTCAAACTATTCTCCAAGGTACCTGAGGGTAGAACAAGAAGCAACGGATGGAAACTAATCAAGGAGAGAAGCAACCTAGAACTGAGGAGAAATTTCCTGACAGTTAGAACAATTAATCAGTGGAACAGAAGTTGCCTCCAGAAGTTGTGAATGCCCCAACACTGGAAGTCTTTAAGAAGATGTTGGATAGCCATTTGTCTGAAATGGTATAGGGTTTCCTGCCTAGCCAGGGGGTTGGACTAGAAGACCTCCAAGGTCCCTTCCAACTCTGCTATTCTATTCTATTCTAAAATCATGCCACAGTTTCTCTTGGGTGTTTCATGGCTGTGTTGATCCACCCACATCCCTATGAATCCCAAATCCCCAGTTGTGTAAACTTTGACTATGTGTACCAACTATAATTCCCCAAAGGTTTTAGATTTTAAGTAACCCTTCATCAGGAAAAAAAAGAGCTGAGGATTAAGCAGCAAGATATAGAAACTAAGGGCCAATGGTGACATCAGACATTCAAATATTTCTACCTTTTGAGGAACTTTGAAAAAAACTACAGCAAATTGAGAATATTTGAATGCTTTGAGAATTAGGCAAGAAACTAATCAAGGAGAGATCCAACTAAGGAGAAATTTCCTGACAGTGAAAACAATTCATCATTGAAATGGCTTCCTTTCAGAAGTTGTGTCTGCGCCAACATTGGAGATTTTAAAGAAGAGATTGGATTGTCATTTGTCTGAAATGGTGTAGGGCCGTGATGGCGAACCTATGGCACATGTGCCACAGGTGGCATGCGGAGCCATTTGTCAGGGCACGCGAGGCGCTACCCTATCAGCTGGCCAGCGCACAGTGACTTTCGGTTTGCTCGGAGGGTCGTTTTAAGCGCTCCGAAGGCATCGGGGAAGCCTCTGGACGGTCTCTGAAGCCTTCGGAACGCTTAAAATGACTCTCCGAGCAACCCGGAAGTCACTTCCAGTTTGCTCAGAGGTTTGTTTTAAGCGCTCCGAACGCTTCAGGGAAGCCTCCGGACAGTCCCTGAAGCCTCCGGAGGGCCTCCGGGGGTCGGGGGAGGCTCTTTTCTCCCTCTCCAGGCTCCTATAAAGCCTCTGGAGCCTGGGGAGGGCGAAAAAAGCATGTAAAATGGGGGGGGTTGCGTGTTGTGCGCGCATGTGTACTGGGAGGTCGCGCATTGCATTATGGGTGCGGCATGCCTGCACACAACCCCCCTGCGCTCCCCCCACTTGTGGCACGCGAGCCAAAAAAGGTTCGCCATCACTGGTGTAGGGTCTCCTGCTTAAGCAGAGTGTTGGGCTAGAAGACCTCCAATTCTGTTATGTTCCATTATTTCAGGCTAGGAACTGCCGAGTTATCTGATGGAATATTTGAAAGATTACCTGATGGCCACCTAGCAGAAGTTTAAAACAAATAATTATTCCCATTCCGAGTAAGAGATCCTGAGAATGGTCCTCTGTGTGGTTGCTCTTTATTGCTGGTGGAATTTCCAGCATGTACATAAAAGGAATATGAAATTGGAATAAAGATATTGACAGATTCTTAGAATTTCAATAATTGTGCTTATGTTGTTATGTTATACCTTTCAGGTTCAACTAATCCCAAACAGTCTGCTTTTTATTTTGGCACCAGTAATTGACATTTTATCTCAAGACTAGGAGGGAATAGTTACTATTTCTAGGAATCTAACTATTATGGGTTGTTTTGACTGTCCAAAATGCAGGAGTCCTCTTTTCTGGCAGGAAAAATGTCTCCTTGGAATTGTTTTCTTTGAACCTTACTTTACTTTATTGCCATTGTACGTATATACACAGTATACACATATTTTTGAACCTGCTCAGCTCTTTCAAATATTTACTCTAAAGGTTGTTGAAGCAACAGAAAATCCTGATTGTCTTTATGGGAGGGAGAACGCCATGAGGCTGCTCATAGAGTTTGGGCTTTGTTGTAGGTATACCACACTCTCGTACAGAGCTCCAGAGATGGTGAACCTCTACAGCGGCAAACTGATCACCACAAAAGCGGATATCTGGGTATGTGAGCTTGGGATGGTGGGCCAAGGGAGTCCAGGAGTTGCATTGGATCTTCCAAATTCCCTTTCTTTTCTGGTGTAGATAAGCACATGTCACTTTGGGATCACAAAAACAGACAAGGCCGTTATGGCCAGGTTGTATATAACGATATAATGAGGCATATTTAGTGGTGTGCTTAAATTTAAGTGTTTTATGGAGAGAGTTGGTGTTAATATTTTATAGCATGTCATTCTTGACTGCAGTCTGTCTTTGTATTGTTCATCTCTGATAATATTGTGAGGCTGGAAATAAACAGAAGGAGACAGGGATGGCTCTAGGAGGGAACAAGGCATGGGAAGCGACCTCTCACGCCTTACACCATCATTATGCAAATGATGCATATTATGCATACTGACTGACATACATATTACATGCTTTACATTCTAGTCGTGATGATACCGTGACACATATCAAGCTTTGGGGCAGTTAACTCAAACCAGAAGTAAATCCTTTTCCCAAGTTTGAATCACACGATCTTCTTTAGCAAGATTGATTAAGGCGACTGTCTTACAAGAATTTCAGCAACTAAACTCTTTTCCAGGAGAAGTAAGGAGATTAATTATAAGCGACTAATTAATCTGGGTTTGGATGAGCTGTTAAATGAGCCTGCAAGTGTCAATGTGCAAAAGTGTCGGTTTAATTCTTATCAGCTTGTGAATTGACCCATAAAGCTCGTGCCATAATTCTGCTAAGATGCCTGTGGACTAAAGCTGTTTGGAAGGGTGGCTTGTAAATTACTACTCGCCTGACCTGCCAAACCAAGCTTAATGTTTACAGCGTTCAAGATCACACCCAGTGAACCATATGACTTAGTGAGCAACTACTAGATGCATTTTAAACTGTCACTTTGTTGTTTGTATGTATGCAGAGAACTTATGGACGGGAGACAAATTCCTTGTGTGTCCAACCACACTTGGCCAATAAAGAATTCATTTTCTGAAAAAGCTTCTTGGATGAGAAGCAAAATGTATTCAAAGGAAAAAAACCCAACAAACTCCAGTTGCCTTTTTGGGAAAAAAGCTTCTTTTTGAGAATCAAAACAAGGCAAACCTCTTTAAGGAAAAGAGGCTTTTCCCCTTTCTTTGATCTTTTCTTTCTGATCTTTGCAATCTTATTTTTTGTGCATTTTCCTCATTTAGAGAGCTGCCTTGGGCTTGTTTCTCTGGGTTTCATTTTCTGAATGAAAACCGAGTTCCAGGGTTTGTTATTTGTCTTTGGCTTCCAAGAGTCTACATGCAAGGACTTGTTCCTCTTCTCTTGCATGGAGATTAAATGATGATTGCTCAGTTTCACTTGGAAGGCTCTAGCGTCACAGTCCTTTGCATCTGGGATGAAGGAATGGATGGATGGATGTTCTCCTTGTTATTGTCACTGGACACAGATGCTTCACAGGGCTACTTACGTCCCCCACGCCCCCCAGCTAGGTGACTGATGACCTCTTTCCTATAGGGAAAGAGGCAAAGCTGGCTGAGGAATTCTGGGAGTTGAAGTCCACCAGTCTTAAAGTTGCTAAGGTTGGAGACCCCTGCTATAGAGCGTCTTGTGTTTCTGAAGTTGCTGGTATTTGGCCTTCAGGTACAACACCAACGTTGCACGTCACAACTTGGGCTACTCGGTTTCTTAATTCACCTTTCAGAGAGGATGAAGAGCCTTTTAGGTTGGAGCCTAGAAGAATAACGACTTGCAGAACCCCATAATTCCTCTATTTGGAGGAAAATGCTTTTTTTCTCATCGCGGGTATATAGGGTGGCCACATCAATGAGGCAGATCACACAAGTGTGAAAACAGTGGAAGACAGGGAGGTCTTGGGTAGTGGGGCAGCTGCTTTTATGAGACTCTGAAATTTGGCTCATCTTTCAGGCCTTGGGCTGTTTGCTCTACAAACTCTGCTATTTTACTCTGCCATTTGGGGAGAGCCAGGTGGCCATTTGCGACGGCAACTTCACCATTCCTGACAACTCACGCTACACCCAGGAGATGCACTGCCTAATCAGTGAGTATCCCATTTGGAAGGCGAGCCAGTTCTGGGTTTGGGGTTTACAAGCCTCTGAGACATCGCTTGCTCGTGGTTTATTTCAAGAAACCATGATCTAATGTGGCTGGCCTCTCCTTGGTTTTACTTCGCAACGGAAGTGTCAGGGTTCCAAATAGCTTCCAAAAGTAAATCAGAGTCCGAGGCAAAGTATTGCTCAAAGTTCCAATTTATTAAGAAGCTGAAATACACCAAGTGAATGGGATGAAGAATGTGAAGCAGAGGAGAGAGGTAAGGGAAGAAGAAAGGGATGAGAGAGAGTGGAAGAGGAGGAGAGAAAGGAGGAGTGGAAAGGGGAGAGAGGAGAAGGAAGGGGAAGTTGAGAAGAGAAGGGCGACAGAGGGAGAGGGAGGAGAGAGGGAGAAGGAAGTGATGGATAAGGTACAAATATGGTGTATGGAGAGCAGAAGAGCCAATAATTGTTTTGGGGAGTTGATGGTAAGACAAATTGATGTAAACATTTAATAATGCAATACGATGTTGGTTACGTAATAGTATACATGTGATTATATGTTATGAAAATGGAAAAATAAAAAACTTCATATAGCACATCTGGGAAAACCCAAATCTGAAAGCTTCCAGGTTTTCCACACCCAGATGAAAAGTTCAAGGTCTTGCCCCCACACCCACAAGTCCATCCCATGGTCCAACCTCCCACTGCCACGCTGGCAGCTTCCACCCATCCAGTTCCGGTCAGGTGCAGAGGTGCAGAGACAAAGGATGATGACCTTGGCTTCATCCAACTCCATGCAATCCCCCCTCCCATTTTTCCACAATAGAAAATGCATAATAGAATAATAGAATGTGTGGTAGGCCAAAGATCTACAAGAAAATATGGCTGCAGGCAGGCCTGACAGGAAGCTTCTGCTCCCTCTGTGTGGTTTTGCACAGGAGAAGCCAGGAGAAGAGGCAACCCCTGGCTTTCAAGTCCTCACGGCCTGCTAAGATTGAGGGCTGCTGTAGAGCAATCTAGTTGAGCCTTGATGCTGCCATCTCCAACTAACCCCCCTTCCCTCTCTTAGGGTACATGCTGGAACCTGATCCTGACAAGAGGCCAGACATTTACCAGGTCTCTTACTTTGCATTCAAGATGGCCAAGCGGGAATGTCCTGTCCCCAATGCCCAGGTGAGTGATGCCTCCCTTCCGTAGGGCTGCCTGCCTTTCCCCCAACAATCGCAGAACGGTGAAGGAAGAGGATGCCCATAGAAACAATGGAATGGCTCCCTTGTCATTCAAGGCCCCTTGCTTTGACCTTATGCAAAGGCCCATCCTATCATGGAACATAGACTCCTAGGAATGGAAGGGACCTTGCAGGTCTTCTAGTCCAGCCCCCTATCAAGGCAGGAGACCTTATAGTAGGATGTCCTGCTTGGGCAGAGGGTTGGACTAGAAGACCTCCAAGGTCCCTTCCAATTTTGTTAATCTGTTTTGTTCTGTTAACTGTTAATGAGCAAAGGCTTTTTTTTTGTTTAATTTCCAGAATTCTCCAATTCCTGCCAAACTTCCAGAGCCTGTGAAAGCAAGCGAAGCTGCTGCTAAAAAAACCCAGCCCAAAGCTAGGTAAGCTCACCTCTGGTTTGTCTTGATGGTCGTGGCCTAATGGACACTAAGGTGCTAATGGAAGACCAGGTGTTAATAGGAGGTCTTGAGGGAACAAGGACTGGATTTTGCTGAAAAGGAGAACATGCAAAAATAGGGTTATCCCCAAAAGAAAGGTATTTCACTTCAGACTTCCTTTTCCTTTAGTAAAAAGCATCCCATTTTGCCATTTCTGCATTAACAATTGAGTTAATAATAAAATGTATATGCCTTTCAATAAAATTTATAAGGCGGAAATATATTAACTAGCCTGTTTTATTGGCACCGTAGACTAACACAGCTGTTCTCCAATAATACTCCCCCCCCCTTTTTTTTAAAAAATAATAGGGGAAATATATGGTATAGACCTGAAAGGAAGAGAGTATAGTGTTGTCCACCCCCCCACCCCCCCCACCCCAAATCTACTTTTAAAATAGAAGTCTTAGTATTGATGAGAATAAGATAATAGTGGCATATGGAAGGTTTTATTGGTGGGAAAAACCTGTTTTTCAGAGAGTTTAAATTGAGCATCATCTGCTTTTTAGGTAAAAGGGTACATCAAAATAAAAGTGACCTTTCAGTGAGAATGGGAGGAACTGAAAAAATAGCTGTGAAACCTTGGAAAGGCAGAAGAGAATTTTTATAAATAAGAGGAAAGAGCTGAATAAAAAATAAATATCCAAATTTGATACTGGGGGAAAAAAAGACATTTATTTATTATTAGATTTGTGTGCCGCCCATCTTGTCTAGAGGCGACATTCCAGAACAAAAGATAAAAGTAGCTGGGATTGCTGTCAATATGGACCATGAAAAACATTGCAAAAGTTTAAAAAGATTTATTTATTTTATGGTTTTTATCGTATGCCACCGAGTCACATTTTGTGCGATGGGCAGTCCTATAAATAGGATAAATAAAATAAATACAATGAAGATACAATGCGAAGCAGGTCAAAGCGACAAATTTAGGCTTACATAACCTAAAATAGAGGGATGCAGTGGCTCAGTGGCTAAGATAAGTATAAGTATAATCTTTATTGTCATTGTAGTTAAATACAACGAAATTGGTTGATGCTAAGCTTGTCGATCAGAAAGGTCGGCAGTTCAGCGGTTCGAATCCCTAGCGCCGCATAACGGAGTGAGCTCCCGTTCCTTGTCCCAGCTTCTGCCAACCTAGCAGTTTGAAAGCATGTAAAATAAATGCACGTAGAGAAACAGGAACCACCTTTGGTGGGAAGGTAACAGCGTTCCGTGTGCCTTCAGGGTTGTGTCATGCCAGCCACATGACCACAGGGACATCTTTGGACAGCGCTGGCTCTTCGGCTTTGAAACGGAGCTGAGCACTGCCCCCTAGAGTCAGGAGTGACTGGCAAATATGTGCAAGGAGAACCTTTACATTTTCCTAATGTAAAATAACAAAAAATAAAGTCTTTCCCTCTTCACACTAAATAAAAAACACAGAATTTCAACGCCGATGTTAAGGATTAAAATTGTGGTTTGGCATTCCTGTCCTTTGCCTTTTTCTAGACCAGGGGAGTCAATCTCCGTGTACACTGGCAGGACCCTATGGCAGCCGGAAACGGAGCTGGGGAGACCGCCGTCGATGGCAAAGCGCTGGGGCCACCATAGGCGTCCCCGACACTAGTGATGTTGAGCTGGCCATGCCCCCCTCCCCCCTCCCCAAGGTCAAACACAACCCTGATATGGCCCTCCATGAAATTGAGTTTCACCCCCCCCCCCCGTTCTAGATGATCCAAACTCTCCTTAGTCTGTTCTTGCTTTTCTTAAATTTTTGTCCTTGTTCGGAGGTGAATTATTTTGCCTGTTCCGTCTTCTCCCACTTACCTGGAAGCCTTCTGATTGCAGAAGCTTCTCCCCTTTGAGTCTCTGCTTGGGTTGGATGTTTGTTTCTGGGAGGGTGAGCTTGTTTCCGTGTCCCCTGAAAGCAGCTCTTTGTGGGGTATTCATAGAAGTGGAAAGAAAGCAAAGCAATGTAGAGCCATCGGGCCAAATCTGGACAAAAGTCCTTTTTATAGACGCATCCACAACAATCGCACTCCACTCCAGCAGCTGTTTCCAAGTCCACTTGGGGTGCATGGAAAAGTGCCCATCTCAAACAAGAGGCGGCTTTCAAGTGTGAGTGCATCCCGTGACTTTAAAGAAAACCTGGCGACTTTTTCTGGACTTCCAACTCCCAGAATTCCCTAGCAGGCATAAAAGTTGAAGTCCACACATCCTAAAAGTTGCCAAGTTTGGAGATCCCTGATTTAAAGTGTTCCAAGTCTTCTCGATTGGACCGAAAACTACATTCTAGGAAAGGCAAACGACAGTGGAGCCCAAGAACTGTATGGGTCCTTCAGAGCCTGCTTTTGTGGCACCTTACCCACGTGGCCACCGTGGCCAAGACCAAAAGCCTGGTTGCCTGCCAGTGCGGGGCAGGAGAAAAACTGTTGGGTATGCTCTAAAATAGTCTGAAAAACGTTTTTTAAAGGGGAAAAAAACCCTTAAAAACTTCTGTCCACGCCTCTCTGGAAGACAGGAGTCTTCATAGATATGGGGCAGAATTGGGTCACGGCCAGGGGCCTGGTGACCTGCCTTAGCATCCAATTTAATGACTTTGGGTACCTGCTCCTCTTGGACTCTCCCTTTTCCTGATTGGCTCATAGAGACTCGTATTCTAGGAGCCCACGTTTCTGATTTCGGGATTACGAAAGTCGGTATTCTGCAGTTCAGTTGAAAATTAAAGTATCACATAAATTTGCCTCCTCCTGTAGCTTGTGGAGCTTCTCTAGCAAAGTTGAGGGATTGTGGGCTCCTTGCTTTTCTCCGTTTGATCCTTTGGTTCCAGAAAAGAAGGAAGTTAGTTATCTTAGGGACCCTGGCCATGTACAGGACCAGGGGTCTCCAAACGTGGCAACTTTAAGACTTAGGGACTTCAACTCCCAGAATTCCCAGCAAAGCTGGCTGAGGAATTCTGGGAGTTGAAGTCCACAAGTCTTTAAAGTTGCCAAGGTTGGTGAGCCCTGATCTATACAACCAGGGGATTCTCTAAACACTTGGGCCATTATTCTAACCCAGAGATGGCGAACCTTTTCAGAACCAAGTGCCTTAATCGAAATGTGTGTGCATGTGCCGGACTACCGGAAACTCAAAGACCAGCTGGCATGCCTGTTTTTCGTGCCATTTTGGGGCCATTTTCCAGGCCATTTTTGGCCCTGAAAACAGCTCAAAAAATGCCCTGGAAAACGGCCAGAAAAACGGTTGGGGTTTTGGCCATTTTTTGGCTGTTTTCTGGCACCCCAACTGGCCGGAGCGCATCTGCGTGCCAGAACCAGAAGAGCAGCTGGCGATGGTGCGCATGACCACTGAGAGGGCTCTGTGTGCCACCTCTGCCGTGCGTGCCATTGGTTCCCCATCACAGTCCTAACAGTCCTCTTGTTTCGTATGTCTGTCCCTGGCAGGCTGACGGATCCTATTCCTACAACAGAAACATCCATCACGCCACGCCAGAGACCCAAAGCCGGGCAAACGCAACCCAATCCAGGAATTCTGCCCATTCAACCTGCCTTGACTCCCAGGAAGAGGCCTGCAGTCCAGGCCAGCGTCCAGCCACAAGGTGAGAGCCCTTGTTTGTTTAGGATTTATTTATGGCAGAATTTATTTGCTTCCCAAGACGCTAAAAAAAAATCATTAAAATCATCAGACATAAAATGGCAAAGTAGATAAATTAAGATCAGATGGCAAAGATGGAAGAGGAAGGAGCCGAATATGGGTGGGTGGGTGGGTGGGTGGGAATTGGCCTTTAATGAGCTGTCCACCTCCACTGTAAAACTTCCCTCTTGGCTCTCCAGGCCATCTGGCGTGGTCTTTAACCTCAAGAGGGTGGGAGCCAATCTCACCTTAGAGGGAGGTAAGATACAGATATAGGCTAACAGAGTTGGAAGGGGTCTTGTAGGTCATCTAGTCCAACCCCCTGGGGCCCAAGCAGGAGACCCTACACCATTTCTGACAGATGGCCATCCAGTCTCTTCTTGAAAACGTCTAGGGATGAAGCTCCCACAACTTCCGAAGGCAACTTCTGTTCCATGGATGGATTGATCTCACTGTCAGAAAATGTCTCCTTATTTCCAAGTTGAATCTCTCCTTGGTCAGCTTCCATCCACTATTCCTTGTCTGGTCTTCAGGTGTTTTGGAAAATAGCTTGACCCCCTCCTCTCTGTAGCAGCCCCTCAAATATTGGAAGGCTGCTCTCCTGTCTCCCCTGGTCCTTCTCTTCACTAGACTAGCCATGCCCAGTTCCTGCAACCGTCCATCATATGTTTTAGCCTCCAGTCCTCTAATCATCCTGGTTGCTCTTCTCTGCACTTTTTCTAGAGTCTCAGTTTCTTTTTTATAGTCTGATGACCAAAACTGGATGCAGTACTTTAATGTGGTCTTCCTTTACAGCAGCATTCCAGTATTTGAGGGGTTGCCACAAAGAAGAGGGGGTCAGTTTAATCTCCAAAGCACCAGGAGGCAGGACAAGAAACAACGGATGGAAACTAATCAGGGAAAGAAGCAACCTGGAACTAAGGAGAAACTTCATAACTGATTCCTTTGTAACTAGTTTCCCATCCGACAAGAAAGCATGAAGCTTGCAGCAAAAAGAATTGTGGCCAAAACTCCTTGTGATTGGGAAAGCCAATTTCACTTGTGTTATTCCAGATTGTAATTGTGTGTATGATCCTCAGAATAATAATAAAAAAGAAAGGAAATGCCTCACCTGTGCTGCATTTAACCTCCTGCCCGTCCTGCTCTCTGCTTGCAGCTCCTCCCCTTCCTGCAGCCATTCCTCAGCCAAATTCTCTGCCTCAACCGACCCAGCCCAAGGCTGCTGGGGCTGCCCAGCCGGTGGCTGCTGTGGCCACTGCACAAGCCCAGCTCCCTTCAGCCCAGGCCACGCCGCAGCACCAGCTCTTCCTCAAGCAGCCGCAGCCGCCGGCCACGGCTCTCTTTTACCAGCAACCCCCGCAGATATCACCCCTGCAGGTACAACAGGTAAGGCTGGGAAGTTCCAGCTTTTTTTGCCAGCTGTGTCCGTCTCCCTTTTGGCGTGAGAGTTGAGGTGGCAAAAGCAGAGCTGATGGGTCAGTTCGCAGAACCTTGCCTCATTTAGCGACCATTCGCAGTTACAGCAGTGACAAAAAAGCGTAACTCGTTGCCCAAATCCTGTTTGTGACCTTCGTAAGTCTTGCCAAGCAAAAGAAAGCTGAAATAAGATGCATAATAAGCGCGGGTGAGGTTTAGCTTAGCAACGACTTTGCTTAAATGTCCTAAAAGGTGTTTTTTCTTCTTTTTCAAGAGACAACTTTCTGGTTTGTCTTTGAAGACATTTCACTTCTCATCCAAGAAGCTTCCTCAGCTCTGATCCCAATTGTAGTGGCTAAAAGAGAACTGACTTTATATCGTTATGGGGAGGGTCATCCAAGGCCATGGAGCAGGGGTCTCCAACCGTGGCAACTTTGAGCCTGGCGGACTTCAACTCCCAGAAATCCCAAGCCAGCTTTGCTGGGTGTTGAATTCTGGGTGTTGAAGTCCTCCAGGCTTAAAGTTGCCAGGGTTGGAGACCCCTGCCATGGAGTGTCTTTGTGCAAACACAAGCAGTGTGGGGGTTAACCCTGGTGCCCCATTGGATTCAGTTGGCCCAGGAAAACCGAAATCACATCTGCTTTAATCCCCCAAGACTTCACTTGCGTTTATTTCACTATCCTTCTGTAAATGAGGAAGTGGAAGAGAAGAAAATGAGTCAAACCAGAGCAGAGTGGGATGGGAAGGGCATTGGATTTGGGGTTTAATCCTGCTTGCAGTCTCCAGAACGGGTGGCCATCTGATGTACCGTATTTTTCAAAGTATAAGACGCACCTTCCCCCCCCCCCACCAAAAAAAAGAGGGTGAAAATCTGGGTGCATCTTATACACGGAATACAGCATTTTTAGCCTACCAAAACCCCACCCCCTTTGCAAAATGGCCATGCAGTGGGTTTGGGAGGCTTGCAACGTGTTCCTGGGGGCTGGGGAGGGCAAAATACGAGCCAAAAATGGACTGTTTTTGCTCGTTTTTGCCCCCAGCCCTCAGGAGCACTATACAAGCCTCCCAAAGCCTTTGCATGCCCTGTTTTGTTTTTGTTTTTGCAAAAAACGAGGCCTGCGGAGGGTTTGGGAAGCCTGCAGAGTGCAATTTTTTTTGTTTATTTATTTACCTCTATTTCAAAATCATGGTGCATCTTATGTTCCGGTGCATCTGCCCAGTTAGCCCCCCCCCCCCTTTCTCTCTCAAGCTCTGCTGCGATCCCTCAGTTAGACGTTGGCCCATGAGCTCACTTTGGGCTGAAGGGTGGGTGGGGAGAACCTGTCACATCGCTCCGCTTTACTTCGCTGGCAGGCAGTGACGAAGGCTTTGCTTTCCGCTCCTAGGCCCACAAGATGCCACAGCCTGCCCTGACGTCCGGAAAGCCGCAATTCCCGGTGGTGCAGCAGGGAGCAGTGGCTGCCATGCAGCCACCGCCGCCGCCACAGCTGTTGGCCCAGCAAGCCGCCATCCAAGCCAAGATTGTTGCCGGACAGCAGAAGCCCCCCGCACAGCTCCTGCAGCAACCACAGGTGCCGCCTTCGGTTGCGCCGGCAGTGCCCAGCCAGGAACACCCGGTAAGGAACAGGTAGCTCTCCGTGCCCTGCACCATGCCCTCCTGCGTGAGGCCGACCCCACGGGCTAAGTGGAGCTCAGGGTCTACGTCATAAAGAATAAAGGCAAGTTGAAGAAATCTAGCCCAGTTTGGCGTGTTGTCTGAGTGCAGCCGGCAGATCTTTGACTGGGCATTGTCTGAGGGTATCCAGCAGCTCTTTCGCACAGGGGTCTCCAAACGTGGCCCCTTTAAGACTTGTGGACTTCAACTCCTAGAATTCCTCAGCCAGTTTTGCTGGGAGTTGAAGTCCACAAGTCTTAAAATGGCCAGGCTTGGAGACCTCTGCTTTAGTATATACAGATTAACAGAGTTGGAAGGGACCTTGTAGATCATCTAGTCCAACCCCCGCCCTAGCAGGGGATCCTACACCATTTCTGACAGATGGAAGCCCAGCCTCTTATTGAAAGCTTCCAGTGATGAAGTTCCCACAACTACTGAAGGCAACTTCTCTTCCATGGGTGGATTGTTCTCACTGTCAGAAAATGTCTCCTTATTTCCAGGTTGAATCTCTCCTTGATCAGTTTCCATCCATTGTTCCTTGTCTGACCTTGGGAAAATAGCTTGACCCCCTCCTCTCTACAGCAGCCCCTCAAATACTGGAAGACTGCTCTCCTATCTCCCCTGGTCCTTCTCTTCCCTAGACTAGCCAGGCCCAGTTCCTGCAACCGTTCATCGTATGTTTTAGCCTCCAGTCCCCTCATCATCCTGGTTGCTCTTCTCTGCCCTCTTTCTAAAGAGTCTCAACATCTTTTTTTATAGTTTGGTGACCCAAACTGGTCAAAACTAGTAGCTTGAACTGGAACTAGATTCTGCTGGTTCTGTTCTGGAAGTAGCAATGTGAACCAATCGGCAAAATCCAAGGCGAAAGGCTACTCCAGGTAGTAAACCTGTGGAACTGTTATGCAAAAGGCACTAATAACTGTGCTTTTGGTAGCACTGTGACTCATGTTTGTGGAGGGCAGACGGAGTGGCCTTGAGGGCTGTGGGAAGGTCTGTTGCCGGTACAGGGAGTCTTTGACTTATAACCATTCATTTAGCGACGGTTCAAAGTTACAACAGCATGGAAGAAGTGACTTGCAGCTTGTCCTTGCACTAAGCATGGTCACAGCCATCCCTGTAGCCCCATGGTCAAAATTTGGGCACTTGGCAATTAGCATGTATTTAGGACGGCTGTCCCGGGGTCATGGGATTGCGTTTTGCGACCCTCTGCCAAGCAAAGTCAATTGGGAGGCCAGATTCACTTAACAACCTTGTTGTTAACAACTGCAAGTGATTTTCTTAACCACCATAGCAACAAAAAAAGGGGGTACTATTAGGTGTGACTCACTTAACAATTGCCTTGCTTAACAATAGAAATTATGGGCTTAATTGCTGTTGTAAGTCAAGGACTGCCTGTATAACTATGAGAGAAATGCGGCTTAAGCCTGTTCCAAGAAGATAACTTCCGCTTCCTAGTTCCCATGAAGGAGGGAGGAGGAAGCACAGGGGCCTTACAAATTTCTGCTAATAGAGGTTTTGCAAAAAAAAGTGATCCTGATCTCTTTGGTTTGCTATACTTTACAAAGCTGGTGTCAGGTTTCCAAAAAATGCCCTAATTGATTCATGAGGCTCGGACCAAACTTCAAAGGAAAATTACTGTATTTTTCGGAGCTTAAGACGCACCTTTTTCCCGCAAAAAAGAGGCTGAAAATCTGGGTGTGTTTATACACTGAATACAGCATTTTTGGCCTCCTAAAACCCTGCCCCTTCAACAAAATGGCCGTGCATAGCCTGTAGAAGGCTTCAGAGAGCTCCTGGGACTGGGGAGGGCAGAAATGAGTGAAAAATGGGCCATTTTTTGCTCAGTTTTGCCCCCCCAACCCCCAGGAGTACTCTATAAGCCTCCTAAAGGCTATGCATGCAATTTTTTTGACAGAAAATTGCCATTTTCTGCTCATTTTGGGGTGCCCCCTCTCCCCCAGGAGGACTCTGCAAGCCCCCTAAAGGCTATTCATTCCTTTTTTGGGGAGGGGGGGAACCGGGTGCGTTTTTGTGAAAAATGGGCCATTTTGGGGAGGTTTGCAGAGTGCAAAAACTTTTTTTTAATTTGCCTCTTCAAAACCTTGGTGCGTCTAATACTCAGGTGCATCTTTTACTCTGAAAAATATGGTAGTCATTTATTAGGAGCATTTATTTTTGGCAAGATCTTTTTGCAGTCAGGTCTAAGCTTTGTTTGAGTTATAGCTGAACTTTATCCCTGTTTCTTCCCTCCCCTCAGTCTGTGTCATAAATCACATTCCCCAATGAAGTGCACCCCTCCCAAGCCTGCTGCAGTAATCTGAGAGCCCGACTTCAGCCGGCAGTACGCGTGGAATGCGCTCCGCCCCTTCTCTTGCTATGGCAACATTGGGAGTTGACATTCAGTAGATGAGATCTCATTTTGATGGGCAACCTGAAAGAAAAGCAGATAAAGATTTATCAAGATAAATATTACAGTTCTGCCATTCTGTGATGACTGCAGCCAAATCATTCATGCATCTGCCTCATCATTGGCATAAGTTCTGACCTCATAACATTAATACTCTTGAATACTTTATTGTTATTTGACCAATCATTGACCCAATGAACTGACCCTGCTTTGTGCTGGGGAGTGGACGAAGCCTCTCCTGCATAAGGCAGCCTCTCTTCCCTCGCTCGGCTTCCTTTCAAGGCAGATGGGAGAGCAGCTCTGGTGTTTGTTTTGGCCTCCCTTCCACGGCTGGAGGAGACGCAAGGGAGGGAGGAGAAGGCCTTCCTTTAGCAGAGCCGGCTGGGGCTGGGGTGGCCACGTGGGCGGGATGGTTTGCAAAATTCCAAATCACTGAAAAAAGAATTTGGAAGGAGTTGATTCCATATTTGGAATGAAGAGCTGAAGTTAGCTCCGTTTCGTGGGCCTCCTTGGCCTTTACTCTGCATTGCATGGTTGTACAAATGTTCATTTTGTGGGCAGTGCCCTGCTTGGACATAGGAGAGCTTGGCTTTGGGGAGCAAATGCCAAGGAAGAGGGGAAACGGAAGACCCCTTGGCCTCCCAGAACAATTGGGGTGGACAAGTAGTTGTGTTTGGAGAAGGCAACAAGCCATGCATTCAACAATAGGCAACCACCCATCAGCCTAGCGTGTGATATGGACCAACCTCGCACGGTCAGTTTATGCCTCTCTGTGAACCTTGAAACTTTGATTGTATTTATTCTGAGATGCAAACAGAGTAGGGGTGAAATCCTCCCAGTTCCGCCCAGGACAGCCAAACCGGCAGGGACAATTGGCATCGGTTTTCCAAACCGGTGGCAGAAATCCATGGCCACCAGCTTGCCCGATCGACACTTACCTCTTCCGGCTGCTTGACGCAGGTCTGTGGAGAGCTGCAGGCTGGACAATTAGCATGCAAAAGATAAATGGCCCACAGCTCTTCTCATCTGCTCACTCTACTACTAGTAGCAGCTTGACTATAGAGATGTCTTTTGCAGGTGCCAAAACCAGATCCACATGTGAAGAGTTCAATTCGCCGTTCTATTGCCCAAGCCTACATATGGGGATCTCAGAATAATGGTTAGCACCTGGCTTAGACTAGATGAGGCTCAATGGCATCCAAGAGGGGTCAGACATCGCCTCTTACAGCCACATATGGATACTAGACTACTTCCCTGTTTGACTCCTTCCCCCGGCTCACTGGTCGATTGCCAACACCCAGAACCTTCTGCGAATAGAAGCAGGAATTTCAAGGTTGTTACCTGGAATTCTTAGAGCAGGGGTCCCCAAACAGTAAGTTATGCTGGCTGGAGGATTCTGGGAGTTGATGTCCACAAGTCTTAAACTTGCCAAGTTTGAAGACCTCTGATCTAAGTGGAGAGATGGCAGAGGAAGGGATTACAAGAGAGTAAGTTATGTTGGCTGGGGAATTCTGGGAGTTGAAGTCCACAAGTCTTCAAGTTGCCAGGTTTGAAGACCTCTGTCTTAGAGGGACTAAGGGGCAACCTGGAAAAGCTCATGGGATTGGGGGGGGGGTGTTACATACTCTTAGGGTTAGCTGTGCTGAAGCCCCATAGTTTCTTACTTCCAGAGCTCTCCCATCCATCCTAAGAGACCTTCCATTTAATGCTTATAATGTATGCGCTTATCAAGTGCTCTTTGGTTAATGAAAACCGGGGCTTTTCCTGCATCAAGAGAAGCAGCTGCTTCCGAATAAAAGGCTGGAGCCTTGCCAGGAGCCTCTGCTCCCATCCCTGCAGATGCTGGCAAGTCAATTTCATCCTCCCTGCACCTCCCCCCCCTTACAGACTGACTCTTAATTATATTGCACTGTAATCATTCCCATTTGTTTCTTTTTTGAAATCCAGGCTCTTCTGTCTCTTGTGTGCATTCAAATAAAAACGGCAGGGAAGTGGGTTCCAGCCCAGAGCTGGAGGTGTTTGTGCACAATTTTCCCCGTTGCTCTGAGTTGCTGAAGCCATCTGGTTTCAAGAGCTGGTCTGGGGGAAAAGCCCCTCCCTGGTCCCCACCCCCAACTATTCTTGCTTACAGAAGTAAAACGTGCCTGAGTGAAGAGATTTCTTCGGTCATCACTTTTATTAATTCCATGGGCATCAGGGCAGAAGGGACACAGTGCTCATATTAACAATTTGAGAGGGGGAGGGGTAGAGAAAGAGAGAGACAAAACGAGATACAGAGAGACATAGAAAGGGAGAGACAGAGGCAGGAGAGAGAAAGAGACACAGAGAGAGACAGACAGAGAGATAGAAAGAGAGAGAAAGACAGAAAGAGAGAGAGACTGACAGAGACAGAGACACAGAAAGAGAGAGACAGACAGAAAGAGAGGCAGAGATAGAAATAGACAGAGATAGAAAGAGAGAGAGAGAGACCGACAGAGACTGAGACCGACAGAGAGACAGAGAAAGAAAGACAGAGACAGAGAGATAGAAGGCAAGCGAGAGAGAGAGAGAGACAGAGAAAGAGAGAGAGACAGAGAGAACAACAGAGACTGAGACGCAGAAAGAGAGAGAGGGAGAGGGAGAGAGGGAGAGAGAACTTCAACTTCCAGAATTCCCCAGCCAGCATGTCAGGAGTTGAAAAGGATTCTTATTATTTCACAGGCCTTTGGGGATTTGACTGATAGATTACGGGCTGCTTCTTCTGTTGGCCTTGAATCATCCCATCTTCATTCTGTTTGCTTTTATGGTTTTTAATTGAATTTTTAGTGGCATTTTTGTGTTGTTTAATGTTGGTTTTTTATGTTTTATGGACCGTGAACTGTCTGGAGTCTTGCAATGTGCCAGCATACAAGTGTTTGTCATAAATCAGCAAATAATTCAGCTGCTTCCTCCATCTCTCGACTATCTGGATATCATCATAAGTTACCTGTGAAAATTTAGCTGAGGCTGGGTGGGAAACGACACAGGTGGGTTCCAAAAGAAATGAAAACCTGGTGTAGGTCAGGTCAGGACTTGTGCTGTGGTTAGAAAAGAGGCAATAAAATAGACTCACAACAGTTCTGGGATGGGGGAATCTTCTGGCTTTTCTGTTTTTGAAGAGGTTGGGGGCTTCCTTCCACCTCCTTTGAAGGGGTCCCTCATTTGGAAAATGATAGAAATTAGAGCAATCTTATTTAGGTATTATGGTGCGTTTTGACCTCCGTCGCCTTCCATATATACAGGGAGGGAAACTCTGTGTGAATAGCTCTCTGAGCCATGGCAGCACAGTGGTTAGAATGCAGTACTGCAGGCTACTTCTGCTGACTGCCGGCTGCCTGCAATTTGGCAGTTCGAATCTCACTAAGCTTAAGGTTGTCTCAGCCTTCCATCCTTCCGAGGTCGGTAAAATGAGGAGCCAGATTGTTGGAGCCAATAGACTGACTCTATAAACGGCTTACAGAGGGCTGTAAAGGACAGTAAAGCAGTATATAAATCTAAGGGCTATTGCTATTGTTAAGCATGTGTGTGTGTGTGCCTCTACACACCCAGAACAATAGATTGACATTTTCCTTGCAGGAGATTATGGAATAACCCATCATGCACATGGTAATAATCTGATGCTCTGTGATGCAATCCTGCTTGGTTGCATTTTCATTTCTGTTAAATTGTTTGATGTGTTGTTCATAAAGAATTCTCTACTATAGAAGCTTCTGAATAGCTGCCATACCTCCCTTCCTCCCTTCCTTCTCTCTCTTTGTCTTTCTCTCTTTTTCTTTTCTCTCTCTCTCTCTCTCTCTCTCTCTCTCTCTCTTCATTTTTTCTTTCTTTCTTTCTCTTCCTTTTTCTTATCCCTGTTTCCCTGTTTTGTTTACCTAAAAGCAAGCGCCTCCAAGACAACAAAAGACGTCAACCACTCCTCCATCAGCTATCCAGGGACAGAAGGTGGGGTCTCTGACTCCACCATCGTCCCCCAAGACTCAGCGAGGTGGCCACCGGCGGATTCTAAGCGATGTGACCCACAGCACCGTCTTTGGGGTCCCTGCCAGTAAATCAACACAACTGCTACAGGCAGCAGCTGCGGAAGCAAGCCTCAATAAGTCCAAGTAAGTCTGGGGCCATCACCTGCTCCTCTTGGGGAGCCACAGGTAAGTTAGAGGACACTGAAATTAATTTAATGGGAAGTTTGAGGACTTTATAGTCGACCTAAATCCAGGGGAGAAGAAAGGCAATGAGAACAGATGACCCAGTCCAGATTATCTGAAATTCCCTTCTGAAGGAGCCATCTTGCCATCCTTTTCCAGCTACCTTCAAGCTGTTATCCTTGTTGCCCTGCAGCTTCCCTAAGTCCATGTTATTGTTGTTAGTTGTGAAGTCGTGTCCGACCCATTGCGACCCCATGGACAACGTTCCTCCAGGTCTTCTCCTCTGGAGTCCATTCAAGCTCACGCCGACTGCTTCAGTGACTCCATCCAGCCACCTCATTCTCTGTCGTCCCCTTCTTCTTTTGCCCTCCATTGTTCCCAGCATGAGGCTCTTCTCCAGGGAGTCTGTCCTTCTCATTAGATGGCCAGAGTACTTGAGTTTCCTCTTCAGGATCTGGCCTTCTAAAGAACAGTCAGGGTTGATCTCCTCTTGGACTGACCGGTTGGATGGCCTTGCAGTCCAAGGGACTCACAGGAGTCTTCTCCAGCACCAGAGTTCAAAGGCCTCCATTCTTTGGCGCTCAGCCTTCCTTATGGTCCAACTTTCACAGCCATCCATTGCAACTGGGAAAATCACAGCCTTGATTATATGCACTTTTGTTGGCCGGGGGATGTCTCTGCTTTTTAGGATGCTGTCTAGAGCTTTCCACTCTGGAACAAGTGTCTTTTAATTTCTTGGCTTCAGACCCCATCTGTGGCGATCTTGGAGCCCAGGAAAATAAAATTTGTCACTCCCTCCATTTCTTCCCCATCTATTTGCCAGGAATTGAGAGGGCCAGATGCCATGACCTTAGTTTTCTTAATGTTGATGGGGTCCATGAAGGGGGCTCTAAGTACATATGGCTGTGGAATTCCATTTAGCTGGAGCATTTCTTGGCTTTTATGTTGCTGCATTCCCAAGGACTGCAGGCAGCTTCCAGATCTCTATGGAGATTCTCCATCCTGCAGGTCCTGGTTGTCTCAAAGGTGCTTTTTAAAGAGGCAACTGGACTTTCTGGTTTTTTCTTTGAAGACGTTTCGCTTGAATGGACTGTGTTGTAGACTGGAGATAGATGATGTCGTATTCCCCTCCCCCTCTGTTGAGAGAGAGAACTGTTCAATTTGGACCCCTCTTTAAAACCAGCAGTCCTCTCTGTCTAGAAGGTGGACTTTGCTGTCTTCCAAAGAGCGGCCTGTGTCTTTTAAATGCAGATGGACAGCTGAATCTTGTCCTGATGAGTTTATTCTCCTTCGTTGTGCCATGCATTTATGAAGTGGTTGTTTTGTTTCCCCAACGTACTGATCTGCCCATGGCTCACTGCACGGCACTGCATATGCCACATTCAAATGGCAGCATTAGAGCCCAGCCATCAGAGGGCAGAAACAGTGCCCAGTCCAAGGCTGGAACAGTTAACAAGCGATGCCCAGCCCAGGGCTGTTTCAACAGAGCACCCAGGGTTCACACCTCTGCAAATTCAGCTGCAAAAGTCACCGGGAGCTTTTGTGTCAATCTCTATTTCTTGAATTGAGGTATCTCACAGGGATGTTGTAAAAAAGAAATAAAAGGAAGCGGCAGGGGGTGGGGAAGCCATGATCTACTTTATCGTCAGCTCATTAGAGAGCAAACAGGAGGAAGGTGAATCTGTCTTCTACTTTGCCAAAAATAATCCTGGAGAAAGATGGATTGCTCCAAGCAAGTGTGGATGCGTGAAGCCTGTGGTTTCTCTGCCTTGCTTTGGCTCAAAGCCGCCTTTTTTTATTGAAGGGCAACCACGTTTTTATGAGAATCTGATTATCTGAAAATTAGTTGAAGGAATCGCCCTGATGTTACCACCAATGCAGGGCTCACCAACCTTTTGGGACCTCAGGGACCATTAAATTCATAATTTTAAATCCCCTGGACCACTAGTATGAATTAGTGACAGGATGGGGGTCCTTCAGGCACTTAGCTTGGCCGTCCGTTAGCAGAGAGAAGCACCTGGGTCAACCCTCGGTTTGTTGTCCGTTGCAGGGAAGAATCTCAAATACAGCCAAGAATGAATGCTTCTCTTGTAGCCAGCCCGGGCGCTAGATCGGCCCCCTGCAAACTCTGTCTTCTGAGGAACCCAGTCGAAGTTTTGTGCACCACTCACTGAAGCGCCTGGACTCCCAGAGAGGGAGGGAGGGAAGGGCTGGAGCTACAAAACAGGCAGCCAAGCTAAGTGCCTGAAGGACCCCATGCCGTCAGCGAGTGGGAGTAATTGCTTAGGCGGGCTGTATCCAGCCCAAGGGTCGTAGTTTGAAGATCCCTGATTTAGTGCAATATAAAAAATGCAGAGATTTTTCTGCGGACCCCCAAACTTTTCTCGCAGACCACCAATTGTCCACGGACTACCAGTTGGTGACCACTGCAGCAATGGACCTTCTTGCGCCAGCGAAAATACCCAGGCATCTTTATGTCCCCCTTCAAAATATGTAAGAAAAGGGATTCTCTTTTGGCTGCTCTTTTCATGGTTTGTCTAATCCAGGTGTGTCCTAACTTGGGAATTTTAATTCTGGGAGTTGAAATCTACAAGTCTTAAAAGTTCCCAAGTTTGGACACCCCTGATCTAACTGAAGCCGAAGTGTTCAAAGGTCTACAGTTATAACAGGTTTTTTTTGTTCTGAGCTGGGAAAACTTAGTGCTCTCTTTGCTTATGTCTCAAATTAAGAAGATGTGTCGTCACGTCACTGGAAATACGGAAGTCAGCTTAATTTCTGTTCCTGGGTTTTCAAATATACTTCTAGATTGCTGCAGGCAATTTGTGTTTATATTTTCTACTTTATTTATCAAATTTATATGCCATTTTGTGGTTCAAGTGGCTTAGGGCAGTGGTGGGCGACCTTTTTTTTCAACTGAGCCAAATCTCGCCAAAACCACGATTGAAATTTATTTTGAGAGCCACATTTTTAAAACCAAAAATACATAGGATGGTACACTGTTTTTAGTTTCAATAAACTCTGGCATTTGAAGCACGCAAGTCTTAAAGCTGTCAAGTTACAAGATCCTTGTATCCCTAACCCTTTAGGAAAAAAACCCCAAGGGGTCTTCAAACCTGACAGCTTGAAGACTTGTGGACTTCAACTCCCAGAATTCCTCCTCCAGTCATGTTGGCTCAGGAACTCTGGCACTGAAGCATGCAAGTCTTAAAGCTGTCAAGTTGCAAGACCCTTGCACCCCTAACCCTTTAGAAAAAAACCCCAGGGTCTTCAAACCTGACAGCTTGAAGACTTGTGGACTTCAACTCCCAGAATTCTGAGAGTTGAAGTCCACCAAGGGCATCAATCATATTAGCCTAGGGATCTGCAAAATTGGCTCTTAAGACTGGTGGACTTCAACTCCCAGAATTCTGAGAATTGAAGTCCACCAGTCTTAAAACAGCCAACTTTGCAGACCTCTGTGTTAGCCCAAAGCCTGGCGCTGGGCGGGCCTTGCTCCCCCATTGGTGGAGCCCCAAGAAGCGAGGAGGGAGAAAAAGAGACGGAGGCCAAGGAGCTTCTCCCCCCCCCCCCGCAAAAATCTTATCAGGGAGCCGGCGGGCAGTAGCAAATTAGCTGATCACGCGGCGTGATCGGCTAATTTGCTACTGCCCACCCGGCTCCCCGGTTAGATTTTTGCTGGGAGGAGGCGGGGGGGAAGCTCCTTAGCCTCCGTTTCTTTTTCTGCCTCCTTTCCCTTTTTTCTTTTCAAGCGCCCCTTTCCCTTTTTTCTTTTCGACCCACAATGATTAGGGAGGATCCTGAAGCGAGGAGGGAGAAAAAGAAACGGAGGCTAAGGAGCTTCCTCCCCCCCCCCCCCCCGCCTCCTCCCAGCAAAAATCTAACCAGGGAGCCGGGCGGGCAGTAGCAAATTAGCCGATCACGCTGCGTGATCAGCTAATTTGCTTCTGCCCACTGGTTCCCTGATAAGATTTTTGCGGGGGGGGGGGGGGGGGGGAGAAGCTCCTTGGCCTCCGTCTCTTTTTCTCCCACCTCGCTTCAAGATCCTCCCTAATCATTGTGGGTCGAAAAGAAAAAAGGGAAAGGGGCGCTTGTTTTGAAGTGCCCGAGAGGAGGGAGAGGAGCGGGCGCCCGGCACACAGAAGAGCCACATTAAACTGTGTAAAGAGCCGCATGTGGCTCGCGAGCCGCGGCTAGCCGACCACTGGCTTAGGGTATATAGTCTTTTTTAAAAAAAATTATTGAACAATTTTCTTCATTTTGTAACACAATTTCAATCTTTACAATGCCCCAGCATCGGTATATCTAATGTGTACATACAAGTTATTTACATTATTTTTCCTTTTCTTTTATGTGAATATCTATTTTATACAGTATACTATTATTATCATTACATCATATATGTATGTATGTATGTATGTATGTATGTATGTATATATATATATATATATGTGTGTGTGTGTGTGTGTGCGTGTGTGTGTGTGTGTTTGTGTTACAACCCCTGGTATGCCATATATATGTATATGCTGGGTTTTTTTGTATTCGGGTCTTTTCCCGTGTAAGGTTATATATATATATATATATATATATATATATATATATATATATATATATATATATATATATATATATATATATATATATACATATACATATACATATACATATACATATACATATACATATACATATACATATACACATATATACACATATATACACATATATACACATATATACACATATATACACACACACACATATATATATATATATATATATATATATATATATATATATATATATATATATATATATATATATATATATATATATATATATATATATATATCATTTTTGTCACCTCTTAATTTACTTTAATCTTCTTGATCTTTACTTCTATTCTCCAACCAATTATACCATGTGTCTGAAATCAAATAGTATTCCGTTTCTCCTCTCTCCTTTATTTCCATTGTTAGCCTATCCATTTCTGTACAATCTAACACTTCTTTTAGGGTATGTAGCCTTGACAGGGCTTCCGTGGTCCTACGTGCCTAGTTTTGTCTGTGGCTCTTAGTGGCTTTAGTGAACAACCAACCACTGAAGTAGCCTTCCTAACTCTCAACTTCTTGGGCCGGCTCTCTCTCTAGGTCTGCCTCGACTACCCCTTCGGGGTCTCCGAGGACTTCTCAGCAAAATGTCTACAACCCACCAGATGTCTCTACTTGGAACCCTTTTGACGATGACAACTTCTCCAAGCTGACGGCAGAGGAGCTGCTGAATAAGGATTTTGCAAAACTGAGCGATGGTTAGTTTGGGGTTGATGCAGGAGCTGGATCAAAGCGTGCTGTTGAAAGATGACACGTGAAACAAGGCATTTTAGTGGCTTTTAGTTCAAAATGGACAAGCTGATTGTTGTGGTCTGCGGGTGGCCTGCGGAGCTGGTAGCAGAGTCAGACAGTGAGGAGGTTGGGGTGGAACATGGGCCAGTCCTGGAGGCTGGGGAAGGCTCGGACGAGGGCTCTGTATTGGAGGCAGAGAGGGGGCCAGGGCCATCTGGGAGTTATGTGCTGCCTCCGGAGCCTCCAGAGTTGGACATCAGTGAGGCAGAGGAACAGCGGGAGCCTGTTCCCAGTGCGCGCATGCGCAGAGCTGCCAGAAGGCAAGAACAGTTAAGACAGAAGGGACGACTCGGGAGTAAGGCTTGGCAATGATTGGCCCGTCCCATAAGACATAAAGGAGGAGCGAATGGGACATGAGCTTTTGCAGGAAGCAACTTTGTTCGTTCTGGTCCGTTTAAATTCTGAAGTTCCCTCCATGTGGCAAAGCTAATTGCCAATTAGGTCTTTGGCAGCTTTTCAAGGGAGATAAAGGTGGGTGCTTATCAGGCCTTATCCCGAAAGACTTTGGCAGACTTCTGTCTGACTCTTTACAAACTAATTGTGACTCATTACGGACTGTGAATGAACATAAGAGCGCCATTTTCACTGGCAGAGGCACCGTGGGCCGGTCCTTCGCTGTTTCCCAGGTGGTCCTGGGACCGGATCTGGCCCATGGGCCTTGTGTTTGACACCCCTGGCATACAAGCAATTAGAAATTGGCAGCAGCTTATAACATTGGCTGCCTGTCAGGGTTCCAAATAGCATCCAAAATTAAATCAGAGTCCAAGACAAAGTATTGCTCAAAGTTCCAGTTTATTAAGAGAGCCACGTTGGCACATCTGGGAAAACTCGAATCTGAAAGCTTCCCAGTTTTCCCCACCAGTTGAAAGTTCAAGATCACGCCCACAAGTCCATCCCATGGCCCAAACTCCCACTGCCATGCTGGCAGTTCCACCCATCCAGTTCCAGTCAGGTGCAGAGGTGCAAAGACAAAGGATGACCTTGGCTTTCTAGAAAGAATGTTGTTATGGCTACATTGCATCTAACTCCATACAATCCCTCCTCCCATTTTCCCACCATAGAAAATAATAGAAAGCATGCCAGGCCATAGACCCACAAGAAAAGATGGCTGCAGGCCTGACACTGCCGTTCCTTGGCTTCACCTTTCTCCTTTGCTCCACCTTTCCTCGCTGGAACTCTCGTGCAGAATTCCGTCGGGTTGTCCTGTTCTCCCCCTCCCTGATCTCCACGTAGTTATATCCCACCCCCAAGTGGTGGGTAACACACACAACATTGAATGACCGAGTCTTTTGAATTCCAGGTAAACCTCCTGAGAAGCTTGACAGTTCAACGGAGAACCTGATCCCAGGTTTTCAGGCAGCACCTTCCGCAGCGCAGTCGGACGCCTTCGGCTCTTCTCCTCTTGCACCCATATCAGGTAGGTTATGGGGCAGCCAGGAAGGACGGAGACTCATCCCGGGTTGATTTGGGTCTGTCAGGTTGAATCTTGTCTTGAACACAATTAAGCATTGTATGAGCAGCCATGAGATGAAAGAAGAAGGAAGCTTTCTTAGATCCTCAAGGCCTGTTGACTTGACTTCGCTTCCATTGGCTCTACCTCATCATGCTCGTCAAACGTCATGTAAACTTCAGCCCCACCACTGCCAATGTCAGTTTTCCAAAAGATGCTCTAATTAATTCATGAGCCTCGAGCCAAATTTCAAAAGAAGAGATCCAGTCATTTATTTGGAGCACCATTTTGGCAATACCCCATTGCAGTCAGATCTTACCTCATTTAAATTATGGCTGAACTTTGCCCCTGTTTCTTCCCTCCCCTCAGTCTGTGTCATAAATCACATTCTCCAACTAGATGCACTTTATGAGTTGTCAGCCAACTTGGGAACAGCGGGTTTATAGCAAAGATATTGAATCTGTGGCTCTCCAGATGTTGCTGCACAGCTCCCACTAGCCTAAGTCAACCCAGTTAATCGTGATGAATAAAAGGGAGGTTTGTTTTGTTGGCATTAGGAGGCGCACAGGTTTTCCCTGTCTTGAGCTGCACCAGGAAAAGTAAAACGTGATGGAGTGTTCTCCACTGCGAGATGGAATGTTACAAATTAAAGGTGAACTGTGTGCCAACTTTCAAATCCCCAGAAACGGATTGTGAGATATGGTTGGACACACATCCTGCAACATGACAGCCGTCAAGTGCTCCAATGGTGGCTACTAGGGAAACGTTTTGGAAACATTAGCTCCAGGGTTGTCCAGCTTGGCAACTTTTAAGAGTTTTGTGAGCTGGTCAAAGTTAGGTGCCCCGGTTTGAGCTGGCACAGGAGGTAGCAACTGATTTTGGAGATACTGAATGGATAGATTCAGCCTTGAGTGTCATTTGCTTCTATATCACTCAGAACTCTGGATTTCAAAAACTAAACTGCTTGGATACTGGTCATTTTAAGGAGGGTGCCTCTTCCATGTCTTCCTAGCTTCCTTCTGAGTCCAGTGCACTTGTTATCCTGCTGTCAATCAAAAAGGAAAGGTCAGGGTGTCATCTGTGGGGCATCCTCTGTGCTCTCAGTCTCTTTCAGCTCCTCCTTTGCTTCCTTTGTGTGTGTGTTGTGTGTGTTGAGATTATGCACTTCGATGAAGTTATTTTGGCCAATGTAGGAAACGTTTCGTTCTGTGTGGATACCAGGTGCATCGCCCCCCCCCCTTGTTCTCCACCTGTCTGGTTCATCTTTCTTTGGCTTTGCATGCCAACCCAGGGATTTATTGGTGTACCTAGGAAATCTAGACATCTTTAAAAAAAATTCTATAGACAAATATCTAGTGACACCTGTATTAATCCTAGATGATGCAAAATGTAGAGATGCGAAGCTGAGTTATTTTGTTTGTCTCTGTGATAAAGGTGGAAATTATAGCTTCAGATATTCAGGGAAAAAGCATATTAGAAAGGCATTGAACAAATCCAGTTTTTCTTTGCTGTCTTTTACTTTGCTTGACTCCATTTTCTTTCCTTCCTTCCTTTCTTCTCTCTACCTTCCTTTCCTTTCCCTTCTTCTTCCCTTCTTCCCTTCTTTCCAGTTGAAAAAACAAAAGATATTCTGGATACCAGCCCTCCACTTCTGGCTGTTCCTGACCCTTTCATTCCTCTTCCACTGTCAGATACACCAGGTAACTATGATTTATGTGAACAAGATGACATAGCAAAATGCCCATTAAAATGTAATGCCACTCAACAAGGGGGCAAGAGTAAGATTGAGTTTTTAATTTTATCAATTTCGCTATATATCTGTTTGCATGACCTTCCATCTATGTTTGACATAGATGATAAGATTTAGAGTTGTTTAAATAGTATTGTAATATTTTAACACAGGCTACTTTATTATCCATAAAATTTTTTATTTATTATTTATTTATTTATTTAAAACATTGATACAGTCACCCGTCTTACGTAGAACTCTGGGCAGTTCCCCATCTACAATTGGAACCGTATCAGAGGTAAAACAACATAATACCATATTACACCCTCTCGCCCTATGCCAGCGATGGCGAACCTTTTTTGGCTCGCGTGCCACAAGTGGGGGGAGCGCAGGGGGGGTCCTGTGTGGGCGTGCCACGCCCATAATGCAATGCACGACACCCCCCAGTGCGCATACACGCACAACAGGTGCGACACCCCAATTTTTACATGCTTTTTTCGCCCTCCGCGGGCTCCAGAGGCTTTATAGGAAAGGAGCCTCCCCTTTATAGGAAAAGAGCCTCCCCTGCCCCCCCCGGGAGGCCCTCTGGAGGCTTCAGGGACCGTCCGGAGGCTTCCCTGACGCCTTCAGAGCACTCCAAACGACCCTCCGAGCAAACCGGAAGTCACTTCCGGATTGCTCGGAGGGTCGTTTTAAGCGTTCCGAAGGCTTCAGGGACCGTCCGGAGGCTTCCCTGACGCATTTGGAGCGCTTAAAACGACCCTCCGAGGAAACCGGAAGTCACTTCCGGTTTGCTCGAGGGTCGTTTTAAGCGTTCCGAAGGCTTCAGGGAAGCCTCCAGATGGTCCTTGAAGCCTCCGGAGGGCCTCCGGGGGGGGGGGAGGCTGTTTTCGCCCTCCCCAGGCTCCTATAAAGCCTCTGGAGCCTGGGGAGGGCGAAAAAAGGCTTTAAAAAAGGGTGAAATCAGCTGTCCAGTGCGCGCATGCGCACTGGCCAGCTGACAGGGCAGCGCCTCGCGTGCCCTGACAAATGGCTCTGCGTGCCACCTGTGGCATGCGTGTCATAGGTTCGCCATCACTGCCCTATGCTATGCTGAGCCTTCACTGCTTTTCGGAAAGTTAGGAATGCAGAGCCCTGCCAGTCATCAAGGGCAAGAGTATTCCATAGGGCAAGGACTGTCACGAAAAAGCAGGTTTCTTAGCTCCTGTATGATGGCAAAATTTAAGGGAAGGATTTAGGAGAATCATATCAGATGGTCTTGGGGAAGGCAATGGAAGGTTAATCTCAAAGCCTATTTAAATACCAGCCTATGATTTATTTTATTTATTGCATTGCACATTCACATCAGATTTCTGTAAAAAGGAATATATGGTAAAATATAAAACAGAGAGTATAAAATCTGAAATCTTAATGGGAAAATTACAGGTTGCAAATTTAATGTTTTACTACATTTGTTGCCACCAGGAAATTAGTGAAATCTCGTTTATAAGCTCTGTTATGAAACTCTGTCACTATGGGTTTTGGATAGTTTGTTTTTTGACCCCACAGCCACAATTTGATGATGGTATTTTGCCCCTCTTCTAGAGGGCATCGGCATCTCTACCATGGCCAGTGTAAATTCGATTCAATGTTGTCCATCATCACGCAAGGGGCTGATCAAATTGAGGTTTTTGTTCTGGATTACCAAAATAAAAAGCAGTTCCGATGGTTCTCGAAGATGCCCGGAGTGGGGAGAAGATTGTACTTGTGTAGTCATGAACAGTTTTTCCAGGCCTAAAAGTTAATGACCAAAGGTGGGTCAGAGGCCTTTTTGTAGATGCTTAGGTATTTAGATTCTAAAAGAGATAGGTACTCTTCTTGCAAATTTTGGTTACCTTGACATCTCAATACTGGTTGCTGGTTGAAGGGCACCAGGCACATCTCCTGAAATCTTGGAGACCACCTAGATGGCTGAAGAACATTTTCAAAGCTTTTGTGTCTCTTTGGGGAGACTCATTGCTGTCTACCCAAGACTAGCAAAATTGAAGTAAATGATGCGGAGTCAGAGTCATATATGCCAAAGTGGGATTATGCATGATTTATGCAAATGCAAAGCCCAGAGGCTCCTTGGTGCTGATCATTCTGAGGTGTGTAGGGGGTACACATGCATGTCATTTGAGGGCGTCCCCTTGGGGATATCAGCTCTCCCAAATATGTGATTTGACTGGATTCTGATGAGATCATTTCTCCTCTCCAGCTGATGTCCCCCCAAAAAGGACTCTGCTGCAGTGGGTGCTTACTGGTTTAAGTTGCCCTTTGTGGTTTTTTTCTCTTCCGTAGTTGCAGAGTGAGTAAAATAGTTTGAAGTGTGTGTTTTTAAGTGTTTTGGTGCACCTTGATTCTAAGTGAAGCAAATAGCTGAACTGCTGCTGAATGGATTGCGTCTTGGCAAAGTCTATATCTTTCCCTCCCTCCATCTCTCTCTCTCTCTCCCCCCCCCTCTCTCTTTCTCTCTCTCTCTCCTCTTTCTCTCTCTCCCCCAATTTCTCTCTCTCTCTTTCTGTCTGTCTCTCTCCCAATTTCTCTCTCAATTTCTCTTTCTCCCCAATTTCTCTCTCTCTCTCTCTCTCTCCAATTTCTTTTTCTCCCAATTTCTCTCCCTCCCTCTATCTCCCTCCCCTCTCTCTCCCTCCTCTGAGCATTTATGTTTATGTATGTGGAATATTTTGCGAGGGCATCTTGATATCACGGGGTAGCTGTAAAACAGGAGAGGCAGCCATGAGAGTGATATTTCAACAGCCTATGCTGAAGCAGCTTGTCCAATGCTTCCCTAACAACACAAATCAACCCTCCTTCTCCTGCTTTGAAGTGTGGGGTGAAGGCATTGGGGGCCACTGAAGACAAGCAACTGGGGGAGTCCGTGTCTGCGTTCACTTTGTGGCTTGGCTTTACTTTGGCTGTAGCTTTGACCGGCTGGTTGAAGTGGGCGAAGCAGTCAGGCAGGATGTACGTTCCCACTTCCCGCTCAGCTCCCCCTTGGCCCCTGTGACCTTACATACTAGGAACCAAACTGTTCACATGGATATTTGATAGACAGGTGAAATTATCTCTAGGAGCTTGTTGAACAAGTACTCCTAGGAAGGTGCCTTCTTCCTATGGCCAACCTATTCTCCAAAGCCCCTGAAGGCAGGACAAGAAGCGATGGGTGGAAGCTACTCAAGAAAGATCCAACTTAGAACTAATGGGAAACTTTCTTACAGGGAGAACAATTAATCAGCAGAAGGGCTTCTGTCTGGAAGTTGTGGCTGCGCCAACATTGGAAATTTTAAAGAAGAGATTGGATTGTCATTTGTCTGAAATGGTGTAGGGTCTCCTGCTTAAGCAGAGTGTTGGGCTAGAAGACCTCCAAGGTCCCTTCCAATTCTGTTATATTCTGTTCTATTTCCAAATATGAAAATTAACTCAATGCTCAGACCGCAGGGACATAGATGGGTTTGTTGAGTTACTAGAAACCTCTTAAGTGCGATAAGGAAATTCCAAGCCACAGCTGTCAATCGGAGTTTCTCACCTCTTCTTGCATGACCCCTCTTCCCGAGCGCAGACTCAAGATGTCCATCTCCGCTTTGCAAGTCCTAACCCTTCTCTCCTAACCAAACATTTCCATTTTATTTCCTGGAGGTTCTAAAATGTATGGAATTCAGATTTCAGTAGGATCCATAAAATCTTCCTTCTTTACACGCTGTAGAAAGTGTTGGGTACAAAAGGCTTTCGTGCATCTCTTCCACAGTCATCAACCATAATTCATATTAACTCAAGTATTTTAACTCGGATATTTATACATGTTACCATCATCATACCTCCATTTACATTTGACTATAATTGTTTAAACGTCTTTCATTATAAAATATACCAAAATTTAATACATAACCACATACTGGCATTTCATTTACTATTTCTAAAATCCTCCAATAACACTGAATCTTTATATCAAATTCTAGCTAAACATCCATAATATTCAATAACAAAATCTTCTAATCCTCCTTTCCAAATCACTGTTTATACAATTTACATCCAGGTTCCTTATGTTGTATACACACACACACACACACACACACACACACACACATTGTTATCATTATCCCTTCTTTATTTGACTATATCCTGCATCATAACATTTCCCCCCTAATAATCAAGACTTAACTGTATCTAAGTTCTTCTTTATTAACCTTTATATATAATCCAAAAGGATTTCTAATCTTCCTTTCATGGGTACCGTTCAATATTCATATCCAATTATTACTTATGATAACACTACACATTGTATACATTATTATCATTATCAATTATTTATTTAACTACATCTATTGTCACTAAATTTCACTAAGTTTAACTAATTTTAAATTATACTCTTCCATCAATCAACCTGTATCTTTCCAGTAGCAAAACAGTCTCATATCTTCTGCCATTTATGGTGTCAGTCCTCTAATCATCTCCTTAATCAACTTTGTATGGACTCCTCTTAGCAACTCCTTGCTTACAAAATCTCTCATGTAATTTTGATGCCCTTCTATTTTCTTAATCAACTTTTCTTTGATTGCCGGTAGTGTTATCAATGATGTTACTAATAAAATTTCTCTCTTTAAATCCATAAATTCTTTTGTTTTTTCTTCTTCTGTATCTTGCCATCTGGGGTACAGTTTCCCTCCATTTAATTCCTCTTTCAGTATTCCACTCTTTCCATTTTCAGAAAAAAACCAATCGCCATAAATATCAGCAAATTTATCAGGAGGAGGCACCAACATCGCGATGATACGGACGTGCGGTCTCAATGCTCCGAGACCGCTGATACTTTTGCCGCTGGGTGGTCCAATCGGACCTAAACCATCCCGCAGAGACGGTGAACAGGAAGAACATCTTGCTGATCTCAGGGACATCGCAAAGTCCCTGATCGATCCAAGAGAAGTTCTTCAAGCCGGCGACAAAAAACCCAGCCATTAGTCTGATGAAATCGGGACGGCTCCAAAACAGAAGGATATGGAAAGAGAAAGTGTTAGATATTAACACTAGCTACCATGGTTTCCATTCTGGTCCTCTGTTCCGGCGGGAATAGAGGTTTAAACTGATTGGCTAAGAGGTCTGACAGCTCCTGTTAGAGCGGCCTCCAGCAGTAACCAAGAAAGAAACCACTCAACTCCATTTTTCAGAATTAAGAGTACTTTTACTGGTTATGAGTAGGAAGCAGCTAGCAAAGCAAGATCTGAGGCAAAAGCGTGTGTAATCATAGATATCAATATGTGACCCAACTCGCTCCCCCTAGTAACCCCAACCCCCAGTCCAATCCGCACACCCCATAGGTGTCATGTGGGCTGCAGCTTCAAAACCCATCATCAGGTTGGTATGCCGGATGGTTGGCCTTGGCGGCAATTCCACTATCTGCGGCAGTAGATGGTGAGAAAATCACTCCCTTCTTCATTCACTCCTGTGCGCTTCCCCTCCCAAATACCATATCATCTCCCCCTCCCCATTTCAATGGCAGCCGAAAGCAAGCAGCAAAGCAGAGCCTGATAGCTCCCTATAAAAGGAGAGCTGTCAGACCGAACAGTTGCTGGATTGTACACACTTGACTGTTATAATAAAGAGATGTTGTTGCGTTAAGCCTGAGTCTGCCTTCTCAGTGCCCTCTGGCGACGAGGATGGGATTGAGAGGCAGATAGGCGAAGAACGAACAATGAGACATCCAGCAAGTAAATCCAGCCCGGAGCATTGGCGCAGCATCGAGCGACCATTTTGAGTGGCAAATTCGAATTGCCTCAGACAAGAATGGCCATGCATGCCCCCCCAACTCCATATGACCCGGTGGCCGAACACTGGGAATCGTATATGCTGAGGTTCGAATGCTTCCTCAAGGCAAACGACCTCATCGGGGTTCCCGACTCTCGCAAGAAAAACCTCTTCCTGTGTTACTGCAGCCGAGAGGTCTTCGAAATGGCGAAGGAACTGTCGGAGCCAACTCCGATCCAAGCGGTCCCTTGGGCGGCGTTACAACAGACTCTAAAAACTCACTACACACCCAAACCTTTGAGGCACGTCCGCCGCCATGAATTCAACGTGCGGAACCAAAGAGAAGGAGAGTCCATTAACCAATAATTTGCGGCCTTGCGAAAAGCAGCAACATATTGCAACTTCCGTGACCTGGACGACCAAATTTTGGACCGCTTAATCTGCGGAGTGCGGGACATTAACCTGCAGAGACATCTGCTAGCCAGATCGAACATGTCTCTGCAGATCGCACTTGATGAAGCCAGGGCGTCCGAATCTGCTGACAAGTCCATGGAAGCCTTGCAGCGCCAGCACAACACGCCACAAACCGCGCAAAAGCAAACGTGTGTACATCATTGGCCGCTGAACAAGAACCCTCTGACAGCGAAGACGATGACAGCTACTGCATGCGCAGTAGCTGCACAAAACCAGCGCGAAGATTCAACTCGCGCCTGCCGCCCTGCGCAAGCTGCGGAGGGGACCATGCCCGGTCTATCTGTCGGTTTCAGGACGCAACCTGTCAGCGTTGTGATAGGAAGGGGCATATTGCTAAAGTGTGCTGGAGCGAATTCCCTGCCACCGCTTGGCAGCCAAATTCAACCCGCCAACAGAGGCCCAACCCAGGGGCCTGGCAGAAAACCCAAGGGCGCCCAGAGAGAGAACCCAAACTGACCTATCAAACCACGATAGGTCAAGTCCGCACAAGGCGGCCAAAAAAGCTGAAAGTCACAGTCCTCATTGAGGATGCTCCCTGTAAGCTTGAAGTCAACACTGGATCGTCACTAACGATCATCACTTGGTCGACCCTGAAGCAAGCCAGATATGATGTTGCGCGACTACCAGGGGAACCGAGTCCCCATCGTGGGCCAGGGCACCTTCCGGGTGCAATTTAAAGGCATCAGCACCCAGCTTGTGGTGGAGGGGGGGAGGGGAAAGAACATTCCAATAGAGGGTTGTCTTATTACATCGGTCGCGGGGAGGAGGGGATGCGAGGACAGGAGAAGACCACAACGTCGGTTGGGAGACACCCGGTCGTTTGTACCAACCCCCGCAATCTAGGTGGTCAGGAACTACAGAGCCAGGGCCTGAGGCTGATGCTCTGCAATGCAAGGTCCGTGACCAACAAGGCCCCCCTCATTAATGAGCTGATCTCAGAGGGGGAGCTGGACCTTGCAGGGATAACGGAGACCTGGTTGGGCCACGAGGGTGGTTTACCCCTCGTGGAAATGTGCCCACCGGGTTTCCGTGCATTCCATCAGCCTCGGGCCCTGGGTAAGGGTGGTGGGGTGGCGGTAGTTATACAGGAATGTCTAGAGCCGAGGGAGTTCACTGTACCTCAGATACCCGGATGTGAGTCCCTTGGTGTGAAATGGGGCCCAGGGAGGCAGTGGGGCTTGCTGATTGTATACTTGGCTCCTCGCTATGTGTCAGCAGCCCTGCCCGAGCTCCTCGAGCTGATCTCAGAGACGGCAGTTGAGACCCCCAAGCTTGTGGTTATGGGGGATTTCAACTTGCCGTCGACGGGGGAAGCATCCGAGGTAGCTCGGGAGTTCATGGCTTCCATGACAGCCATGGACCTGACCCAATTAATTCAGGACCCCACACACGAAGGTGGCCACATTCTGGACCTTGTTTTTGTATCTGAACAGTGGACGAGTGATCTGGGAAGAGGGGATGTAACCATTACCCCCCTGTCATGGTCAGATCACTCATGTCTCCGGCTGGACTTCCCTGGCGCTACCCCCCACCGCGAGGAGGCAGAACCAAACTGTCCAAGTTGGTACCGCCCCAGGCGCCTGATGGAACCGGATAGGTTCCAGACGGAGCTTGGGCCATTCCCTGTAGCCCTGACCCGCTCTCGCTCCGAGAACCTAGTGGCTGCCTGGAATAGGGCGGCCGCTGGGGCCCTGGACCGAGTTGCGCCTTTGCGGCCTCTCCTGCGGCGACGACCCACCCGGGCTCCTTGGTTTACCGAGGACCTGAGGGTGATGAAGCGCCATAGGAGACGCCTAGAGGGCAGGTGGAGGTCCTCACGCTCCGAATCTGACCGAACACAGGTAAGAGCCTATTCACGGACTTACCTTGTGGCATTAAGAGTGGCCAAACGCAGACATTGCGCCACTCTTATTGCGTCCGCCGATAACCACCCTGCCGCCCTGTTTCGGGTGACCTGCTCTCTCTTATCACAGAGGACGCGGGAAGCCCCTTTACAGGGCAGAGCAGAGGAGTTTGGGGAATATCTGCAGGACAAAATCGCTCAGATCCGGAGCGGATGGGCCCCCTTCAGTGGACCAGAGGAGCCGCCAACAGTGAGTCTTGTGAGACCATTCTGGGAGGAGTTTGATTCTGTTGCCCCCGAGGATTTGGATAGGTTGCGTGGACGGCTGCGACCGACCACATGTTTAATGGACCCGTGTCCCTCCTGGTTGGTACTGGCATCCTGGGAAGTGACACGAGGCTGGCTACTGGGCTTGGTGAACGCCTCTTTGAGCGAGGGGTCCTTGCCTGCCGCCTTGAAAGAGGCGGTGGTGAGGCCCTTACTCAAGAGGCCTTCCCTTGACCCGATGGAGCTAGCTAATTATCGTCCAGTCTCCAACCTTCCCTTTTTGGCGAAGGTTGTAGAGAATGTGGTGGCACAGCAGTTTCCACGACACCTTGAGGAATCCGATTATTTAGACCCACGCCAGTCCGGCTTCCGGCCTGGACACAGCACGGAGACGGCCTTGGTCGCGTTGGTCGATGATCTCTGGAGGGCCAGAGATAGGGGTTGTTCCTCTATCCTGGTCCTATTAGATCTCTCGGCGGCTTTTGATACCATCGACCATGGTATCCTATTGCGCCGGCTGGGGGGGATGGGAGTTGGAGGCACCGTTCTGCGGTGGTTCGGCTCCTACCTCTCTGACCGGACGCAATGTGTGTTGGCAGGGGGGCAGAGGTCGACCCTGAGGTCACTCACTTGTGGGGTGCCTCAGGGGTCGGTCCTCTCGCCCCTTCTGTTCAATGCATATGTGAAGCCGCTGGGGGAGATCATCCGTGGTTTTGGGGTGGAGTATCATCTGTACGCTGATGATACGCAGCTGTACATTTCCACCCCAGACCACCCCAACGAGGCTGTCGAGGTGATGACCCGGTGTTTGGAAGCCGTTGGGGTCTGGATGGGGGACAACAGACTCAAGCTCAACCCCTCCAAGACCGAGTGGCTGTGGCTACCGGCACCCCGGTTCAGTCAGTTGATTCCATCACTGACCATAGGGGGCGAGCAATTGCCCCCTGTGGAACGGGCGCGCAATTTGGGCGTCCTCCTAGATGCCCGGCTGTCAATGGATGACCATGTGGCAGCCGTGGCAAGGGGGGCGTTCCACCAGGTTCGCCTGGTGCACCAATTGCGCCCCCTACTGGACCGGGATGCCCTACGCACGGTCACTCATGCACTGGTGACGTCGCGGCTGGACTACTGCAATGCCCTCTACATGGGGCTTCCCTTGGGATGCGCTCGAAGACTGCAGCTAGTCCAGAACGCAGCTGCGCGGGCTATTATGGGGAGTACTAGGTACTCCCACGTAACACCGCTCCTGCACGAGCTGCACTGGCTGCCTGTGGTCTTTCAAGGTGCGTTTCAAGGTGTTAATTACTATCTTTAAAGCGCTCCATGGCTCAGGACCTAGGTACTTGCGGGATCGCATCCTACCACACACTTCCCTGCGACCGATTCGCTCTCACAGGGAAGGACTCCTCCGGGTGCCATCCACTAAGCAATGCCAACGGGCGGCGCCTAGGAGTAGAGCCTTCTCTGTGATGGGCCCAACCCTCTGGAATGACCTCCCCCCCCCCCCCCGATATCAGAACCACCACCGACTTCCGCTCCTTTCGACAAAAACTGAAGACTCACCTGTTCCGTTTAGCCGGCCTGGCCCATTTATAGTTTTATTCTACCTCCTGGCAGATATTTTAATTGGGTATTTTTAGGGTATTTAAATACTGCTTTTAACTACTTTACTTCAGATATGTACAGTTTCTTATTGCCTCCTCTTTGTGTTTGTATTTTCTATTTATTGATGTGTTTTTATTTGACTGTACACTGCCCCGAGTCCCTTTGGGGAGAGGGGGCGGTATAAAAATCTAAATAAAAGTAAAGTAAAGTAAAGTAAAGCTTCCCGTGACCGTGGCCAGTGCACCGCTACAGAGCCTCCTGGGGCTAGACTGGTTCGAAGCCCTGGAGTTGGAAGTCACCGGGATCAACGCCATAAAGGACAGCGGCACCGAGGCGATTTTTAAGGAGTTCTAGGACGTCTTCAGCTCCGGTCTCGGTAAATATGTGGGGACACCAATTTCTTTTAACTTGGACCCCAATGTCGCGCCGATCAGGCTCAAACCCAGGAGAGTGCCTTTCGCTCTCCGCCCTAAAATCGATAGGGAAATTGACAAACTGGTGAGTCAGGGGATCCTAGAGCCAGTCGACCATGCACGCTGGGAGACCCCTATAGTGACCCCAGTCAAGCCGGACGGGTCATTCCGCATCTGCGTGGACTATAAATGCACAATTAACAATGCGCTGCAACAAAGCGCCTACCCTGTGCCCATTGTACAGCACCTACTACATTCGCTAGGGCCAGGAAATTTTTTTGCTAAATTAGATATGGTGTGGGTGTACCAGCAGTTGCCTGTAGATGGCGGCATAGCAGAGGCTCAAACCATCATGATGCACAGGGATGCATTCAAATGCCACCGCCTGCAATTTGGAGTTAGTATTTCCCCTGGACTATTCCAAAGCCTCATGGAACGGCTTTTGCAGGGGATACCAGGAGTCGTCCCCTATTTCGACGACATTTTGGTATCGGCTGCAAACGAGGCGCAACTTTTAAAAAGAGTTAGGGCTGTTTTGACCAGAATTCGTGAAAAAGACCTCCGGCTCAAAAAAGAAAAATGCAAAACTAATGTGCCCAAGGTAGAATTTCTGGGGTCCATGATTGATGGCTCTGGGATCCACCCGACATCCCAAAAAAGTAAAAGCTATCCAGGAAGCCCTTACACCTTGCAATCAGGCCGAGCTGCAGGCATTCCTCGGGCTCCTTAACTTCTATAGCGTCTTTCTCAAACAGAAAGCAACAGTTGCTGAGCCCTTACATCGCCTCCTGTCCAAGAACGCCAAATGGTCCTGGGGCCGCATCCCCTTTTGGTGTCGGCGCTGTCCTCAGCCACCGCATGCCCAATGGCATGGAAGCCCCCATCGCTTTCTACTCGTGAACCTTGTCTCCCACTGAAAGAAACTATAGCCAAATGGACAGAGAGTCTTTGGCTGCTGTAGTGGGAGTCAAGCAGTTCCATGAGTACCTCTATGGCCAAGATTTCGAACTTGTGACGGACCACAAACCGCTGCTGGGGCTACTGGCTGGGGACCGACCTACCCCAGTTTCCTTGTCTCCACGCATGACCAGGGGGACTGTTTTCCTGGCTGCTTACTCCTACAAACTGATTCACCGCCCTGGTTCCACGTTGAGACATGCCGACACTTTAAGCCGCTGTCCCCTACCCGAACTGCTGACCGACCCCACTCCCGAGACACCGGTCCTTCTTATTGACTGCTTGGACTCTGGACCTGTCTCGTCCAATGACGTTTCCCGCTTTTCTGCTAAAGACTCTGTTATTAAGCAGATTCTGAACTGGGTGTGGAGAGGGTGGCCCAAGGGGCCTGTTGGGACTGAATTTAAAATGTTTTTTACTAAACGTGATGAGTTGTCGGTAATCATGGGCTGTTTACTATGAGGGGACCGGGTGGTTGTTCCAAGCAAACTGCAAAAGGCAGTATTGGAGGCATTACATGTAGGGCATCCTGGCATCGTCAGGATTAAGTCCTTGGCTAGGAGCTACGTCTGGTGGCCTAACATGGACAGGGAGATAGAAGAGTGCGTGGCCACCTGCACTCCATGTCAGGAATCCAGACCAGCTCCCCCAGAGGCACCCGCTAAGGAGTGGGAGCGCCCTCAGGCACCCTGGTCTAGGGTGCACATTGACTTCGCTGGCCTCGTTCATGGCCAAACGTTCCTAATAGTTGTGGATGCATACTCGAAATGGTTAGAGGTAGCCCTGATTTAACTTTAACTTTTATTTGATTTCTAGACCGCACCCTCTCCCAGAAGGGACTCGGGGCGGTGATGACCTCTACCACGGCAGAGGCGGTCATCAAGGTGCTATGAAGACTGTTCTCCACGCACGGCCTGCCCGATGTCTCGGTCTCAGACAATGGGCCCCAATTCACGGCCATGCAATTCGAGACCTACTTAGCTAGTCAGGGAATTCGGCATGCCCTAGTATGTGCCATTCCACCCGGCCTCCAATGGTCAGGCGGAGCGAATGGTGCGATCAGCTAAAGAGGCCCTTGCCAGGATGGGCCTGGGTGATTGGCAAACACGGGTTGATCACTATTTACTAATCCAACACATTACGCCAAGCGCCACCACAGGGAGAAGCCCCTCTGAGCTTCTCACCGGTTGCCGTCTAAGGTCCCACTTAGACCGGCTATACCCAAATTACTCTGCCACATTGCCCCCAGATTCCACAAGCAAGATTCGAAACTTTAGCATAGGGGATTCAGTATACGCCCACAACTATGCCGGGGGAACTCTGTGGATTCCTGCTACGGTGATAGGCATCACCGGGCCTCGCTCTTACTTACTAGAGCTAGAGGATGGTAGGAATTGGAGGAGGCACATTGACCAACTCCTTGGTTGCCTCTCCCACTCCAACCTTAGGGTACCAGACAAAACTCTGAAACCAAACGACCAAGGCCCTACCCAAAAGGAGCAAGCATTCACTCCTTCCACAGCCAGCTCAAACCCGCAAGGTCTGGAAAACTTATCTGAGTTCGTTGCAAAGCCAGGGAACTCCAGCCGCGGCCTGGGGTAAATTCCAGCAGGTTCCACAGAGCAGAGCTGGAGAGCAGACGGGTCCGTCCGACCCGCCTGAAGAACCAGTTCCAAATGAACTGCGCAGGTCTGGTAGAGCGAAACAAAGACCTGCCTACCTCAAAGACTATGTGACCAATAGGAACATCCCAACCAAGAGGGGAGAGGTGTTAGATATTAACACTAGCTACCATGGTTTCCACTCTGTTCCTCTGTTCCGGTGGAACAGAGGTTTAATCTGATTGGCTAAGAGGTGTGACAACTCCCTATAAAAGGAGAGCTGTCAGACCGAACAGTTGCTGGATTGTACACACTTGACTGTTATAATAAAGAGATGTTGTTGCGTTAAGCCTGAGTCTGCCTTCTCATTGCCCTATCTAACAGAAAGTGTTTCCAGCTGGTGAGGAATTTTTACTGTTTTGAAAGAGACTGCCTATAAAAAACTTAAAAATTAATTTAAATTGGGGAACAGAAGAAATAAGTGGAGGAATTAAGTTTGGAATAGTTTTGGACAGTGGATTATCTTACTTTTTAAATGCTATCTTCGTGGATGGAATTTATGCAAGCCTTTTAAAACGAATGGATTAAGTTTTCTTTTATTTATTTTTCCCTTTTATTATTCTTTGTAACCTATGGACTAAAATTCTCCTCTTTCATTACTGTGGGTGTTCTTCTAACTCATTCAAGAATCGGACTTTTTTTTAAACTTGAAATACAAAAAAAGATACAAAAGAATCAAAGAAAATTGCAACAATAACACTGCTACTCGGAGGCTGGAGGTTTGTGTATTGGAAACGAAACACTCTTATTTTTCTCACTGATTATCCTGGCTTGGCACTCCAAGGTCTCACTGCTTGTTTATAGAGAGTGATAAGAAGAAAAGCATACACATGTCCTTTTGAAGTATATCTTTAACGAGAGAAAAGTGAAAATAAAACTTTATTGTGAATCTATGCTTAATCTTGTTAAAACCTTCCAAGCTAGAGCAGCAGTGTTTGTTAGTTGGAGATAATGGCACAATTTCAACAGCAGAAAGAAAATTTAAGTTTGCAAAAGATATTCTTAGAAATACAGAAATTATCCAACACATATGAGAGGATAGAGAAGAAGTTGGAAGACTTAGAGCACCTAACAGTAAAAGATGATGAAGTTGGAGATGTTTATCAAGTGGAAAAAGTGGTGGTTAGAATCCTAAAAATCAAAGAGGAAAATGACTGTAAAGAAATTAAATTTGCTGATATTTATGGTGATTGGTTTGTCTCTGAAAACGGATGTGTTGCAATTACTTTGACATTTGAAAGATGTGGCCCAGTGGTGAAATTCATTTTTTTTACTACCAGTTCTGTGGGTGTGGCTTAGTGGGCGTGGCTTGGTGGGCGTGGCAGGGGAAGGATACTGCAAAATCTCCATTCCCATCCCACTCTGGGGCCAGCCAGAGGTGGCATTTGTTGATTCTCCAAACTACTCTAAATTTATGTTACCGTTTCTCTGAACTATTCAAGGCCGTTTTGCTACCAGCCCTGTATTTCAGACAAGAGAGAGAGTTTTTTGGAAGTGGTCTGAACCAGGGGTAGGTTCCTGCCGCCACTACTACCAGTTAGGCACCCGAAAAACTTTGTGTGCACATTTGCACTTAAAACGGTCTGCCCATGCGCACAACATTAAAAAAAGGGGGCAAATTACATTTTTTCCAATGAAGATTGTTCTGCGCATGTGCAGAACAGAAAATCAAGATGGCCGTCACTGAAGATGGAACAAGTACGGTCACATGTCCACTGGAGTTACTACCTATTCGGCCAAACGTACCATACCAGTAGGAACCCACCTCTGGTCTGAACCCAGGGGTGAAATACTACCAGTTCGGGCATTAAAAAATGCTTTAAAAAGTTTTTTAAAAGTTTGGTGCACATGTGCTCGCAAGCGAACCAGTATCAGGCTTCAGAGCATTTTGCCCCTGAACCTTTGAGATTCTCTTCCTCTTATTCAAATGATACACAGAACAGCCCTCTGCCTACCAACAGCCAGTGGAACTGAATTCAGCACCAAATGCATTGGAGCATTTCATCTTCCAGAGCCTTGCCTCCTGGGAAAAAAAAAACTTCTTTATGTTCAGATCCTTGTTGATGCCGTTTTTATTTTTTGTGGGGGGGTGGGGGGTGGATTCTTAGGTCAATTCAAAGCTTGCTTTTCTCCGTTTTTCACAACCTCAGCAAATCAGCCTGCAGAAATTTGCGTGCAGCTGCTGCTCGGAGAGTCTTTGCAGAACCCAGTTAATTGTAGCCCTTCAAGGCAGCTTGATTTGCATAATTAATTATGCCTTTGAGCTGGAGGGGGACAAAAGACAAAGATTTCTTGTCAGCTTGGGGGGATTAGAAAGGTCACAAATGAAAGATTCAAGGCATGCATCTGTATTCAACTTGCCAGTAGGAAAAATAGCAAAGAGCAAGCTGAGGAAGGCTGTAATAACTGCATCTGCTTCTTCCATTGCAATTCACTTCCGTCCCTTTGGAAGGCATACATCTGTCGGGAGAGGGGAGGGGGGGCAGGTAGGACTTCGTGACCTATGGAATCAGAAGCTCTGAAATATCATGTGGGGCGTTCACAACTCAGCACCTGTGGCCCTGTGGCCTGAAGGGGAGGCATCCTGACTGCTGGACGTGGAAAGAGCTATGGTCCTTTTCACTGTATCCCATTGACCATGGGTCCCCAAACCTGGCCACTTGAAAACTTGTGGACTTCAACTCCCAGTATTCTCCAGACAGCTGGGAGATTAAGTCCACAAGTCTTAAAGTGGCCAAGTTTGGAGACCTCTGATCTAAGTGGAGAGATTGCAGAGGAAGGGATTACAAGAGAGTAAGTGATGCTGGCTGGGGGATTCTGGAAGATGAAGTCCACAAGTCTTAAAGTGGCCAAGTTTGGAGACCTCTGATCTAAGTGGAGAGATTGCAGAGGAAGGGATTACAAGAGAGTAAGTGATGCTGGCTGGGGGATTCTGGGAGATGAAGTCCACAAGTCTTAAAGTGGCCAAGTTTGGAGACCTCTGATCTAAGTGGAGAGATTGCAGAGGAAGGGATTACAAGTGAGTAAATTATGCTGGCTGGGGAATTCTGGGAGTTGAAGTCCACAAGCCTTAAAGTTGCTAAATTTGGGGACCTCTGCTTACAAAGCCTTTTGGACTCCGAGTCCCATATCCTCCGCTGCCAGTGTGGACCTTGAGAGGACCCTCCACTTTTGAGCAGCCTCCCTTCAACTGAACCAGCTTTCATGACTTGTGTTTTTGCTTTACTTCTTTTTTGCTTCTTTCCTCTTTCTTGCTCCTTCCCGCTTCCTTACCAGAAAAACTGATTGAGGGTCTGAAATCACCTGAGCCTCCACTCCTGCTCCCCGATCTCCTGCCTCTGGCCGATCCCTTCGGTAGCACCTCCGATGCTCTGAATGGTAAAACCTAGAACCCTCTTTCTTGTTTCCTGTCCTGTCTTGCATGCCTACCTGTGTTAGATTGCATGCTTTGCACACTTGCACACACACAAACACACACACGCACGCACACAGAGTCCCAGTGGGTTGGACTAGAAGACCTCCAAGGTCTCTTCCAACTCTGTTACTCTTTTCAAATGCCAGTTAAGGAAGGCCTGCAGGTATTTCCACAGTCTTTTCTCCTTGAGGGTTATGAGTGATTCCTCTTGCCTTGCTTGCCAGTTTCAGCCTTGTAGAATCTGCTGCAGGGATGAATGAAAGGCCTGAGTGGTGAAGGGTTTGAAAGGGTTTACATTTGCCTCCTGCAGCTAACTGGAGTTTTTCCCTCTGGTGAAGCCCTCCCATGATGGGACCTCTGAAATTTGATGTCAGGGTTTTATGCTTGGTTCCCCCCCCCCCATGGCAAAACGTGCAAAGTATTTTTCAGTTTAGATGACCCTCCTCCCCCAAATTAATAATATATCCTGAAATAAAGGATTAATTGGTCCTTGGTGGCATCTCGAAATACCACCCTGTGGCCTTAAGTGGGTTAATAAAAAAGAAATACAGAAAGTGACTTCAAAATATTGCCTGCCGATGATTTAGGGGGAAGCATCAAGATCTATACTAATAGGTTTTCTAAGCCAGTCAGTGCTGCAGACTCCCCTGAGTTGATTAAAAACCTAATTTTGCAGGTGTAACGTGGCAAACTGTGGCCAAACAAGAAGGGAGGGGTTCTAGAAATCCACTTTAAATTGAAATAATGACATTGAAATGGCAGCATTCCAAAAGCATAATATTTTAAAGTTCCAGGTTCAGTGAATGCAACAACCTAGGTGTTTTAAAAGCCAGCCAATTTGACTTTAAGGATTTTATAAAGCAAATTCTTGCAAACTTCCCTTCGTATGCTGGGCAGGAAATTTAATCAGCTACCTAAAACTTTACAAAGAGATAAAATTGAATTTACAATGAAAATGAACTTTCTCATCCGTACATTCAGTTTTAGAGGGTTTTTTTTCCTCCATGCATTAATGAATTTATTGTTAATAACTTCCAGCCTCAGTTTGTAAAGTTCTGTTTACCCATCCAGAATGGTGGAAGGTCTGCATTGGTGTAAAAGTTCATGTGAAAGTGAAAGGCCTAGGAAATGACCCTGAAAGACAAGGGGAAGAACCACTAACAAGGTGCGGTGGTCAGAGCCCCGGTAAAGAAAATATTTTGACAAAATATCTCAGAAGAAGCCCTCCCTAATTCAGGTGAAGATGATGAGAGGGAAGGGAGAACACATTCAGTCTTGAACATTTAATACTATATCTTTGCAATGAAAGTAGACAGTGTGTACGTGATACGGATTGCCTAGCCTGATGGGGCCTTATGAGGATGACAGAGAATTAAGTAGGGAAAGTCCTTTGTGGGGTTTTCCATTCAGTGAAATTGAACAAGCTTATGCTATTCTTGGACTGCTGCTCATTGGGATCACGACGTAGGTCGCAGGTGTCCCCACTGAGAGTGTAGTTGCCTTCAAGGTGTTTGAAACTCAGCACTGTGAAACAGATTTAGGCATTGTGCAGATAGGCTCAGGTGGTTGTTGGTGATGCCATCACAATAGCACTTATGGTGCTAGACTTATATACCGCTTCATAGTGCTTTACAGCCATCTCTAAGTGGTCTAGAGCCAGCAAAAGAAAAGGAAGGATGGAAGGAAGGAAGGAAGATAGCAATAACATTTAGACATATGCTGCTTCATAGTGCTTTTACAGCCCTCTAAGTGGTTTATAGACTCAGCAGACAGAAAAGGAAGGAAGGAAGGAAGGAAGGAAGGAAGGAATAGCAGTAGAACTTAGACATATATACCACTTCACGGTGCTTTTGCAACCACCTCTAAGAGGTTTACAGAGTCAGCCTCTTGTCGTCAACAATCTGGCTCCTCATTTTACGGAACTCAGAAGGATGGAAGGCTGAGTCAACCATGAGCCGGTCAGGATCGAACTGCTGGCAGTCGGCAGAATTTGCCTGCAATACTTGCCTTCTAGCCACTGTGCCACTCTGGCTCTTTTCAAACCACCTGAAACTGACCTCCTGCATCGGGGTCATCCCAGCCTGCTGCTTTCTTTTTCCTCCTGCCTCTGCTAACCCTGGTTTCTGCTCTCCTTCTCTTGTGCCTTCGGAAAGGAAAAGCCGACCTCGCTGCCGAGAGCCTCATCCCGGGCCTCGAGGCTCCTGTGCCCCAGCTCACGTCCTCCCGGGCAGATTCGGTGGCTTCTAGCAGAGCAGGTGGGTGAGGCAGCTTTGGCTTGGTCCCTGGAGGAACGGAGGCAGCCCACCTACCCTTCCCATTGTTGGGGTTTTTCCTGGGAACCTCAACTGGCTCCTTTCTTGGCAGCCTTTTGCTTTAGCCTTTAGCCCATCCTGAATTCTCCTGGTAGAACTGGAACTCAGACCCTTCCCGGCATGCTAGGGCTCTTACATCCCAGCAGATGCATCTCTTAGAATCCGTCCCGAATTAAGAGGAATTCCAGCCGCCCGAAATTAGAATAGGTACCACTGCATTAATGGGACGCGGTGGCTCAGTGGCTAAGACACTGAGCTTGTCGATCAGAAAGGTCGGCAGTTTGGCATTTTGAATCCCCAGCGCTGCGTAATGGAGTGAGCTCCCATTACTTGTCCCAGCTTCTGCCAACCTAGCAATTTGAAAGCACGTAAAAAATGCAAGTAGAAAAATAGGAACCACCTTTGGTAGGAAGGGAACAGTGTTCTGTGCGCCTTCAGCATTGTGTCATGCCGGCCACATGACCACGGAGACATCTTCGGACAGCGCTGGCTCTTCGGCTTTGAAATGGAGATGAGCACCGCCCACTAGAGTCAGGAACGACTAGCACATATGTGTGAGGGGAATTTTTACCTTTACCTTTTACCACTGCATTTCCCAGCAGGCAGATTTGAAAACCAGAATCCTTTGTCTATATAAACACCTTTGTGTAATAATAATAATAATAATAATAATAATAATAATGATAATAATAATGATAATAATAATAATAATAATAATAATAATAATAATAATAATAACAACAACAACAACAATAATAATAATAAATTTGAATTTATTAGCCGCTCCCTCTCCACACAGGACTCAGGGCGGCGTACAATAAAACATATAAAACATAAAACATATGTGCAAACACATAAACATCCAAATACACACATATACAAAGACATACATGCACGGAGGAGGTAACAAATTACATCACATGAATGTTAAAATCAGCCATTAAAATACCCCATTAATAATACCACAATTTAAAATTCAAAAGGACTGTCAGGAGGAATAAGAAAAAATTACGGTTGAGCCAGGCCAGATAATTGAAAGAGGTGGGTCTTCAGCTGTACACGGAAGAAGCGGAGATCGGAAGTAATCCTGATGTCACGGGGGAGGTCATTCCACAGGGCTGGGCCCATCACAGAGAAGGCTCTGCTCCTGGGTGTCGCCCCCCGACACTGTTTAGTGAACGGCACCCGAAGAAGTCCCTCTCTGTGTGAGCGGATTGGTCGTAGGGATGTATGGGGCAGGATGCGATCCCGCATGTAACTAGGTCCTGTGCCATGAAGCGCTTTAAAGATCGTAATCAAAACCTTGAAACGCACTCGGTAGACTACAGGAAGCCAGTGCAGCTCGCGCAGGAGAGGTGTTACAGGGGAGTATCTAGTCCTCCCCATAATCACCCGCGCGGCCGCATTCTGGACCAACTGCAGTCTCCGAGTGCATCTCAAGGGAAGCCCCATGTAGAGAGCATTGCAGTAGTCCAGGCGAGACGTCACCAGCGCATGGGTGACTGTGCGTAGGGCATCCCGGTCCAATAAGGGGCGCAATTGGCGCATCAGGCGAACCTGATGGAACGCCCCCCTTGCCACGGCTGTTACATGGTCATCCACGGACAGCCGGGCATCCAGGAGGACGCCCAAATTGCGCACCCGTTCCACGGGGGCCAGTTGCTCGCCCCCAATGGCCAGAGATGGAAGCAACTGGTTGAACTGGGGGGCCGGAAGCCACAGCCACTCCGTCCTGGAGGGGTTGAGTTTTAGTCGGTTGCCATCCATCCAGACCCGTACGGCCTCCAAACACCGGGACATCATTTCAACGGCCTCGTTGGGGTGGTTCGGGGTGGAAATGTATAGCTGAGTATCATCAGCATACAGATGATATCCCACCCCAAAACCACGGATGATCTCGCCCAGCGGTTTCATGTATGTGTTGAACAGGAGAGGCGAGAGCACCGATCCCTGTGGCACCCCACATGTGAGGGGGCTCAGGGTCGATCTCTGCTCCCCTGCCAACACACGTTGCGTCCGGCCAGAGAGGTAGGAGCCAAACCACCGTAAAACGGTGCCCCTGACTCCCAGCCCCTCTAGCCGGTGCAACAGGATACCATGGTCGATGGTATCGAACGCCGCCAAGAGATCTAATAGGACCAGGATAGAGGAACAACCCCTATCTCTGGCCCTCCAGAGATCATCAACCAACGCGACCAAGGCCGTCTCCGTGCTGTGCCCGGGTCGGAAGCCGGACTGGCACGGGTCTAGATAATCATTCTCCTCCAGGTGACGTGGAAACTGTTGTGCCACCACACTCTCTACAACCTTCGCCAAAAAGGGAAGGTTGGAGACTGGACGATAATTGACTAGCTCCGTTGGGTCCAGGGAAGGCTTCTTGAGCAGGGGCCTCACAACCGCCTCTTTCAAGGCGGCCGGCAGAAACCCCTCGCCCAACGAAGCGTTCACTAGGCCCAGGAGCCAGTCGCATGTGTGTGTTTGTCTTTAGATGTTTCTGTGGGCATTCTCTCCCTCTCCCTCTCTCCAGATGTTTGGGGTCTCTTTGACTCAGGGATTGGAGGAAACATTACTTAGATTTCTTCCAAAGTCAGCATGATGGGGCTCTTAGCTTCGTTTCAATAAGTTGAAATAACTTACACCTCCCCTGTAGGTGTCCAGGGATGTCTATGGGATGGTCAAAAAACAAAGTGACAGCCACAGGTGTGCAATCAAAGCCTCAGCTAGAACAGGGGTCTCCCACCTTGGCAACCTTAAGACTTGGCTGAGGAACTCTGGGAGTTGAAGTCCACAAGTCTTAAAGTTGCCAAGGTTGGAAACCCCTGACCTAGAAGACTAGTGAGGTACTTTAGTCCTAGTTCAGATCATTTAAAATAAAATAAAGGATAGCTCTCTAGAGTGGAGCCTGGGTTGGAAACTAGCCCCCAGCCAAGGGAGCAGCCCCCTCCTTGCTTTTCTCTGTGCTGTGATCTTCTACTCTGCTTCTTCTCCTGCTTCCAGATTCAATCACTGTGGATGACTCCTTGCTTGATTGCTCTCTGCTTTCTAACCCTGGCACTGATCTCCTGGATGAGTTCGCTCCTTTAGCTGTTTCATCCCAAACTCACAAAGGTAAAACTCCTTTTTAGGGTTTCATTTGTATGAAGAGACGAGACAAAAAACCTGAGTTGAGTTTGTTGTATCAACTCAAATCCAGAAAGCGCACACAGATAACTGATGCAGCAGGATTCATTAACTTCTTTATATACGTAAGAATAGATGAATAAATGTACAATACCAACAGGTGATTCCTCCAAGTTAGCACAAGGCAGGAGAGTTACAGGCAAACACAAGCAGTTAGTTTCATTTCAGCAGACAAGTCCAGACAGACTGCTAGTTTACTTCTCGGAGCAGCAGACTGCTTTAGTTTCTGTTTCAATTCTCTGCACAGACTCAGATCTTGTTAAGCACCCATTGGCTGACTTAGTTGCTATGCCTATTCACTGCCTGACCTTGTTCCCATGTCTCTCCCAGTCATGAACATTTTAACAAAACGAAACAAAACCAACGAGGTAAGGGAAACAGATCTTGGGAGAGACCTTCCGTCCCCCTCCAGAGAGCCCATGCTGAAAGAGAGGTGGGCTGGATTGAATGCGGGCGAGCGGGCAGTTTAGTGGCCCGCCTTCTTTGCTAGTTCGGGCAGGTGGAGAAAGGAGGCGTGCAATAGTCGAGGGTGAAGATGCTCCCCTTGGCCCTTGGTGGCAGGGGTGTTTCATCACAAGCCTCCTTTCTTTCTCTGCCTGCCCGAATGAGCGAAGGAGGTGCTGGTCCCAAACCTCCCGCTCGTCTGCATTCAAACCAGCCCCCGCCCCCTTTTGTCTCCTGGCATGGGCTCTCTGGAGGGGGAGGTTCTTTCCAAAGACCGGATTCAGCAAACCAGGCAGCTGTCAGAGAGAAGAGGGCAGCAAGTGCCCGTGGGCTTGTGCAGCAGCTGAATCCTCACCTCCTGTTCTTCGGCTGCTGCACAAGCCCACGTGGCATGCACTGCCCTCTTCTCTCTGACACCCGCCTGGTTCAAAAGAAGGACGAGGCTCCGCTGGTCATCCACAGGGGGGGGGTCCCCCTCGCATTTCTCATCTTCCCGGATGGGCTCCGGAGTCATCGCCAGCCGCGCAGAGCCTCGCCACGGCTGCATGCCGTAGAAAACATAGGCGCGTGCGCACACCCCGTAAATTACAGCCTTGGAGACTTTGTAACGGCGGGAAACAGTTGGAAGAGGGGCTTTGGTACTGCTCCGTGCTGTAGTTGTGCGGGGCGTGCACGCACCTATGTTTTCCATGCCGTGGAGCCGCAGCTGGAAGACGAGGAACAGGAGGGCGACCAGTGGGGCCTCGTCCTTCTGAAGAGGACCTGTCCCCAAAGAGAAAAACGCCGCTGCCAAGTACTTTTAACCTGTGATTGGAACACAAGGGGACCACAGTATGTGTGTCTGTGTGTGTGTGTGTGAGTGAGAGAGAGAGAGAAAGACAGATAGACAGATAGACAGAGAGAGGCACAGAGAGAGAGAGACAGAGAGGGAGGGAGGGAGAGACAGACAGACAGAGACAGACACACACACACACAGAGTGAGTGATTGAGTGACAGACAGACAGACATACACACAGAATGACAGAGAGAGGAAGGGAGGGGAGAGAGACGGAGAGACACACAGAGAGATAGAGAGGGAGGGAGGGAGGGAGGGAGACAAAGAGACAGAGAGAGACACACACACACAGAGTGAGAGAGACAGACACAGTGACAGATGGGGGAGGGAGGAGAGAGAGACAGAGATACAGACAGACAGACAGACACCCAGAGAGAATGACAGGCAGGCAGGCAGACAGAGAGAGAGAGAGAGAGAGAGAGAGAAAGAAAGAAAAAGAAGAACCTATGACCATAATGTTAGTTGCTAAGCAAGAGCGTCGTTAAATGAGTTTCGCCACATTTTCAAGTTGGCCATGCCCACCTGGTCACATGACCACTGAGCCACTCCCACAAAACAGGCCACACCTACAGATTAGGTTCTAAAAAAATGTGAAACCCACCACTGGTCTGAATAGATCATGGTAGAATGCAGGCATGTGGATGTAGAAACCGTCCTTGGCCAGTGGTTTCTGCTCAAAGCTTCCATGGTTCTCGGAGTATGGCAATGTGTCTTAACCGTTCTGCCGTAGGAAGCTGCTGTTCATTAAGTCAGATGGATGGGGAACGGCTGTGCCAGGAGAACCAAGGGTTGTTGATTCCAAAATTGCTGCCTTCCTATCGTGGCTACGTCATGAAGCCTTGGGTGGTTGCTTGAAAGGAGCATCCGAGCCACATAACATCACCTCCTTCAAACTTCCCTTTCTATCCAAAGTGCAGAACTCTTTCCTACTTTGGGAAGGGAGGTGCATAGAGTTGATGTAGAACTGCCAGAGTTGCAAAATGGCTTTCAATTTTAATTTCCTGCACTGAAAGGGGGATTTAACCACCTAACCAAAATTTTATGCTAGCAGAAGTGTGGTGAAACTTGGAAATAGATTTGGTCTCTCGGAGAAATGTGAGGTTTTGAGGAGGGGGTGGTTGGGTCTGTCCCCCTGACAGGCCTGGCACGGGCACCACAGCTGTCACCCGTCAGGCCTAAGGATGGCTCTCTGGTCAAGTGATCCTTCTCCTCGGTGTGAGAGCCTCCAAGGCAGACGTGAAGGTTTGCAAATTGTTCTCTCAGCAGGGCTCTTCCAAGGGAGGCAGAAGGACTTGTGGCCTCTTGAAAGGGGCACCCAGTCAGTTGCTCTTCACAAGGAGCACCTGTGCTAGGGAACTCCCGTGATATAAAACCCTCACCTGCATTTGAGGGGCAGCGTGAGATCAGTTGCACAGAGGATGATGCCGTCATCTAACCGGACTGAGAATCCAAGCCTTGTGCTCTCTCAACCCAGCTCCCTGTGGATTGTCCTCATCCCTAACTCTCGGGTGCAACTGGGCCATTTTCTCTTAGCTGCTTCCACTCCTGCTTCCCTTCCGTATAATTTTCACCTCCATCTCCTTCTGTCCTTTCCCTCGTTTTAAAAATACTCGGTTTGCATTTAACAGTTTGCAATAATCCTGCCTCCCTCCCTCCCTCCCCCTTCCCCACCTTGCAGCAAAACACATATGGCAAATGTTGTTTTGGTGGTTTCTAACCAGCTTTCTCTGCTCTTTTTCGTCCTTTTTAAATTTCCCCCCTCCCCACATCATGCTGCAGAAGATACTAACCTGATATCAGGCTTTGATGTCCCTGGGGGCACTGAAAAAGTGACAGAAGACGAGTTTGACCCCATCCCTGTGTTAATATCCAAAAATTCACAAGGTAAGCAGGTAGACCTCAAGGGGGAGGCCTTGTGGTCGTGAGTTTGCATGCCATCTTCCTGCCCACCCAGAATTCTTCTGTTGCGTTTGTTGGTTTCACGTTCTTTCGCGCGTCTGGCAGGACCACGTTATTTTCAGACCTCAAACCGGTTTATGGGGCAAAGATAGAGTTGACCATTCCCAAGCCTTCTGTTGGGCTTCTTAGACACAGGGAAAGACTCTTATGTTGAAACTCTAGTTTAAAGCTTTTAAAAAAAAGCCCAGCTGTCCGTCTGTCCTAATGCATCCCTGCTTGCAAGGCAATTAACGTTTCCAGGGCCCAACATTTTGGTTCTTCCTTGAAATAACTGGTGGGTGGGGGGTCTTCTTTCATTCTCAAAAGCTGCTTTGCCACCAAGTGGTTGAGAGCCCAAAGGTGTAGCCTCCACTAGACCTTTGTGCTAACTCTCTGCTGGTCAGAATCCTGGCTGCTTAGCTTTAGGGGAGGCCCAGGGTGCGAATTCCCTTCCTAGGGGCTTCACGTAGAGCCACCGAGCGAGTCTTCGCAGAGGGATCCACCGTGTGGGATCTTTTGTCCTAAAAGGCAAGAGGGAGGAGACTGTTTCCCTAGGTGACCTGTTGGAGTTCCCATCCTTCTCACTCAAATTCTCAGTTTTGGTTCTCTTCTTTCCTCTGAGAGGAATCGGTCCAAGCCCTCAAATGACATTTGGGGTGGGGCAGTGATGCCAAAGCCCAAACCGGAATGCGTCTGCATGCACACACCAGAGCCCCGGGCACCTGAAGAAACCTGGCGCATGCATGCCTGTCTTGCTGCTGTTTTCGGGCCAAAAACAGTCCGAAAAATGGCCCCAAAAAACAGCCTGGTTTTTAGCCGTTTTTCAGGCCATTTCCCGGCACTCTGGCACCCACGAAAACCAGCTGGCCGCCGCACATGTGCCGAAAACCAGAAGAGCAGCTGGTGATGGTGCGCGTGCCACAGAGAGGGCTCTGCATGCCACCTCTGGCATGCGTGCCACAGGTTCGCCATCACGGGGGTAGGGTGAAGCCAGTGTTCATCCCGCCCTGCTTAATGATGCCAGGGCTGATGACTGAGCCAGAAGAAGAACCAGTTAAATTGCTGAAGGGAGGAAGAAGGTGCAGCCACAGCCTCCGGTTCCTCCTCTTATTTCTGACGTTGAGTTCTGTGGCTTCAGGTTGCGGTGACTGACGGCTTGATGCTTGGAAATCCCTCTTTGGCCTCAAGGTCGGAGACCTCTGCAAAACGTTCTCCCTCCAGGCAGCAATTCTAACAGAGCCAAAGCTTGGGTAGATACCTCCTAGACCAGGGGTGTCAAACTCAAGGTCCAGGGGGTGCTTAGATCTGGCCTGCAGGGCCGCCCTGGAAACGGCAAAGGAAGGACCGACCCTCGGTGCCTCTGCCAGCGAAAACGGAACAGCCTTCCCGAGCTCCGTTTTCTGCGGCAGAGGGCTGCAGAAGGCCGTCCAAGCCGAAAACGGAGATCGTGAGCCCATTTTTGCTGACAGAATGCTCTGGTCCCCACAGGCGCCCCCGACACGAGTGAGGCCACAGACCCTGATGCGGCCCTCAATGAAATCGAGTTTGACCCCCCCTGTCCCGGACTGAGGTCCTTGCAGTTTTATCTGACTCTTTTCTTTTTGGGTGTGTGTGTGTGTGTCTGTGTGTGTGTGCTCGTGTGGACATCTTTCTCTTAATTTTTTTTTAAAACTAAAAGCTAACTTTTTTTACACCTGTGTCTTTTGCTGGATACTAAATTGCTGTCTCTCACACTTTCAGGTGGGCATTCTAGAAACAACAGTGGAAGCGCTGAGTCCAGTCTTCCCAACTTAGCCAGGTCTCTCCTGCTAGTGGACCAGCTGATAGACCTGTAGCGGTCGCTGAGTAACAGGCGGCTTCTGTAACGTACCTTAAAACCCTTTCGTTCCTTTTTTTCTTTCTTCTCTTCTTCTCCTCCTCCTAACAGAGCTAATCTTTAGTTGTTGGATAGTTGTTGTTTTTTTTTGGCTTTTGTTTTGTTTGAAATAACGCCCAATGGAGAAGGACCCTGCTCTGAAATTGCACCCTCAGCTGGGGATGGATCTGTCCTTGTTTCCAGCCCAGTCTTGATGCAGCCTGCAAACATTTCCCATGCAATTCTCTACTACCTTTAGGGGCGGCTACCCTTATGTATTAATCACCTGGCTACGATTTATCCGTTAGTGCCACCAAAACTAATTGTAAAAAAGAAAAAGCAAACAAACATGTAATCTGTGTATGATCCTTGCTAGAAATACATGCGACTAACCTGCCTAAATGATGCTAACTAAGATTGTCTGTCAACTTTTTCTTTTCCTCCGTGATTTTAAAAAACAAACAAGACCCGGGAGAGGCTAACGGGCAGGGAAGGAGCCTTGTCCTTCTCCAGTTCAGGGGAGTGTGTTGTTAGGATTTGGGGCCTGGACAGAGTGCCTTTCCAAGGCAAAATTGAATTCAAGGCCTGATGCTTAGATATAAAAGACATTTCGAGCCCTGAAGGAAGACAGTTTGCTCCGTATACTCCTGTTTTTGCAACCTGCTTAGGAATGGACTTGTGCTTAAAATAAACCAACCAATCAATAAAGATACTAAAGCTACGGAAATTGTTCTACGCAAAATGGTTAATGTGAACCATACTCTTGTGTCAAACAGCATGGCTAAGACCTTTTCTGTTGGGTGAACTACCCTTAGGAGGGGCGAGGGGGGGGGGAAGCTATGGCGACGAGGGTTGTGGGTCTGTTGAGGGATTGTATAAATTGTATGCACATGTCAGGTTTTCCTGGAAGGTAAGACTGATGTTTTGTTCTGTTTTCCTTGCTCAGTTTTTGCAATCCCTCTCTGTAGTATGAAGCCATCTTCCCCCTTCCTGATAGACAGAGGTTACTTTTTTCAGTTAGGGCCTGCTGCCTTTCTAGAACTGGCGTGAACTCCATGCCAATCAGTTTGCTGTAAATGCTTTCCGGCTTCGGTGTATCTGAACAGTTTTATTCTTTTGTTTTCATGTCGATATGCTCGGTTTCATCAAACTGCTGGCTATAGTAAACTTGTTTTCCATTGGCTTCTGGTCTCCAAGTCCAACATTAATGGTCCCCCCTTCCAAGATGTTCTTCCAAAAAGGAGAACGGCTCTTAACTCTGTAGTGGAAATAATCATTAGCTTCACTCTAACTTTGTGTACGTGCAAATGTATTGTAGTGGTTCAAACAGTGCAGTTTCCCCCATAGTATGAGTGTGCGAATGGCTCAATTTCTAGGTGTATCAGCCTCTCCTATAGGTTGGAAAGACCTTCTGACATAATAACCCTGAGTATTTCTTCTCCAGTTTTCCCACGTACAAATCTCCGCCTTCCAGAAATTAGCTCAACAAATTCTGTAAATAGAATTTCTCTGTCATGTCAATCCTCTCTTGAGTCTTTCTAGAGTCTACCTGCTGACGCCCTTCATTATAAAACAGTGACTGCTTCTGTGTGATGTGTGTGTGTGTGTATCCATAGGTTGTTTTTGCTGCACTTTCCTGATTTTCCCTGACAGAAACTTATATGAAAATGATCTTAGCAAAATTGTCAATAGTTCTTTCCATTTTGGGGCAGGATCTTTTCTTGACTCTTGATTCCTGAAGAGTTGGGTCACACAGACAAAGCTTTAGATAGAACGTTATTGTATAGTCAGATGATACTGAAAATATATGGAAAAAAGAATGGATTTTTTAAAACAAATTAACCACCTGCTGTATATTAGAAACCAACCCCCACCCCCACACCTCCCGTGAATTAAAGTACTTTTAAAAAAGAATGCTTTAACATTTTAAGTTTAATGAACTTGCTGAAGAGTTTTGGAAGGCGTTGCGTGAGGATAGTGCTGTGAACTAACCCATGTGAATGGGGGGAGGGTCTTTCCTTACCCACCCAATTAGCCAATTAGCTGGATAACTGGGAAATGATATTGTGAATTAAAGCTTACAGGCACCATGGAAATACTTCAGTAATAAAACCATGATAAGGTTGACTTGGGAATGGTGGATTGTTGGCTCATTGCTAGAAGCTGCAAAAGTCTGGTTTCCTTTTTCGAAGGGAGATCCAACTCGACCCCTCGGGGGTGGTCTCGCTCTGTCTTAATGTTTCTATTGATGGATCTAGATCTAAGGCACCAATGCCTTGTGGCTCTGTCCAAAATGGGCTGACAATTTTGGCCACGTTTTAACATCCTCTCTTACTATGCCTTCTGAAAGTAGCATTTATGGAATCTCCTCTCCTGCCCAAAAGAAATGTGCTTATAGCCTCTGAGCAGAGAAACAAAAGGAATAAATGTTATTTAAGAACATCTAAATGGTTATTAAAAGCTGAACTTTTAACATACATCTTCCCTGTAGCTGTCCAGGGGTGTCTATGGGTCATAGGTGTGCAATCAGAGCCTCACCTAAAACAGGGGTCTCCAAACTTAACAGCTTTAAGACTTGTGGACTTCAACTCCCAGAGTTCCAGTCCCTGGAATTCCTTCACATTGCATCCTGGGAAATATAATCCTACAACGTTTTGCCTTGTTATCGATGTTCCCCATTCCTAGGGGAGTGGGTCAAGCAATGACCATTCCGATCTTTACCGTAGCATGAGTTAAGGATGGGTTTCATTTTTCTGCCCCTCCTGAAAAACTCAGATTCATGACCCAGATTTCTCCTGACCCCCAATTCCAGGGGGGAGATGTGATTCACCGCAAGGCTTCCTGTACGAGAATGCTCTCATCCACTTCGGATACAGTAGACCACTGATCCATGGCGATAAACAGAGGCTGCATGAATCGCAGCAACCTGTTCAGGTGGAGCCACATGGCCTCCTCTAGATCACCCAGCAATTGAAGATGTGCCCGGCAGGAGTAGACTCCAAGGCCAGTACATTTGTGTTTTGTAAAGATCTCAGGAATGGAGACGAGGTAGATCAGAGGTCTTCAAACTTGACAATTTTAAGACATGTGGACTTCAACTCCCAGAATCCTCCAGCCAGCATAACTTACTCTTTTGTAATCCCTTCCTCTGCAATCTCTCCATTTAGATCAGAGGTCTTCAAACTTGGCCGCTGGAAGACTTGTGGACTTCAACTCTCAGAATTCTCCAGCCAACTGGCTGGAGAATTCTGGGAGTTGAAGTCCACAAATCTTAAAATGGCCAGGTTTGGGCACTCCTGAGGTAGACAATCACTCTGCAGTGTGCTGGTCGTTGCCCAAGTGTCTCACAAGAAACGGTTCCCTGTTCTGCTGTCTGGATCGGGCCCGATTCCCTTATCCACAGAGCACCAGGGATGAGCCAAGCGGGCCAAGCATGTTCTACTACCTCAGCCTACAACCCTCAAGGTCCAGGCTGTCCTGCAAACCTAATCCCATTCTAATTAGAGATGAAAAATGGCAGGGCTGGGATTAAGTTGTGACTAAGGAGGATGGAGGGAAAATGAAATTAACACCTTTCTAAACGAGACGTTTATGTATTGGCAAGCAGAGGAGCACATGTCTGCATATGTGGGTGGTTATTTTTTTTTAATGCTTTTTTCAAAGCCAAGGATCTAGAGACGATATGCTATATTAATCATGGAGTCTTTGGTGTCCTCTGAGCTTGGCTGTTTTCCTGCAGATGTTTCATTCCTCCGCTAGGTAACATCATCAGTTCACCAGTTGGGTGTCATGAAGCATCTGCAGGCAAACCCCCAAAGCACAGAGACCACCAAGGACTCCATAGTTCAACCTTGAGCTACCAATATTCTCTTCTTCTGTTATGCTATACAAATCCTGGCTCGGTCCTACAGCATTCCAATTTCTAAGACAACTTCCACACGGGGACTGGCCTGCCTGTTCTATTCTGCATATGCCACACTGAAAGATGAGCTGGCGCATTTTATTTATTTGTTTCTGAATGGCCAAACTCTTTTGGGTTGAAAGACTTTGCAGCTTTACCTGCAGATGCCAAAGAGCTTTGAATGCCACCTCCCTAGGAGGGTAGAGGCCCTGCCCTGCCCTGAACGTCACTTTGCCATGAAGGATGGATATGGAGGCTTTCTGAGTCCTCTGGGCATTGCTGGAAGTTGGGACATACCATATTTTGTAAGAGTAAAAAGCGCACCTTTTTCCCTCAAAAAAGAGGGTGAAAATCTGGGTGTGTCTTATACCTGCCCCCTTTGCAAAAATGGCCGTGGAAAGCCTTTAGGAGGCTTCCAGAGTGCTCCTGGGGGCTGGGGAGGGCAGAAATGAGTGAAAAACAGGCCATTTTTGCCCCCCCAGTCCTCAGGAGCACTCCACAAGCCTCCCAAAGCTTATTCATGCCCCCCCTTTTTTTTGCAAAAAAATGAGCTTGTTTTTGCAAAAAAACTGGCCATTTTTTGCTCATTTTTGCCCTCCCCCAGCCCCCAGGAGCACTTTACAGGCCTCTCAAACTCTCTGCATGCCCCATTTTTCACAAAAAATCAGGCATGTAGAGGGTTTGGGAGGCCTGCAGAGTGCAAACACTTTTTAAATTTACCTCTTCAAAATCTTGGTGTGTCTTATACTCTGGTGCATCTTATACTCCGAAAAATACGGTAGTTGCAGAATGGGGGCTGAGAATTCAGGGGCAACGTAGTCCTCCTCAGCTCAGACTATTTTGATCACAGTCAGAACCGAGTTTAGAAGTCGTCTCAGGTACTTGCACCCACTCCCCACACTCCCCAGACAAGAAAAGTGTATTCTCAGAGAACATACTTTGCCACTTCCAAGTGCCAGATGTCTTCTAGGTTTGTATCGCTGTCATTAAGACATTTTGTCATTGGGAGCAGCGTAGCAATGTTTCCACAATGTTCCCAAGTGAAGGTGCAGTGGCCAGCCTGGGCTCTATAAGGCAGAAAATTCCTGATGTTCTAACTAAGAATCCGCTGGAAACATTTGCCAGAATATCTCAATTTGATTTTCAGCCTATCCGGTATTTAAACGTGATTGAGTGCTGTCAATCAGAGAGTTGTGTTTCATTATTTTTTTGTCTACCTTTGAAAGCACTCCAGAAAAGTTGAGAAAGGCCTCGCGCCGAGCTTCTGGAAGCTGAGAGCAGGATGACCTGGGAAACATCAGGCCACGAAATCCACTGTCCGGAACTCCAGATGCAAATTTGGATGAAGAGAAGAGTGGCCCACATCTTCTGCCAAAGGGTGGGGGTGGGAGGGAAATGTCTTGGAAACAGACATAAGAAGTCCCATCTCGTAAAAGAATTCCCGGAGAAGAAGAATCGCAGGCAAGAAGACTTGGTCAAGGCAATGGAACATAGCAAGCTTCTCGACTGCGCAAGAGATGATTTTGGAAGCGGTTGGCACTATGGATAAAAGTTTATTGGCCAGCTTGAATTCGTTGCCAGGTTGTCTTCAGATAATACTAGAAAAGAGCCCCAGAAAACAGTCCCTCTGGCAAATTCTACCAATGTCTCATTTCAACTGTGACCACACAGGTGCTCCAAGTTGTTTTCCATGATGCTCAGACTAAATAAATAAATAAAACAAAATCCAACTTTTAAACATTTGTGTAGCTTAAAGAAAAGAGGGAGAGGGGAAACATCAGCTTCTACCGTGCTTTTGTTGTACAGCAGAAGTATCCAACTTTGGCAACCTCAAGACTTGGGGACTTCAACTCCAAGAATTCCCTAGCTGGCTGGGGAACTGGGAGTTGAAGTCCACAAGTCTTAAAGTGGCCAAGGGTGGAGACCCCTGTTGCAGAGCAAGGTAATCTAGGACTTCCCCTTCCACCAGCTATGGCTGCCAAAAATCAATGGCAGAGTTGACTTGTGTTGAGTGAACCCCCCAAATAAAATTAACCTGGTTGAAACAACAAAGTCCTTTAAGCTCTCCAACAATTGGGAGGAAAACCCCAAATTCTGACGTGCTTATTGGTTGATATGGCATCGGCCCCCTCACATGTTTAGCCCCTAACTTCCCCCTGATTATAACTATGGCCTTGAGCACAAAAATATTGGCCCTTCCTGCTGTAGATAATGGCGGCTGTGTTTGTACACACCATCAAGAACTCTAGTTAGCACAAGAGCTTGATTGCAGGAGTGTTTGTGTGTTAAACTGGTGCAAAAAAACCCATATTTAAGCTAATTCTAGGACCTTAGTTCCAGCTTGCAGAATTCCCAACAGCTGAAATTTGATTTTAAGAATTTGTGTTTTTTCAGAATTTTTTTTTAAAGGCATGGAGTAGTAGGGATTCATCTCAAAGGTTAAAATAAAGGTGATCTTATATAACTGTTCCACTACCAATGACTCTGGAATAGGAAGAAATTCTTGGCCGTTTTCATTTCTGATTTTTCTCAGTGGGATCTGCAGAGCCAATAAGCAAATTAAAAATGGAGACTTAGGATGGCTGAGAACTACAAATCAACCGTCAAGAATTTTTAAGCCTCTTCCTCTTCACCTGGCATGGCTTTTCTTTCATCATGTAACTTGGGCATTAATGCTCTCTCAATAAAATGCCGATGCTTGTCCTACGAGTCCCATCTTTGCTCACCAGAAACAGCTTCATATCCTAACTGTCGATGGCCTCGCCTAAGAAGTGCGCGATTGAAGCTCTAACACATTTATAATAAGCTGAACTAGAACTCCTGTATTCCAGACCTTGGTTAAATTTATCAAGAAGCCTCTCTCTTCACAGTGGAGGCTTTAGAAAAGGTGCAGAGACTTTTTGTTTCAAAAAGTTTTTTTTAAGAAACTATATCATATTAGTAAGCAATGCCAGATGGAGGATCTCATACAGCCATTTAATGTATCTCTTGTTGTTGATCAGAGTTTATTTCCAAGGAGGATTTTTTGGGGGGACAATTAAACCTTATTTTTAAATAATTACAATGTTACGAGAGAGTTACAATCAATAGAAATAACTGCAATATGACGACACATTTGCCTTCATTTGATTTAACATCAGTGCCTGTGACTAACTGCAGACGTGTTCAGCTAAATAAAAAGCAAACGCAGTCATATGCAAAAGCTTCTGTGGACCAGGTGAGCATCTCCAGAAGGGTCCCAACGCTGGAGTTAGCTCAGCTGGTCCACCAGAAATCGGCCAATGCCCGTTGGGTGAACCATGACCAGCTGCTTTCCCCGGGTTTTAGCAGAAACTCTTCTTTGCCCTCCTTCCAAATTTGAGCGGTAGCCCACATCATTGTGCCCCACCTGTGTTCCTGTGGATAGTGGCGAAGGCCTTAGCCTTGCTTTGGGCTCTCTGGAGTTTAGTTTTTACTTGCCTTTTTTCCTGCCTTCCCGCTAACCTTGTAACCTGCTCCTCTTTCTCGGAAGGTAAGCTCTCTTGTGTTCTCATACCCATGTGTGTGATTCATCCGGTCTCTCTCCCGTGTGTGTAGCAAGGTCAATTTTTTCCTGCTTGTTTTGGGTAGCCTGGTGGATGGGCAGCCAGGAGGGGCAGCTCTGCAGGCTTTGGGTTGGACTGAAGCAGCTCTGCCGGACCTGGCCTGGTTCCTTCTCACCAGCAAACTAGGCTTGCAATAGACTTGCTGTCCTCCTTAGTTAAGAAGTGGGTTTTTTTTTTCCCTTTGAGAAAGCTGGCAAGCCCAAAGAGTCAAGTTGTTGAATCCCATTCATCCACAGAGCAAGATTAGTAGCACCTTTGAATGGGTAGATTTGGTCCTTCAAGAGCTCTTGGGAGCCGAAGGCATTCCAGGTGGCCTTTCTTGAAGGTGGCTAAAGCTTTCTCGTTTCTAATATTGATGAGATTTAAAGCATTCCCCTTGCCCAAAGGAAGCAGGATTTGATTAGAGCAAGCTGGTGCACACTTTATTTTCGAACCTGCTCTTTATTTCCCCACGTATTTTTCCCTCAAAGTCTGGTCCTGGAGAGGTGAAAACCGTAGGCCATAAGGTCAAAAGACAGAAAAGCAAGGGGACTTGAGGGAAAACGGCAGGAACGCAGTCCATGGATGCTTCACCTGAGCCCACTGAGAAGAAATGGACTTCCTCATTTTCCCCCTCTGGGATCATGAGATCTAGAACCTTGGCTTCTTTGAAAACACCACTCGCCCTCTGTTAGTGATGTCTGGGACAACCATTTCCTCCTCCTCCTCCTCCCAAGTCTTGAGTGAGGCCTGTGTGTCTGTTTTATTAACACCTCTCTCCATCTCTCTCTCTGACCCACATTTGTGGATCCTTAAAATTTGTAGTAATGGCGAGTTGGTGTCCGTTGGTTGTAACTAGCTGGTTTCACTTTTGTATGATTTTTATTTTATTTTAAACGTATTTCTCCCTCCATCTCCCTCCCCTCCCCAACATGTGTGCTGCCGATTTTTAAAATCCCACGTCATTTACACCCCCGTGGTTTAGTTTTAGCCGGTGTATCTCAAGATTAGCAAGTAATTCTCTCGTTTTACACTTTGCAGGACTGCAGGGGAAGCCAGCTGCCTATTTCATGGTCAGCGCGGAGGAAGAGCGAAGGCCGGGGGCTGCCGGTTCCTTGCTGTCGAATAAGCCCCATCCGAGCCAACTCGCAGGAGAAGCCGATTTCCTCGTGAGGGATGGTCTCTCCAGCAACAGCTCCTTCCACAGCAGCGAAGGGGAAGGGACCGACCACGAGGGAGACATCCTGGACTGCAGTGGATCCAGACCTCTGCTGATGGACTCGGAGGAGGAAGAGGAGGCTTGTAAAATGAACCCCCCTCTTCAGGAGAGGAGAGGAGGTTCTCCCAAGGACTTGAACCTCCAACTGGCCCAGAATGCGCCAGGGCCAGTTCTCTTCGATGTTTTCCCACAACGAGCTGCGGGAAGGTCCGAAGAAGACACCGATGTGTTTGCCACGGCCCCTTTCCGAGGCTCTAAAAGCTACTGTGATGACTTGGACATTTTCACGAAGGCCCCCTTTCTCTCCAAAAGCCAGGGGTTCTCTCAGCAGCTGGACGAAGGCGACGTGTTCCTTAAAGCTCCATTCACCAAGAAGAAAAGCCAGGAGGAGCTGGCGGCACAACCTCCTGCCACTGGACCATTCCTGGGTGCAATTCCGGGAGTTGCTCAGTATGCATGTGCCCCTACCTTCCAGAACGTGGATATGGGAACCCATGGCTCCCTCCTTCCCCAGGGTCAGCATTCGGGAGCCTCATCGGTTAAGCCCTCCAGAGCAAGTGATGGCCCAGAGGCCCACCCTCCCAAAGGCGCTTCTGGAGAACTCGGCCCCGTTGCCAACGACACACTCCAAAGACATGTGGGCCTCCAGGAAGGCTTCTTGGCATCACAGACCAGCCCGCCTTTCCACCCACAGTCCTTAGCGAAATACTCCTGTCACTACAGCCCAGAAGGCAGGCAAGGAGCCAGTGCCCAACCCATAGCGGCTTACAAAGTCGTATCTCAGACCAACAGGCAGGTGATCGCTGGGTCGGTTTCTATCGCCTCTCTTTCCTCCAGGACTAAAGAGCTGCCCGCTACTGACCCATTTGCGTCTGCCCCCTTTCCTTCCAAACTGGGGAAGCAGAAGCCCTAAATGGTTTCTCTGGTGGCTTCCTTCCAGCATGTGGCTTCTGATCGGACTGGTATCTTCTTCTTAGGAACATGCAAACGGACTCCATGAAATGGGACACACCCTCTCTACTTCAACCATCATGGGACCTGCCTGACTCCTAGGAAGTCTTCTCCTCAGAGCCCCATGGAGGCTTTTAGGTTGGTTCTGCAGCCACGATCAGCTGACCAAGACATTGTCCAGTCTAAAACTGTTGGGGTAAATATTGATCCTTAAGCCAGTCATCCCGCAGGCGACCTAGTAGGTGGGACCCGTTCTACCTTGATTGAAGGTTTCAAATGCGTCTGCACCAGGAAAAGAAACGATAACCAAATGGAAGATTATTTATTTTGTTTTGTTTGTCCTACCAAGCCGCCGAAAGGACTCTACTTCTTGCTACTGTTTCTGGAGTAAATTCTTCATTGGAAACCGGAGTTCTCTTCTGCAATGTGCATTTTCAGTTCTTTTCATCTGAATTGGGTTCCTATCCTGAGCCACGTTCTATCTAGGCGAACGTTGGCTGGGATTTAGTCTTACCCGACAGTATAACAGACAGTTGTGTAGACTGCAGACCGTTTCTGTTATTCTCTGTCCTTTGCATAAGCCTGGGAAGGCTGATAGTTTAAAAGAGGTTTTGCTGGCTTTTTAAAGGGGAGTTTTTGTAACTTTTGTAAAGCTTTCCCATCATTGGCTCTCCATTATTTTTATTTTTTTTGCAAAATCAGTTTTTTCCCCCCTATGAGAGATCATCCAAAAAATGGTTAAGGGAAAATTCCCAGGTCCTTGGCTTTGAACTTCTTTCTCCAGGGCTGAATTTTCTAGCTTTCTACTTCCAAAGCCATCTGTTTTTTGCCTCCTTTTGCCACCGAACCCCTGAATTTGCCATCCCCCCTGGATCTGAAAAAGTGCAGTCACGGCTTACAACGCTGCGGAATGAAAGCCTTTCCTTGTGTTTAACCCTTGAGGAATGATGCACTTTTTCTGAGTCTTTGTAAACCACGAGATAAGCCTTGTTCCACTTTCTCTGCCTCCTCTCCTCTGCCCCCCATTCACGGATAGGGGAGGAAAGGAAAGTCAGACATCCTTCTTCCCTGTGTTCATTCACGTGTAGGTCTTCCCCCAAAATTGGTGCACTTGGTTTGAGCGTGCCCCTTCCCACTCCTGAATGTGGTAATTCAGATCTTTCTCTCTTTCTATGGCTTTGTTCTGTCCTGGTGGAAGGGCAGGGGAGATGCTAGTAAGAGGGCACATTGGGGGCGGCTCCCCTTTGATACTAGCTTCTCTCAAATGTATACCCTCCACCTGGGCTAGATTTCAATTTCGTAATCTCCACCCTACCTGGCTCGCCCCAATTAGGGTGCACCTGTTTGATACACAATTGAGCTCATTTGCAATTTTGGGTGCAGTTACGTCTCTTGGATGTTCAGAGTCGATCCTTGTTTTTTGTTTGGCACTGGACAGATGACCAATGAAATGCTTCCCTCTGAGTGATTTTTTTAAAGGTGTTCAATCAGCTGCCATTCTAACTGTGCAGGATGGATCTCCCTTCTGCAAAATGTCTCTAACAGCGTTTGAAAGTGGAAATCTGGTTCTCTAAAAAAGACTATATTGACTGTTTGAATCCTTGCTAGGACAATCTCCGTGTCCAGCCAGAAGGACCAAGAATGGGATCTGTTCTCAAACGGACTCGTGCTGGGGAAATTCATTTGCTGGCTACAGGTTGACTTTCGGCTGTAAAGACTGCTGCCATGTGCCTTTTCTGGTTAAAGAAAAACATGTCGTTGCGTATTTGCTGAACTGACAAGGCAAGATACTCACATTTTTACCTCTTGGAAATATATCAAAGATCCCGTTTGTACTTTTCTTGAGATTTGAACCTGTTCGCAGTGCGGGGGAGTATATTCCCTTGATGTCTCCTTTTTGAAGGGAAAGGGGGGAACGCACTTTCTACCACTCTCCCATGCTGTATTGCTGCATTTATTTGATAAGGAAGTGGCATGACCTGAATCGTGAAAAATAACAGTTCTCCAATTTTGTTGAGACTCTTTATAAAAGACTGTAAACCGCAGGCACAGACAGCTCTCAACGTTTTGGACAAGTGACGTTGGGGTTTGGATTTTCTACCTTCCTTCCTCTGCTCTGCCGGGAAAAGTTGCACTTTTTAGAACACGATCCGATTTCATAGGAGAATAAAATGTTTCTTTCGATCACGAGTATTAAAAGAATGAGAGCAGAAACTGGGGGAAGGGGTACAAGATCATTTAGATCAAGGGTGTCCAAACTTGGGAACTTTAAGACTTGTGGACTTCAGCTCCCAGAATTCCCCACCCAATTCTGGATGTTGAAGTCCACAAGTCTTAAAAGTTCCCAAATTGGACACCCCTGATTTAGAAGCTAAAACAAAATGTCTCCTAAAGCAGTGCCCCCCCCCAAACTTCCTGGCCTTGTGGACGGGGGGGGGGGGGCAGGGGGAGAGAGGAAATGGTTCTGTGCCAGGAACAGGTGCGCACTCTCCCAGCTCCATTTCTGTGTTTTGTGCCCACCGCTCACACAAATGGAGCTGCTTCACACATGTGTTTGTGTGAGTGCCCACCATTTGCACAAATGGAGCTGCGTGTGTGAATTGCGTGCCTGCTGCTTGCCCAGCCTAGTTCCAAACAGCCCCAGGGGTTTGGGGACCCCTGCCCTAAAGGGGACAGTTTTAAATTCAGTCTTCCCAAGATTCTCATTTTGGCTGTGCGTCTTTTGATGCCTTCTCTTTAAACAGAGCCACAAGATGTTGTGGTTTGTCCTTCTAGGAAATGGATGCTGGATATGATTTTGGGGTGAATTAAAGCATCTCATCTGGCATTACCTGCTGACACATTCCTGTGCTGTAAAAAAACAGGAGGTTGGCTGTAGGTTGGGCCCACATCGCGATGGGGCTCACAAGAGCTCTTGGCCAGGACTTCCCTCCTTGTGCACCTACCTCATGCCTTAAGCACAGGTGCTGGAGTGTTGTTTTTGTTGTTTTCTGGTTGTAGTTTGGTTTATTTTAAAATCCAGTTTTTTTTCCTGCAGAACTTACAGTATCTGTTAGAGCTTAAACAGAAAGAAATTTGATGGTTCAGAAATTTGGATCTCTTTTGGAAGAGGGGAAGGCAATTCCCAAAGCATGGATGCAAACTTTTGCACCTCTGCTTCTGAAAACTGAATAGGCACTGCCGTGCTTTTTTGTCATCTCCAATTAACTTAAATATTATCTGGTGTGGTTTGAGAGGGTGCCCAACACATTGGGAAGGCCCAACCTTCAGAAGCCACGTTGCTCTTAGGAACATTCCCCATGCCGTACAGAGAAAGGTATAATTTTAAGCCAGAATATCCATCGCGAAAAAATTAGGAAATGCAAAGAGGTCATCTATATAAGATGACACCATGGGATGATCACAATCTTTCCCACCTGGTGTTTTCCAGATGTTTTGGTCTTTTGGCCAGGCTAGGAGATTGAATGAATATAGAATGCATCTGGTAGGGGTTTATTTGAGGAAATCACCTGTGATCTGTGTTCAATTGTGGACAAATGTCCAGTTTTGAATTTTACCTTGTCCCTGTGTTTCATCAGGGATCTATAGAAATTTAGCCACCTCATTATGGTTCTTGAAGACAATGGAATTTTTTTTTCATTTTACATGGGTGACCAATAGAACCTCCAGAATCTAATTCTGGTGTTTACATCACTGTTACAATCAGTTAACTCAGTTGCTACTAGTTTTAGTTGGGTGCTTTGAAAATCATTGCAGAAATCACTCCCCGAAGAAAACACTTTTGAATGGGCTTGTATTCTTAATGTTAATATTATTATTGTAGTAGTAGTAATAGTTTAAAAGTTCTACAAAGGTTCTCGTGGGACAGATGGTACTTGAATAGCAGTTCAGTGTTCTCACACCTGGCGACTTTAAGATTCAGTTAGCTTAACACAATTTAAAGCTGCCAAAGTTGTGAAACACAGCTGTAGAATACAGAATCCAAAACTCTGCAATCTTCCAGCTTACCGAATTAGTCCTTTGGGTGCAGGTATTCCTCTCTTCGTATTAGTGTGTGAGAACACAACACATGTAGACTTTAACAGACTTATTATATTTATTTGGCATTTGTAAGCATTCCCTTCCTATCTGCCCCCCCCCCTGTCTTAATCTTGATGGGGATGGAAAGAGGTAGTCTTAACTTAAAAAGCAGCAACCTCAAACTCTCTACTTCCAATTTCAGGAGAATACAAATATGAGCCAAATAATGCAATGTTGACAAATGCAATATTCTTCTCCTGTATTGATATAGTAATCCCTTTGGCCTTGGTGTTTGTATGCATGTGTGGGCTGCTATCTCTTAACTGTTTATTTTGTGAGATTTGAATTCATTGCTGCATAATATTGATGAACAAGGAGGTTGTCTAAATTTTGGGAAATATTCTGCTAACTCTTCCTGAAATTTAGAGTTCCAGTAGGACTCTTGAAAGACTCGTGCGAGGCCTGTCATTCCTGGTGGAGACACACGGGCGGAAGGTGGCGAAAATCTGACATGTGTCCAGCCTTTTGGTCCGGTGCAATATTAAACACTCGGACACGTTTCACCTCTTTTGTATTTTTTTAAAACAGCAGCTGAAGGTTGTGGTGAGGAAAAGTGGCTGTGATTTGGGAATACAAGTGAAGTAGATGTACAAGCACACGTACCACACTATGTTGTCTCCACACACACACACGCAAACCACCATTCCTTTTGGAGCAGGGGTCTCCAACCTTGGCAACTTTAAGCCTGGCGGACGTCAACTCCCAGAATTCCCCAGCCAGCTTTGCTAGGAAGCAGCTTTGCTGCCTGGGGAATTCTGGGACTTGACGTCCGCCAGGCTTAAAGTTGCCAAGGTTGGAGACCCCAGTTTTAGAGTAGTCTTCCTTTTGTACCAAGAAGACCAGAGAAGTAATTGCATTGAGGGAATGGGTTGAAGGGCAGGATCTTGACCCGCAAAGCAGGATTGGCAGCTTTCACCTCCCTGCACACCACATTTAAATTTAAATTCTTTTTAAATGTTGGCTTGCCCATCAGTTCTTCTAAGAGGAGCTGGCCTAGGGGGCCAACCAACTGGGCCTTGAGCCGTGTGGCAAAACAGGGAAGGCTTGGGCACGGCCCCTTCCCTTTCGTTCCCTCATTAGAACAGGGTCTCCCAACTTGGAGGACTTGTGTACTTCGACTGCCAGAATTCTTCAGCCAGTCCACAAGTCTTCAAAGTCGCCAACTCCGTCCCGGAAGATTTGACTGGCCCAAGGGCTTCCTCTAATCTTTCACAGGAACCGGAAGGGTCTTTTGGGAAAGCCCGGTTGGATTTGGGTGGAGGGGAGCGTTGGAGGCTTTTGAAAGAATCCGACTTCCGGAGGACCAATAGCGGTCAGCCAACGTTGGGATGACAATCAGTGCACGATAGCTAGGAACTCATTTCCTTTTGTAATGTAAGCATTTTGTATTCTCTGCAGCACTCAAATGAAATAAAAGTTGAAGACGTTGACAAAAGCTCACACCGAGGGTTTGGTCTGTCTTATTTTCCTACTGCCCAGGGCTACATTACTAGACCTTGTATGTCGGCAGGTGGAACGATCAGAGGATAGATACTATCCATATTGTGTTACTCTGCAAGCCTGACGGCTGCCTGCTTTCTTCTTTGGAGGAGGATCTACTGTCGGACTCTTACTGCAAGCTCTACAACTGGAACTGTGGTGCAGGGATGTATTGTGAGACCCCCTTTGAGGCAGAAAGTGGATATGGTCATAATACAGTCACGGAAATATCTCTCCAGCTAAACAAAAGGAATCATTGCCGTGAAGAAGCAACCCACTCATAGAAGTCATAGAATCACAGATTAACAGAGTTGGAAGGGATCTTGTAGGTCATTTGCTCCAAAAAGCAGGAGACCCTACACATGGGGGGTCTGCAACCTTAAAACTCAAAGAGCCAATTGGGACCCATTTCCCACACAAAAAAAACCACCTGGAACCACAAAACCTGGGTGGGTGTGGCTAACTGGACGTCACTCCCTCCCACCCAGTCACATGACCACCCTCAGCCAGTCATTAGGGCAGAGAACCAGGAATGGGAGGTGAGGGGGAGGGGCGGGACCAGCCAGTGATGGGGTCACCTGACAGGGAGCCACAGCAGAGGGACGAAAGAGCCACGTGCAGCTCCAGAGCTTCTGGCTGCTGACCTCTGCCCTGCCCCATTTCTGACAATATGGCTGTCCAGTCTCCCCTTGAAAGCCTCCAGGGATGAAGCTCCCACAACTTCCGAAGGCAACTTCTGAAGTTCCATGGTTTGATTGTTCTCAGGGTCAGAAAAGTTCTCCTTATTTCCAGGTTGAACCTCTCCTTGGTCAGTTTCCCTCCATGATTCCTTGCCTGGCCTTTGGGGGCTTTAGAAGATAGCTTGACCCCTTATCTTAGAATCTGTGGGCTGGAAGGGACCTCGGAGGTCTTCTAGTTCAACCCCCTCCTCAATCTGCAGATCCTACTCCATCTCAGACAAGTGACTGTCCAGGAATTCTGGGAGTTGAAGTTCACAGTTCCCCACCCCCTGCCCTAGGAGGTCCAAGAGCTGGGCTCCCACGAGACGTACGCCTCTTAGGTTGGAGCAGGAGTGTGCAGGTTCCTTGACTGATGGGAAATGCACACCTGTAAAGGGTCGAGAGAGGCGGCCTTTTGGGGCCTCCAGGGTGTCCTCTGACACGGCCCTCACGGCAGAAACCCTGGAGATATTTCTCCCTCGTTTTGCTGAGTTCTTTTAATTCCGTTTTTATTCTTTTTATTTATGGAGGGGGCCATTTATGTGGACTTACCCATCATTTTAAGCCAGTGAGCCTCAATCGATGCAACTATTAAGATGAGTGGACCTCAATTCCCAGAATGCCCCAGCCAATATGCTAGCTGAGGAATTCTGGGAGCTGAAGTCCAGATACTTTCAAAGGGCCAAGTTTGGGAATGCTGCTTTAAGGGATTGCAGTGGGACTGCAATTTTCACTCTCCCTCCCTGATGGGCAATGGACGAAAGCCTCGAATAAAAAATAAAGTCAAACCAGCACCAATTCTCATTGTTTCATATCGAAAATGCTACATTTATAATTTCTGTGTTTGATCTGTATATGGATGTTACAATAAGTTTTTTTTTTAAAATTCTAGGGCTTCACTGCCTAGATTCACTATTTGACACCCTGGGGGTTGCGGCTTAAATAATTGATCCCATAAATAAATATGGCCAAATCAGAACTATTTTTAATTAGGGATTACAAAAGAAAAATGTAGCAAAAGTGGATTATATTTAATGTTGCATATTTTAACGGCAGCAAGACTGGTCTTCGCACAAAACTGTAAAAACAAAAGAAATTCCCCTGGAACAAGAAATAATAAGTAAGATTCTGCCGTGCGCAGAAATAGACAGGCTGACTTTGGAGCTCAAGGACAAAGGTGAGACGAAATACCATGAAATCTGGGACAAATTGTACCGATGGTTAGAAACAAGGGGAAAAAGTAGGGACAAAGAAGCATGGATAAGTTCAGAACTGGAAAATATGGTATTAATATTGTACGAAAGATAGGAATTGGATATCCATATGTACTGAGAGTAATTATATCATGTAAGGGATTAATGTGTAGGTAATTTGACTGACCACATATACCTATGTAACGAATATAAACGGTTATTGTTGTAAGATCAAAAAACTCTTATGGAAATGACTATGCAAGAAATGTCGCACTATGTCCAACGTTTTTAATGTTTACCTATTACAAGCTTTTTTAAAAAAAGTAAATTTGGCCAAATGAGATGTCTGAAGATTCTCAGTCATCCCTGTCACAGTTATCCCAAAGGTGTTTTTTTTTTTCAAGAGGCAACTGGGCTTTGTTTTTCTCTGAAGACGTTTCGCTTCTCATCCCAGAAGCTTCTTCAGCTTCCCCACCATCCAGACAGAGCTGAGGAAGCTTCTTGGAGGAAAAGCGAAACGTCTTCAAAGAAAAACCAAAAAGTCCAACTTGCCTCTTGAAAGAAAACACACATTTGGGGGTGGCCAAATAGGGCGAAGCCAGCTGCAGGGCTAGAGCCGGGGGAGCCTCTCCTGCCCAAAGGGGAAAAGGGGGAAGGAATCTCGGGAGCAATCGGCCTGGGCTCCCCCCACTTCCGCCGGGGAGTTGCTGAAACCCCTCTGTGGGGAGGGAGAACCCCCCACTTTATATAAATATCTAAACATAGAAACAAAATATAAATATATAAATAATAATATATAACTATGTTTATATTTATACCTGCTATCTTGTACATGTTTGGCAAACTAATAAATACAAATACTTTCCCACGCCTTCCAAGATGGGCCAACCTGGGCGGATAGAACAGCCTGCAATGTCCGCTCCGCGCCGGTAGAGGTCACTATAGGTACGAGACCGGGCGCGGAGAGCTGGCCAGGCGCCTGCGCGGGGTCCTTCATGAGAGAGGCGTCAAGATGGCGGCCGTGCGGCGTCTGGGGGCGGCGCTGGGGGGCCGGTAGGTGGCGGGTCGGTGGGGGGGGGCGCTTCCAAGTGCTGAGGGGACCCCCGTATTAAAAACGCCCCTCGCCCTCCCCCCCCCGTTCTCCTCCTTGGCCAGCCCCACGGAAAGGCCCCACCCCCACGTAGTTCCTTGGGAAGTCTTGAACTCAAGCGCCCATCATCCCCAGCCAGGCGCTCCCCCTCCCCTCAGCAGCCTCTGCCGCCCTCTTTCGCGTCCCCCCTTATTTGCTGTTATGGGTGTTGTTGTCCGTCCCACAGCAGGGCAGGGGGAAGGGGGGATCCTAAAGGAGATTCAGCTCATTTTTTCATCGCTCAACTCTTCCCCTCCCCCCGTCTCTCTCTAAAGTGCTCTGAAGCTGTCAATCATCCCTTTGGGGGAGGGTCTCAGAAAGAGCAACACCCCCCCTCCCACCCCCCCACCCCAGGTGCGGAGGCTTCTTGTAGGACAGGGGCGTCCAACCTGGGCCATTGGGAGAGAATAGAGAATACGGAAAATGGAAAACAGAATAGAATAGAATATAGAACAGAAATAATAGAACATAGAATAGAATAGAACATAGAATAGAATAGAACATAGAATAGAATATATAATAGAATATATAATAGAACATAGAATAGAATATAGAATAGAAATAATAGAACATATAATAGAATAGAATATAGAATAGAATAGAATATGGAATAGAATATATAATAGAACATATAAGAATAGAATATATAATAGAATATATAATAGAACATAGAATAGAATATATAATAGAAATAATAGAACATAGAATAGAATATATAATAGAATATATAATAGAACATAGAATAGAATATATAATAGAAATAATAGAACATAGAATAGAATAGAATAGAATATAGAATAGAATATATAATAGAACATATAATAGAATAGAATATATAATAGAATAGAATATATAATAGAATATATAAAGAACATAGAATAGAATATATAATAGAATATATAATAAAACATAGAATAGAATATATAATAGAAATAATAGAACATAGAATAGAATAGAATAGAATAGAATATATAATAGAACATAATAGAATAGAATATAGAATAGAATAGAATATATAATAGAATATATAAAGAACATAGAATAGAATAGAATATATAATAGAACATAGAATAGGATGGAATAGAATAATATACAAAATAGAATAGAATAGAATATAGAATAGAATAGAATAGAATATATAATATATAAAGAACATATAATAGAATATATAATAGAATATATAATAAAATATAGAATGGAATATAGAATAGAAATAATAGAACATAGAATAGAATATATAATAGAATATATAATAGAACATAGAATAGAATATATAATAGAAATAATAGAACATAGAATAGAATAGAATATAGAATAGAATAGAATAGAATATATAATAGAATATATAATAGAACATATAATAGAATAGAATATATAATAGAATAGAATATATAATAGAATATATAAAGAACATAGAATAGAATATATAATAGAATATATAATAAAACATAGAATAGAAATAATAGAACATAGAATAGAATAGAATAGAATATATAATAGAACATAATAGAATAGAATATATAATAGAATAGAATATATAATAGAATATATAAAGAACATAGAATAGAATAGAATATATAATAGAACATAGAATAGGATGGAATAGAATAATATACAAAATAGAATAGAATAGAATATAGAATAGAATATAATATAAAATAATAATAATAATAATAATAATAATAATAATAATAATAATAATAATAATAATAATTTTATTTGATTAGCCGCAACCCTCTCCCGAAGGACTCGGGGCGGCGTACAATCAAAACAGATAAAATACAGATAAAGACAAACATATATACATAAAGAACAAAGACATATACATGTGCATGGAGTAGGTAGACTCATAAGTGAAAGACAATTAAAAAACACAATTTAAAATCCCATTAAATAAAATTACTGAATTAAAAAACCCATCAGGAGCGTTATGAAGTTATGATAATAGAGTTGGAAGGGACCTTGGAGGTCTTCTAGTCCAACCCCCTGCCTAGGCAGGAAACCCTATACCGTTTCAGACAAATGGCTATTCAACATCTTAAAGACTTCCAATGTTGGGGCATTCACAACTTCTGGAGGCAACTTCTGTTCCACTCATTATTTGTTCTGACTGTCAGGAAATTTCTCCTCGGTTCTAAGTTGCTTCTCTCCTTGATTAGTTTCCACCCATTGCTTCTTGTTCTACCCTCAGGTGCCTTGGAGAATAGTTTGACTCCCTCTTCTTTGTGGCAACCCCTGAGATATCAGAACACTGGTATCATGTCCCCCTAGTCTTTTCATCAGACTAGACATACCCAATTCCAATTTGTGGATTTGAACTCCCAGCTGGCTCCTTAAATGGCCAAGTTTGGAGACACCCACCCTCCTCCCCAAAGTCCAGGAATTAGGGAAGAGATGGTAACGTTGGCTGGTCCTCTTTGTAGGAGTTTTGGGACTTCTGTGTCGTCATCCCTGCCCACCCCCGTAACCCCATCCAAGCAGCTTAGGTTTTAAACCTGGCTTAGCAAAGATCTGGTTTAGCCAGGCCACCTGCATTGAGTTTGCTGCGAATGGCCTCTAAACAACCTTTTCTTTTTGGAGGTTTGATCAGCTGGATGTTGTGTTTTAGTTTTAGGATGGACTGGAGCGCACTGGACCTTTGTCCCATTGAATTCATGGATCTGGGCAGTTTCCAGCAATTGAAAACTGCACAAAGTGATCTTAAAACATGCGAAAGCATCTGCAGGGTAATAAGTAAAGTCACACAGAGGAGGTCTTAAAAAAAAGATTGCCCTCGATTACGGAAGTGGCTGTGCTGCACATCCAGATCCCCCTTCCTATGCTTAAGAGATTGATTTAAAAACCCACAATTTGTTTATCACTGTTTTTGTCCTTTGCAGGACAGAATTACCAACTTCATTCTTAATGGTCTCCCACAGGCGCTTAGGGACCCCAGCATTACACCCTTCCTTATTCTCCAAGGGTCCCACAGCTTCTGTGAGGGTGAGGGTTTTGAACGGGGCTGAGCAGCCGCCTGGACCTGAAGGGGAGAGGGCACTTCAAAGAGTGCCCAAATGCAAATAGTCATACCTCTGAGCAATGTCTTAAGTGACACGGTTGATTTATGGTGCTGCTGAAGGGAGGAGGTGTGTAGCCAGCTGTGCCCTGAGCCACCTTTTTCTCTTTGGCTCTGGATTGTTGCCCAGGCCTGACTTCCAAAGCAGTGACAGAAAGAAGGATGGAGCTGAAAGCCAGCATTTTTCTTTGAAGCATGCTAGTTTCCCGCTGATTGTATTAATATGGTAATATTAATAATGAAAGGGCCACTTTAAATAATCAAGAGGAAGGGCAAGGAATCACGTGAACAGAGAAATGTCTTCTAGAAACTCTCCAAAGCTCTAATCTTCTGTGTGGTTTTGTAATGGAGGAATACAAAGAATGCCACGGCAAAATATGCCAGATGCTTATTTCATTTTGTTAGATCTATGTTTCATTTTGTTTTTCCTAGACAGTCTTGCTGATCTCTACTGTAGATTGCCTGGACTGTAATGCAAACATGTCACGCAATGCTTCTCAACCTCAGTGAATTTAAAATGTGTGGATTCAGCTCCCAGAATTCCCCAGCCTCATCTTGCCTTGTCTTGACTGGAGAGGCATTTTGCCCCTTTAGCTGTTCTTGCAAAGCAGAAAGCTGGGTCCCCAAATGTAGTGCTATGCTGAGGGTAATCATAAGTGTAGCCCAAATATGCCATATTTTTATCCAAAAGATTTCTCCTTTAGATTACTCTCATTTTTGGCTCATTGTGATTCTCAAACTTCTATAGGTCTGAACTATTCTCAAATCATACACTTCCTTCCAGTCAAAACTCTAAATCTGTAGGCTTTCAGCCTTTAATGGGTAATCCTCAGTCATTCCTGTTTGGGTTGAAGTATGGGGAATGCCATTAAACTGTCTTAAGAATCAAACTCTGGCGTTCTTAGCTGTATTTTTTTTTCTCCAATCAGCTTTTGTCATTTGGGATTAAGGAGTACGAATGCATCAATTAAACAACAATACCGTTTTGTTACCCCACGCAAAACCTTCCTGTTTCCTGCAGTGCCACAGATGTCAGGTGGGTGTTTTGCTTGTGCATTTTCAGTTCTGTGGGCTTAAAACATATTCATGATAAAAACATTGAATGTGGTTTATGTTTCCGTTCCTCGTGCCTAATCTCTCACTAAGTTGGAAGAATTACATTTTTGCATGATGGGCAAATGTGTTTGCTTCCTTGTGGGCAGAGAGCAGAAAGAGTCAGGGAAGCTTGCTGACCCAGACCCAGGCAAGGGGAATCACCTTGTTTCAAAATAATTGATTTTATATTTTTTCCTTCATTTCAGTGAGATCTCTATTTATTCAGACACAGGACACTCCAAATCCCAACAGCTTAAAGTTTATTCCAGGAAAACCAGTCCTGGAGTCCAGAACAATGGAATTCCTGTCTCCTGCTTCCACCTACTGCTCTCCGTTAGCAAGGTTTGGAGGGGGGGGGTTGCACACAGTGTGATGTTATTTGGGAATATGCCCCCCACCCCTCAGATCTCTGATTGGGGGCAAAGATACCATGGACTACTGTTGAAAGAAATGTCCTTATGGGTTCGGCTCCAAGTGGGGGGAAACACACTGGAGACGTGGAGGCTGCTTGGAAAGATGGTTTTAATGGTGGACAGGACCACATGGCTTGAGTCCTGAACAGAAAAGGTGATCACATGCTTCAATGTTGGTGGAGAAGAAGAGAAGAGAAGAGAAGAAGCTGAGTCCCTGGTTTATGCCCTCTCTGGCCTTTGATCTTGATCTTGTCTTCTGATTGGTTGTCAGACTCCCATGGGGCCATGCAGGGGCAACTCTCTAGGCTGCGTTTTGAATCCAGGTTTGGTTGAGTTCTCAGATGCCATGTGGGGAGTTGGGTAAAGGGCCTTAATCCCATCCCCCTGGAGCTGAAGGGGAGAACTCTTTATTATGTAAAGGGACTGGCTTGGCCACCTTAATGGCCCATTGACAAAATGGATGGAGGCAGGAAGCTACAGGGAGCTATTCTCAATTCTTCCTTTTCACATCCAGGGAAATGTAATATTCTGCCTTTTCAATATTTCCTAGGATATTTCATTTTTCAGGGAGAGGGCTGGGTGATAACTTCCTACACTACCACTGGAGGCACCAAAATGGAAGATATTTTAGCCCATGTAATCTATTCTTGTAAAGGGATGGAAATCAGAAGAGTCCCTTCCTCTCTCAGTTTTCAGTTCGCTTTTAAGAAATCGATTGTGATTTAAAATCTCATTGATATCCAAGAGGAGAAAGTGCAGCTTGATTCTCTTTGAAATCTTTGGGGATCGGCGAATTTTTTGTTTGATTTTTAGTTGATATTTATGCTCAGGATTTTTTCACATGACTGAGGATCATACAAATGAGTTTTCCCTCGCTGCCCTTCCTTGAAGGAAAAAAATAACCTCCTAAGGGATGTGTGGTTCCGCCAGAGGGGGTCGGGGGAGGGTATGCCATGCCATGCAGCTGCAGTCTTAATATGTACTTTCTCCTTGTATGCAATTATCACAGTCCTGGATGCAAAGGCCACTTGCATAATTATCAGGCGTGTGGAAGGCTTATGAATCAGTCTTCCAAATTAGCCCACAGTTGGCATGCTCAGCTCTTCATACTTAGGAATATGCTAGTTGCTTATCAAAGATTTAGGGCCTCCACCATAAGACCCATCTCTATTTACAAAGTTTTATTTTAGCTTAGAAGCCTAGCACAGGTTCTGGATTAACTATAAAGCAGAAAAAGTTGATCGGCTGTGGTGTCTTTAGAACTCCATCCGTGTTTCTTGGAAAGACAATGCTAACGAATTTGAAGCAGTTGGGATTTAGGATAACAGCGTTCTAGAAACTGCAGTCATGAAGCACAAATGGGCATGTGTGAACCAATAGGAAGAAATGGCAGGATTTCAATGAACCGTTTGAAGGGTGAACTTTTTTTTTCAAAAGTCTTCCTTTTTTTTTCCTGGTTAGGCAGCTCTTTCGGATTGAAGGCGTTAAAAGCGTATTTTTCGGAACAGACTTCATTACTGTCACAAAGGTAAATATAAAAATACCACACACGCCTGATAGTCTGAATTACTAGCTATATAATGGATTTTTCAATATGCTGCAGAATTAGAAGACAGAGATGACTTACATCAGTTGAATAACATTTGGAATTCTGCACTGTTGATTTATATGTCACGTTTCAATTTTAATAATTTCTATATAAATTAAAACAGTAGGAAAACACCTGTGAAAGTGTGTTTCCCGTATTGAAATATAAAATAAAAGACAGAGCCAGTTATGGTGCTCTGTCCTGCTGCAGGTTTGCCAAAGTCCAAGGGCTGACTTTTTTTTGCGTTGGTCTGCTGGGCATCAATTGAAAGCGGATAGAAATAGATTGTGTAACATTTGGTAAATGTTCTCTCTCTCTCTCCCTCTCTCTCTCTCTCCCTCTCCCCTCCCCTCCCCTCCCCTCCCCTCCTCTCCTCTCCTCTCCTCTCTCCCCTACCAATTGAGATTGTATTGCCTATTAGGTCCATTTGTAAGTGTTTGAACATTCAAAAGATCAGTTTGCATGTTTTTCTGTCGAATTGATTGACATTAGTCTGACATGTATCAGACTGGGATGAGCAGAGCCACTTGAGATCTAAGAGTGATACGTACTCTTCCCTTTTGGGGGGTTTGCTCAAACCAGCTCCTGACATAATTGATGAAAAATAGCAGTGTCCTTTTGACTATTAAACAGGTAGGCCCCATTTACAAATCATACTTGACAACTGCAGAACCTCTGTGTGCCTAGAGACAACTTCCTGGAGAGTTTGCCATGCTGGTAACAGTCCCAGAAGTTGATGTGAGGATGGTGTGTCCAGGAATAGGAATCCAGTAAAGTTTTTTCTCTATATTTATGGTCTGTTTTTTTTCTTTCCTCTTCATAGGAAAGTGAGGACGTGGACTGGAACTTAATAAAGCCCGATATCTATGCAACTATTATGGACTTCTATGCTTCGGGCTTGCCCATCGTTACCGAAGAGGTCCCTCGTACAGACACAGGTACAGTGACAGATCCGGATGCTGGCATCATCTCCTTTGGCCTCTGCCCCTCCACCCTGCACAGGTGGGCTCTCTGGTAGAGATGTACATAGTGGCATCTGTTGAAGGGCCAGGGCAACACTGCAGTCAAAGACCCCCCTCCCCCTGGGTGTAAGGAAAGGCCAGGAGGGTCTCTTGTCAACACGGCCTGCCATCTTGCAGATTTTTGACCCCCAACCTAGAACTCAGGAGGAATTTCCTGGTGCAACAATGAATCAGCGGAACAGCTTCTCTCCAGAGGTTATGGATGCTCCGACACTGGAGACTTTTAAGAAGAGATTGGACGGCTATTTGTCTGAAATGGATAGGGTCTCCTGCTCCAGCAGGGGGTTGGTCTAGAAGACCTCCAAGGTCCTTTCAACCTTATCATTCTGTATTCTGCTACCCTCACACAGGATAAGGCTGATTTCCTTTGTGGGATTCGGGGGGGGGGGCTCTCCGTAAGAATGAGATCACAGAGATACTCTCGCTTGCTCGCTTTTTCTTGTAGCTATTTTTATTTGGTTTCTTTTCCTTGTGATTCTGGGTTTGAGAGAGATAAAGCCTCCTCTTCTTTTTCCTTCTGACTTCAAGTCAAGTTTTTTATTTGTTCTGTTTTGTTTTTTTACTCCTGCTGATGGCCTGCAATTTTCTTGGTGAGATTTTGGAAGGCGTTTGCCCTTTCCTTCCCCTTGGCAGAGATGAGAGAGAGGGGGACTGGCCCAAGGTCACTCTGCTGGGACTGGAACGCACCGTCTCTCGGTTTCTGGGCCAGCACCTTCACGCCTACACCAAGCTGGCTCTCTTGGAACATGAGGGAGGCCTGCTTTCCATAGGGGCCAAATTGTTTTTGATCTTCTAACAAGACTGTCTTTAACTCACGGAGACGAGGACAAAAAAGGCCGTGTCCCTCAAGTCTGAATCTCAGCTGGGGCTATAAAAGAACAATAAAACCTCAGTTTAAGGGGCCATTGGGTGAGGGGTCTGCTTGTTACTCAGGAACGCCCATTAAATCCAAAGTGTGTCATTCATTGCTGTTCTGTCACTTACAATACAATACAATAGCAGAGTTGGAAGGGACCTTGGAGGTCTTCTAGTCCAACCCCCTGCCTAGGCAGGAAACCCTACAACACTTAACACAAATGGTTATCCAACATCTTCTTAAAGACTTCCAGTGTTGGGGCATTCACAACCTCTGGAGGCAAGCTGTTCCATTGATTAATTGTTCTCACTGTCAGGAAATTTCTCCTCAGTTACTTGCATGAGATAACTTGCATTATCCTTATCTAAATTATACAGAATTTGTCAAAAAGTGTGTCGTTTGCCAGTTGCCATTATTTCACATTTGAGAAAGGGTTCGAAGCTGGGTTTCTTAGGTGATGCCAAGTGATGGGAATGATGTCATTGGAGTGTGATATGATGGAAGCATCCTGTTCTGGCTGCAGGAGGTTGGCTGCCTGTTCCCTACTCCAAGGGGTGTGTGTGTGTGTGTGTGTGTGTGTGTGTGAAGCTTGTTTTGGTTGCGTCTTCGGCATTTTCTCTGGTGTGTTGACTGTATTTGCCAGATGTATTTGGATCAGGGCAGGGGTCTCCAACCAGGGGTGAAATCCTCCCGGTTCAACCCAGTTTGGCCAAACCACTAGGGACCATTGTCGTTGGTTCTGTGATCTAGTAGTAAAAAAAGGCTTCCAAGGATCGCACGACTCGGCTGTGAGCTGCGTAATCGTCGTAAGCTTCCGCCCCTCCACACTTTTTAAAACATTTTCTTCCTGCTTATTCGGCCCAACCGGCAGGGAAAAAATGCTTTAAAAAGTGGGGGGGGGGGGTCCATGATAATCAGCTGTGAGCCGTGGGAGGTTCGTGGGAACCTTTTAAAAAACTTTTAAAATAATTTCTTTACTACCTATTCACCCGAACCGGTAGTTGAAAGGGGGGGGCAAAAGGTTCCCATGATCGCATGGCACAGCTCAACCTTTTTTTTTCACTTTTTAAAGCATTCAGTTGAGGGGAATAGGTAGTAAAAAATGCTTTAAAAATTAAAAAAAAAGTTGGCCCATCCAGTCACATGACACCCCCCCCCCCCAAAGCTATGCCCAGAGAACTGATGGCAAAAGGTTTTCACCACTGTCTCCAACCTCGCAACTTTAAGACTTGTGGACTTCAACTCGCAGAATTCCTTAGCCAGTTGGCTGAGGAATTCTGGGAGTTGAAGTCCCCAAGTCTTAAAGTTGCTAAGGTGGGAGACCCATGGATTAGGTAGTACTGGTAGTTCTTGGCTTACAAGCATTCATTTAGTGACAATTTAAAGTCACAATCGCATTGAAAAAAAGGAGTTACGGCCCTTTCCCACACTTATGACTGTTGTAACGTCCCCACAGTAATGAGGTCAAAACTCAGATGCTTCGCAATTGGTTCATATTTACGACGGTCACAGTGTTTTGGAGTCTCATAGGATCCCTTTTGCGACCTTCGGACAAGCAAAGTCGGTGGGGAAGCCAGATTCACTTAGCCGTGTTACTGACTTAAATTGTTGCAGTAATTCACTTAACAACGGTGACGAGAGTTTATAACATGGGGCAAAACTCACTTAACTGTCTCACTTAGCAACAGAAATTTGCTAAGCTCAGTTGTGGTCATAAGTCGAGGACGACCTGTATTTGAATTACTCTTTGCCCAATGAGATAAACATGATTTTTTCCCCCAGCCCCATCTGAAGAAGACGATGAAGTTGTATTAATGATAAAAGAGCTGTTGGATACCAGAATCAGGTACCCTTCTCTGCTGCCTGTGCTTTCTGTATATAAAGCAGTGTTTATGCTGGCTGGGGAATTCTGGGAGTTGAAGTCCTTCTTCTTGTGCCATATCTGTCATCGGACGTTGGCAATCATGTTGGCAATCCTATTTTTATCAACAGCCGCACGAAAAAGTGCTGCTGAGTTTTGTCCAAACCATCCCGCAGATTTTGAAGCCACGATGTTGTTCTTCTGCCTGGACCTCCTTTGCCTTCAATCTTTCTCTGGAGGATTCAGTGAAGGATGCCCTATTTTTCCAGGTGTCACATCACATGTCCAAAATATTTGAAGTCCACATATCTTAAAGCTGCCTATTTTATCTCAGGCGCTTGAGGCAAACGTGAGGCTCTGTGCTTGTACAACCGTTTATTTCAGAACCTAACTGACGCGAGCACCAACGATCACTCTGACAGCTCTTTTATACCCCAAGCTGTCAAGAGCCACAACCAATAGAATTCTTCAAAACTTGCCCGCCTTTAACTAAACTCCATTGGCCCAAACACTGACTGATTGACAGGGAAGGCGGCCACGTACATACGTGACACTGCCAATTTGAGAAACCCTGGCATAAAGCATTTCAAACGGTTGGATTCCCAGCACCAACACTTAGGTCACCTGCCAGCCTGGCTATAGAATTCTGGGAGTTGAAGTCCACAAGTCTTAAAGTTGCCAAGATTGGAGATCCCTGGTCTGGTGTATTACTGATGCCTGCATGTGGACCAGGAGACCTCTTAAGATAACAAGCCCGCAGAGATTCACATGGCCCCGTCTTGACCTTGTTTAAAACCGGGCTCTTCTCCAGGCTAGAGTGGGCTGTTGGTTTTGCAAAATTATTTTATTTTCCCCAGACATTTCTCTTTGTGGTGTATTTTAAAAATCTTTTAATAGTGTATGCTTTGCAGAGCTACGATTGTGTTCGAGAGCTATATATATAATAATAAATGTTACCGTCCTTACATGTTCACCCTTATTACTCAAGTACCAAATATTTCAGTTAAATTGCTTGTGTTCAGCAAAAAGCTAACCCGAAGATCATCCGAGAGAATTCTTTAAACAGTATTCACTTTCTGGTACTTCTGTCAATATTCCTACTGGAGCATTTCCAGGATTTAAAAATGCGCTAATGGGGCAAACAGGATGTTCATTATAAACCCCCCTTTTCATTGCAATGAAGTTACTGCTTTCTTGAAGGAGTATTAATCATGTTAAGCCCTGTGTGTTCATTCTTCAACTCTTGACAGCCGAGATGGTACATTGGGGGTTAATGGGCACTAAAAGTAGAGGTAGAGAATGAGGTCTGCCAAGTTAATCCACGAATCCATTGCAGACCTAAATGGGTTTGAAAAGATCCTGTGTATAAAATCGAGTTAACAATTTTTGTATTCATTTCACACATTGGAGAGAAATACCCCCTCTGGGATTCGGCCCCTGCCGTATTTCAGTTATTTGGGGGGGGGGAGGGGGGAGTTTGAACAAAGACGGAGTTTTACTGTCCCTGAATAGCCAAGCCGATTGGCAGATGTGTAGTTCTTTGTGTTGCTGTAAAAGGATTGGAATGAAGTCGCAAAGGGGCTTTTCCCAAAAGGCAGTTGGACCTAGTTTTTTTTTCTTGAAAACATTTCGCTTCTCATCCAGGAAGCTTCTTCAGTATTGAAGTAATGAAGAAAAACAGCAAAAAAGAACCTTGAAAGTGACTGTTTCTTAGTTACAGAATTCAGTGCATGAATTTTACATATTTCTAATGTGAGTCACTAGCAGGAGCCTTTTCATCTGTTTCAGTGACAGTTCCAGAGCCAGAGTGAGACCAGGAGGAGGAGAGCGCATAAACTGAGCCACTGCAAACTCTCCAGGCCATCTACCTCTGATTGGCACTGACAGAATGCAGTAAACACTGCAAACATGGCACATTTATGCCAGCTGGTTAAGTTTGCGTGACTGTATTTCGCCAGATTCTTTTCTCATAAGGGTCATGTGGCTGAGAGGTGGCTTTGGGGTACACAATGCATCCACAGCTTTGGCTCATGATGTCTTAGGGAAAATGTTGCTAATGCAAAGAGAAGTGGAGCTGCGGCAGTGCCATGTGGAAAGTAGAGAGATGGGTATGGGGGGAAAAAAGAGAGAAGTCCATGTGTTGGCTGAGAATCTGAGCATTACTTTAAGATGTTAATGCAAACATTGGAGCATTCTGTTGTGGTCTGCCAGCGCCCTGCAGAGTCGGTTGGGGAGGAACATAGTCCTGGAGGCTGGGGAAGGCTCGGACAAGAGATCTTCGTCAGAGGCAGAGAGGGGACCAGGACCATCTGGGAGTTATGTGCTGCTTCCAGAGCCTCCAGAGTTGGACATCAGCGAGGCAGAGTAACAGGGGGAGCCTGTTCCCAGTGCGCGCATGCGCTGAGCTGCCAGAAGGCAAGAACAGTTAAGATAAAAAGGGTGACTTGGGAGTAAGGCTTGGAGGTGATTGGCCCCTCCCATAGGACATAAAGGAGGAGCAAAGGCACGTGAGCTTTGCAGGAAGCAACTTTGTTCGTTCTGGTCAGTTCAAACTCTGAGAAGTCCTGTTTGACTCTGTGCTCTGTGTGGCTTTGCAAAACTAATTGCCAATTAGGTCTTTGGCAGCATTTCAAGGGAGATAAAGTTGGGTGCTTATCAGCCTTATCCTGAAAGACTTTGGCAGACTTCTGTCGGACTCTTTACAAACTATTTGTGACTCATTACAGGCTGTGAATGAACATAATTCACAGCCGTTGAAATAAAAAGAGGGTTTTTGGGACTAAGCGTGTGCTTTTTACTGTCTCAGGAAGCCTCGGTCAGAACACATTTGCTGCCTGTAAGGTTATTTCCTCCATCGCAGACCTGCAGCTATGGGTCTCAATGCCTCTGCCTTAATATTCCTCAGGCCAACAGTGCAGGAGGATGGGGGAGACGTCATCTTTAAGGGCTTTGAAGACGGGATTGTGCAGTTGAAGCTGCAGGGTTCGTGCACCAGCTGCCCCAGTTCCATCGTCACCTTAAAGAGTGGGATACAAAACATGCTGCAATTCTATATTCCAGAGGTGGAAGGCGTGGAGCAGGTAAGCCCCTTTGGGAAGGCACCAGCTGTGTCCCACCTGTCTTCTCCATGTTTCCCAAGGGCAAAAAATTACAATAGATATTGACATCTTACCTGTTCAAAAGGATGGGGGTTGCTGCCAAGCATGTTTAGGGTTTGGATGTTTGACCCGCTTGGAATATCTCAGAATTTTCTGAGCAAATTTGGAGGCTGCCCGCACAATCGGGCAAGATGAGGGTGAGGCTGGGGTTATTTTGAAAGATGTCCTCCTTCCTGGTCTTGGTTCTCAATGCTGCTGCTGGTGAACTCTGATAGCCTTGGTGTAACTTCCTGCCTGCCTGTTGCTTTTCAGGTGGTGGATGATAATGAAGAAAAAGAAGTAAAGTCAACCTGAATCAGGGAAGAGCCCCGGACTGTGGGCAGAAATTAAGTGCCACGGTGGGTTTGCCTACATTGGCCCAAATGCAGTTTCTTCATAGGGCCAAGTCTGGTTTTGTTTCACTGTGTAAGGAAACAAGCAAATAGGAAGAATGCGGCCCGTCTTTGCTTTACATCAGGGGCCTGCAACCTTGGCAACTTTAAGCCTGGTGGACTTCAACTCCCAGAATTCCCCAGCCAGCAAAGCATGGCGAAGTTGCCAAGGTTGGAGACCCCCTGCTTTACATGAACAAAGAGAAGGAAGCCCACGGAACAGGCATGTTCCCAACAGTTTCTAAAATACATGCTTCCTCCCTTGGATTCAAATATTTTCTGAAGTATCTCCAATTATCTTCCTGAATATCAGTTGTCTTATTTATTTGGCAGGCTCTCTCTCGTTGACACTGTAGTAGTCACTTGCTGGAGATGATTTGGTCCTGGAGGAATTCCTTTAAATAAAAACCTTTTTCCCTGCTACTTAGATTCCAAAACTATTTTTTTAATTGCGCTTTTCTCAGGAGGCTTAAATTTGTAGTTTTCCTTTTTTTTAAAAAAATGCCCATGGGTTTAATAAAATGTCTCCAATGCCACTGTCAATTTACCTTATTTGCATAGAAACTATCTGATAATACTTTGTTCCAAAATTCAGCAGACTCCACTCTCCTTCTTGGGGATCTCAACGGAGCCAAACGTTCTTTTTACAGTCGGACTAGATTCTTTTTTTTTTGCCCTTGGAGCCTGAGCACATTTACGCCATGCTTTGGACGCAGAATGATGATCTCACGTGTGAAGTTGAACTTGTCCAGAAAAACGTCTTGAATCTGTGGTGCAAATGAATCCATTTGCAAGTCCTGCTTGGTTGCTGCTGAGGGGTTCATAGATGCTGCGATTGTAAGGAAACGATTGAAGTGTGTCGTGGATCCAGTAAAGTCCATCAAGTGCATTTATGTTTTGGAGGAACGCGTCAACCGAGGAGGAGCAGCTGGGGGTCCCTTTAAAGATGAGACCCGTTCTGCAGGACACTTTAAAAATGGCTCAGCCTGAGGAGGCAGGCGTGTAGCTTTTGAGGAGGGGCCTTCTCTTCCTTCTTCAGAGCCGTCCTCAAGGACAGCAAGAAGTCTTGGGGAATGGTGGGAGCCATTGAGGGGATAGGCTGACCCCTCCGTTGCTGAATTAGGGCTTTGAAAGAGACCCAGGAAGGTTTTATGTGCTGCTTCCACCTGTTTCTGGAAAATAAAAGGACAATATTGCTCAAACCTGGGGTGAAGTACCTCCTTTCATTGCAAAGTTGAGACATGCCCCTCCTTGTAAGGGGACATTCCATTGAAGAATCCTGGAAATTTGAGACGGATGATTTCAAAGGTTTAAAATCAGTTTAAAGCAAAGCAATTGTGAATGTGGCCATTCTAGAACTTTGCCTACACATTGTGAATAAAGACGCATCGTGGCTCAAACTTGTGCTGCCTTTTCATGGCATGAGTGCCATCCTTTACTCGCGCCGGAGGATGGAGTACTGTGCAATCTACAAATTAAAAGACTGCTGGCATTGGGTTAACTGGGATGTGGCCCTTCGTGTGGGTAAAATTGGTTGTAAATGCGAAGACTGTCCACAAGTCTGTTTTTTCAGTGGTGTACAGCCAAACAGTTGCTGGATGATTGGTTCTAAGTTGACTGGCTGTAATGACACAAATGGTACCACAGTTGTCAGGGTTCCAAATAGCATCCAAAATGAAATCAGAGTCCGAGGCAAAGGATCCCTCAAAGTTCCAATTTATGAAGGGAGCAATGTTGGCACTTTTGGGAAAACCTGAATCTGAAAGCTTCCCGGTTTTCCCCACCCAGTTAAAAGTTCAAGATCTTGCCCCCACACCCACAAGCCCATCCCATGGGCCAATCTCCCACTGCCATGCTGGCAGCTTCCATCCATCCAGTTCCAGTCAGGTGCAGAGGTGCAAAGACAAAGGATGACCTTGGCTTTCTAGAAAGAATGTTGTTACGGCTACATATCATCTCATTCCTACAATCCCCCCTCCCATTTTCCCACCATAGAAAATGCATCGTAGAATAATGGAAAGTGGGGCAGGCCAAAGGTCCAAAGGAAAATATGGCTGCAGGCCTGACAACGGTGCCTTTGTGGCCTGGGACAGGTATTCAAAGAAGCTGAGGTTGGGGGGGGGGGATCCCTTGCTTCTTGTCTGGGATGGGATCTGGCTTAATTTTTTAGCCACCTTGAACCTCTTCCTTTTGGAGAGAAAATAGCTCTTCCCGTAAACATCTCTGCTTCTGCCAAAGCCACATTAGAGCCCACGTGATACAATCAGTAAATGAAATCTTTGTGATGGCAGGAAAAGAGTAATTCAACCTTCTCCAGGAGGTGTGGATTGCCACAGCCGTTTCTGGAAGGCGGATAGCTGAAGCCGGCCAAGGCCAGCTTGGGCTCCACGTGTCAAACGTTTGGAAAATGGCTAATTTGATTTATGTTGGCATATTACTGCCCTCCCCACCCCTGCCCCAACAAGAGAAACAATTCTTTACACATTTATTTTTTGTTTAAAAAACCCCCATGGTCTTTGCTTCATGTAAAGAAACGAGTAAAACACTACTTTTGGGGCAGTTGAGGCCTTCTCCAACAATCACACAAGAATGGGCTGTGCTTTCAAGGAGAGTTGTTGGGTGTTGAATGCTAGTGTGTCACCCAAAACTTGGGTTGTGTCCCCTTTGATGTAGGATAAGAATTTTGGGAGCATCTCAGTCAGGAGTGTCCAAACCTGGGAACTTTTAGACTTGTGGACTTCAACTCCCAGAATGCACCCCTGATTCCAGTCATTCAGGTCACGCTTGGCCCAAAAGGTGCCTTTTTTTTTTTCAAGAGGCAGCTGGACTTCCTGGTTTTTCTTTGAAGACAGAACTCTTGAGCTGAAGAAGCTTCTCCAGGTGAGAAGCAAAACGTCTGAAGAAAAACCAGGAAGTCCAGCTGCCTCTTGAAAAAAAAGCACTTGGGGACACAGGTGAGAGCTTCACCCTTCCTGCCATGGGCCCTCGGTCACCAGGCTCTGCTGGCTTCATACCTGGGCAGGGTCTGCTTGTGGGCTTTGGGGCAAAGGTGGGTAGAAGAGCTCACAAGGTTGAGCCAGTATCAGACCAGGGAAGATGACAGAGAAACCAAGAAGCTGATCTTGGAGAGTCCATTCAGAACTGATATGAATCCCAGGCAGTTGAAAAAAACACTTAATCATTCTCTTGGCTCAGCTGATAAGGGAGGAGAGGTTAATACATCTAATATGTAAAAACAGCCCAAGTTCGAATCCCAGCAAGGGTATGACTAGCTGATGAGAAAAATATACAAATATAAAAAGGCAACATTAAAAATAAAAATATGGTTTTCTGCCTGCATGGTCTTCTGTGATGAGCCGAAGGATAGAAAGAGGGAGTAGTGACCTTCCTCCCATATTTAGGCATACCAGGGGTTGTAACACAAATACATACCTATTTCCCTGGCTCAGCTGATAAGGAGGAGAGCCTGTGGCTTAGTGGCTAAGACTCCTGCCTAATATGTAATACAGCCCAGGTTCAAATCCCAGTAAGGGTATGGCTAGCTGATGAGAGCTAAATAGCTTGAAATAGATCTAGACTAGTCTCCCTTTATTTATTTATCAGTACAAATACACACAAATATAAAAAGGCAACATTAAAAATAAAAATATGGTTTTCTGCCTGCATGGTCTTCTGTGATGAGCCGAAGGACAGAAAGAGGGAGTAGTGACCTTCCTCCCATATTTAGGCATACCAGGGGTTGTAACACAAATACATATATAACATTATATATATGTGTGTGTGTTATTTATCAGTACAAATACAACACACACACACACACACACACACATTTGTTTTCGTAGATTTTCACGGATGTAGGTATGCTGGTTTTGTTGTATTCGGGTCTTTTCCCGTGTAAGGTTGAGATTGTCTTTGCAACGTTTCGGCAGGATCTCACCTGCCATCTTCAAGCATGGGCTTCTTGAAGATAGCAGGTGAGATCCTGCCGCAATGACCACGGAGATGTCTTTGGACAGCGCTGGCTCTTCGGCTTTGAAACAGATGAGCACCGCCCCCTAGAGTCGGGAACGACTAGCACAGATGTGCGAGGGGAGCCTTTACCTTTACCTAGAGTTGTTGCATTCAACAATTGCCAGCAACCTTGTCCTCCTTTTCTAGCTGCTGCCTCCCCCAGGCACTTGCCTCCAGGTCACCAAACACTTCCTCCTGTGCGGGGAACTTGACCCCCCATCAAAGTGTTTGCTCTCCTGTCCGCTTCTGTTTGGATTGTTCCGGTTGAGTCAGCTACCATCCGCATCAGACAGCTGCCCAGCACACGCCCTCCCGGATCAGCCTTTAAAGGACCGGCACAACCAGTTGTGTTTGTGGCTTTTTTTAAGTGGGGGCAGAGGGGCAAAATAGAATAGAGTAGAATTCTTTATTGGCCAAGTGTGATTGGACACACAAGGAATTTGTCTTTGGTGCAGATGCTCTCCGTGTACATAAGGAGAACAAAATAAATTCATCAGGTATAAAAAGATACAACACTTAGTGATAGTCAAGGTTACTAATAAGCTATCAGATCATATTAGGAAACAAATAAAAATATAAATTGAAAGATACAAGCAACATGGTTAATAGTCATAAGAGTGGAGAGATAGGTACTACGAAGGAAGAGAAGAATAATAGTAACACAGTCTTAGTAAATAGTTTGACGTTGTGGGAATTAGTTGTTTAGCAGAGTGATGGCGTTCGGGGAAAAGCTGTCCTTGTGTCCAGTTGTTCTGGTGTGCAGTGCCCTACAGCGTTGTTTTGGAGGTATTAGTTGAAACAATTTGTGTCCAGGACTTGAGGGATCTGTAGATATTTTCCCAGCCCTCTTTTTGACTCGTGCAGTATACAGGTCCTCGATGGAAGGCAGGTTGGCAGCCATTGTTTCTTCTGTAGTTCTGATTATCCATTGAAGTCTATATTTCTCTTGTTCTCAGAAGACTTGAGAAATGGGAAGGAATGGGATCTTGGTCTTACATATATTTTGTGATGGGTATGGGAATAGGAATAGAATAGAAGCTGGAAGGGATCCTGGAGGTCTTCTAGTCCAGCCCCAGGAGAACCCTATACCATTTCAGAGACTGGCTCCCCAGTCTCTTCTTAAAAACCTCCAGTGATGGAGCGCCCAGGATTTCTCCAGGCAAGTTGTGGAACAAGAAGCCATCATCCTTAAACCCTGGGCCCAGGAATGTCTGATGAAAACGGCGGTTCCATAATGCACAGCTCAGCCGAGCAATTGAAGTCCAGCCGGAGAGCGGCTGTGTGTGTGTGTGTGTGTTCTTTCTGCCCAAACCTCGGATAGGGGAGCCCAGCCTCCCCCCTTTCATCGCATCCTCGCACCCCCTCCTCAAAATAAATTTATTGCAGATCTTATAATATTCTGGTTCGTCTTTGTTCTTCAATTCCCACGTCAATTTATCCATTTCAGCACAAATCAGAATTTTCCTAATCACTTCCGGTTCTTGTGGAATTTCCCTTTTGTGGATGGTTGGAAGGAAAAAGCACCGACTCAGATCTACAGAAGGGAGATTTTAATTATGTCTGAAATCATAACAGTGAAAATGCATAAGACAAGAACAAAGCGGAAATACAATATCCTTATACTTGTAAATACTGAATAGACCAATTGTAAATAAGCAGGGTGGTTATAATATTTAACTTTATATTCTAGTATGGATGGCAAAGACATTGCCAGGACGGTTACACTGGCTCCAATGTTTTAATGGGTGTTCAATAAAAAAGTTTTTATTTTAAAATAAATAAAATAAATAAAATAGCCGTCTTTAAGTATCCCGAGGAGCCCAAGGTGACTCCGGGGGTTGCAGGAGCGAGACGGACGGCCTTTTCCCCGGTCTCTCTCTCTCACCCCCCCCTTGGGATTACCCCGTGGCCTCCCAACCCTCCTCTCCCTGGTCATCCTTTCTTCCAAGCTGCCGCGTGGCGTGAAGCCGGGGAGCCCTTGACCGGGGAGAAGCCGTGCGCGCCGGGCTTCCCGGCTGAGAGGTAGACTGCGCCCGCCCAGGGAGGCTCTCTCTCTCTCCCCCCTCCCTTCGGCGCTGCCACGTCCCCAGAGGCAACCAGCCGTGGGCGGGCCTTAGCCGCGGCCCCGCCCCTCCGCCGCGCGAGCCAGTAGCGGCGAGGTCTTCACGCATGCGCTCCGCTCCTGCTCCGCCCGGCAGCCGCAGACCCTCCGCCTGGCAGCAGCAGACGCGGCAGTAGCATCGGAGGCATCATGTGCGGTGAGTCTCCCGAGCATGTGCAGAGTGCCCTCCGCCAAACGGACGGCGGGGAGGGTCGGTCCCCGCGGGGGGACCCCCTTGGGCCCAGCGCGCCCTGGCTCCGGGGCATGTGCAGAATGCTGCCACTCCGGGTGACATAGAGGGCTGGAAGGTCGTGGGAACTCAACCCGGGGAACGTCCACACACACTACTGTTCTCGGCGGAAAGGGTGTTCTGGAACGTGGGAACCGTCCGACACGCGTGTCTGGGCTCAGACAGGCGGGAGGGCCCGATGATCTCTAGGGGTCCCCTTGGTGGCCCTGGCGGGTTGGCTCCGACCCGGACGGCGGCGGAGGTTCTCCCGCTTTAGCAGAGCGGCGGCCCTTCCGAAGCCTTGGGGGCCCTGACCCGGGGGTTTCCCAATGCACGTCTGGATGCTCGGAAAGGAGGACCCGGGTTTGCCCTCCCTGCTGAGCGAAGGGGAGGCTCGTCGGCGGGGCCTTTGCAGGGGATCCCCGGGACCCTTCACCTGGGATGTGTCGCTCAGGGGAACGGAACCTGCATGCATTAAATACCCTAGATCCTGTCTATATCTATATCTATATCTCTCCTTTCTCATCTCCCCCCCTTGGCTGTGCTTGAAAAAGGGAGACAACCCCCCCCCCCACCAGGCGAGGCAGGGGGAGAACCTGCTTCAGCCCCCCCCCCCCCAGCCCCCTTTCCCCCTCCTCTTCCCCTGGGCTGATTTTAGGGAGTTTTCCTGGCTTGGATGTGGAGCCCAGCGGCGGCTGCAGGGTTAGCAAAGGGACAGGGAAGCTGGCGCCCCCGGGCTCCCTGTTGGAGACCAGGGCAGGTGTGGAAGGAGGCTTGAGTGGCTGGGCTGCAGGTGTGTGTGTGTGCATGGGGGGGGGGGGAAACTGGAATTGGGAAAAGAGCCTTCCCATCTGCTCTCTGAAGTCCTCCTTGACTGGGTTCACACAACCCTTGCGTGGGGTTGGGTCAGCAAGAGTTGGAAGTGGACCGTTGTGTTGTGGGAAGCTGCCCGTTGTCTCAGCATGTTGCACCTTCTGGAGGTGTACTTTGTGCGAGGAACACCCCCTTGTGTGTTTTGAGGCCATTGGTGAGGTAGGATAAGTGGAGGAAACGGGACCTTGAGCCCAGGGAAAGGGTAACAAACCAGGATGGATGTCCCTTCTCTTTCGCTTTCGCTTGGCCGAGTGGATTCTGAAAAGCCCCTAATGGAGTATTGTGTCTTCTTCCCAAGCCAGGTGTGATACTGAGAGAGAGAGAAACTCTAGGCAGGGCAAGTGCAGGATAAAAGGAACTTCAATGGGAACAATTGAAATAATATCTCTAAATAATTAACAGTGGGAATACTTTCACATGAAACTAATTTAACAGACGCTGCAGAGACCAACAATTGTAGACCCCACAGAGACAGGCGACACCTAAATGGAACAACCATTACAGAGAGTCATTCGCTTCTGACCACAATCCAACTCAACATTTCCATTGCCAAGGGAGACGTTAAGTGAGTTTTGCACTCATTTTATGACCTTTCTCCTTGTAGTTCTTAAGTGAATCAGTACACCTAAGAGCAGGATTGATAAGTGGATTCAGCTTCCCCATTGGCTGCTGGTCAGAAGGTTGCAAAAGGTGATCACCTGAATAGAAAATAGAATAGAATGAGCTGGAAGGGACCTTGGAGGTCTTCTAGTCCAGCCCCCTGCGGAAGCAGGAGAACCCATGCGCGTACTGGCAGCTGACTTCGCCCTTTATTTTTGGCTGCTTTTTGCCCTCCAGATGAAAAACAACCCAGCGCGCAAACCAGAGGTTCGGGACCGGACATCCAGGTTGCCTGTAGAGCCATTTTTTGCCCTCCAGGGTGTTCAGGGAAGCCTCCGGAGGGCTCTGGGGTGAGATGGAGAGGCCACTTTTGCCCTCCCCAGGCTCCTAAAAAGCCTCAGGAGCCTGGCGAGGGCGAAAAACGGGTCCAAAGGCACATATGCCATAGGTTCACCATCATGGGTCTAGTCCAGTGGTGGGTTATGGCCAGTACGGTGCTTCGGAGGTGTGAAGCCGGGGAATCCCCCGATCGGGAAGAAGCAGTGCGTTCCAGGCTTCCCAGCTGCGAGGTAGACTACACCCACCCAGGGAGGCACTCTTTCTCCCCGCCTCTCCCCCCTCAGGCGCTGCCATGTCTCCAGAGCCAACCAGACATGGGTGGGCTTCACCACAGCCCCGCCCCTCCGCCGCACGAACCAATAGCTGCACGGCCTTCATGCATGTGTCCCACTCCAGCTCCTCCCCTTCGGAGGGCCCACCCCCCTGCCTGCCCTCCTTACCTGTATTTGACCCCGCCAGCCCATTTGCGCATGCAGCGTACGGCACCTATGCAACGCTCCGCCAAGCATGCGTGCACAGCACACGGGCACCTGTTGGACATCTGGCCCTGTCGCAGCTGACCGGTTGCGATGGGATCCGGAACCCACCACTGGTCTCGTGCAGTGGTTCCCAACATTGGACCCCCACCCTACAGGGGGCAATTTGAACCTGCTTTAAACCAAATTAATGGCCGCCTAGGCTTCCTTCACTTTTTGAGTCAAGTCCGACTTATATGTCCCAGGGGGAGCATCAGGATTTTAGGGATGCTCTCTCTCTCTCTCTCTCTCTCTCTCTCTCCTCTCTCTCTCCCTCTTGAACTGTACAATATATATAGGGCAGTCCTCAACTTATGACCACAATGGATCCCCAAATTTGCTGAGCAAGAGAGTTTAGTGAGTCTTGCCCCATTTTATGACCTTTCTTGCCACAGCAAATCAATCGTTAGTCACATGGTCGTTAAGTGAACCTTGCCTTCCTCACTAACTTTGCTGGTCACAGAAGGAGATTGCGAGACGCCCAGGGATACGGCAGCCATCATAAATACGAGCCTGTCGCCAAGCGGCTGAATTTTGATCACGTGGCCACGGGGATGCTTGAACCGTCGTAAGTGTGAAACCTTTGTGGTCCTGCTCACTCCAAGGAGTCCTCAATTGACGACGGCAGTTGGGACCAGGATTTCCTTTGCCCAGTAAGCCATTGTTAAGTGAATTTCACGAGCCTTTTTTGCCAAGGTTGCCACACGGTCGTTGGGTGAGTGGCCGGGGAGGTTGCCGTGGCAATCCCAGGGATGCTGCGCCATCATTGGGAAGGGATGCTGGTTGCCAGGATAGTGCAACCTGGATAGTGTGACCTTCTGGATGCTGCCACAATTGTTAAGAGTGAGGACCTGTTGTAAGTCACCTTTTCGGCCTCGTAACTTTCTACACTTGTTAAATGAATTGCCTTCCAATGGCTGCTTTACACGTCGCTAAGCCAGGTATGCTGAGTCCCTAAGATGGCAGCCCCCCTTCTCCCACCCGTACCTCCATGACGGAAGGACTGGAGGCTAAGCCAAAACCAGCTTCTGGCTTTAATTGTGCTTTTCGAATTGTTTGTGTGTGTGTGTGTGTGTGAGAGAGAGGGGGGTTGAATTAGACTGTGATTTCCCAGGGCAACTCTAGTGAGGAGGCTAACAATAGAAAATAGGCAGTTGAGGCTATAAATAATTTGCTATGAGTAGACTCTCATTGTGCCTTCAAATTCATTGTCAGGGATTGTAGCCTGTACTTTTCTCTCCCAGCGCAGCCTTTTAAATAGATTTGACTAAGATTAAAGCAATTTGGATATTTTGGGCTAGGCCGAAAGCAGCACCATGGTGAGGTATTAAAAAAAAAAACCGTGTGGATTTATTTTCGTTGCTATTATTTTGCTTCTCTTGGGGCAGGGGCAGGATGAATTTTGCTGAGTCCAGTATAAGCCGGGTGGCTGCATAAACGTTTTAGATAAATAATTAACATTTTAAGTCCTGCTGCTACTGTCAGAATAGAGCTGGCTTGTGGGCTTTGTCTCCCCTAAACAGGAAGCCCAGCTGGCTGCTGCATTACGACTTCCAGCAATGATATTGTCACTGAATTTGCTCTGGGCAGCGTTGTCTAATGCCGAGAGTCACTTTATGAGATTATGGCCTTGGCTGGTTTAAATGATTGGGAAGAAAAGCTTACAAGGCCACTTCATGGGGCTGGTCAAAGCAACGTTGCTGCTTTTTTTAGAATATGAAAGATGTTGTGTGTGTGTGTGTGTGTGTGTGCGTGTGTGTGTGTGCGTGTGTGTGTGTGTGGTTATTCAACACTCCTGGGAGTGAAATAAGAGAGGGCAGAATTTGGGAGAAATTCCCTGCAGTGGCTCATCGATTAAGGGAAAGATGTCAGATCTAAAGGAGCAATGATTTTTCATCTTAGCAACAAAATAAAAAGGAATGGGGAACTCTTCTTTGCAATTAGGAATTTAAGATGTTTTTTAAAACACATTCCAGAGTTGTGGCTGCTCCATTGTTGGCGGTCTTCAAGAAAAGATTGGGAGGGATGGAATAAGGCTGTGAGGGCGAACCCATGGCCCTCTCTGGGCACACGCACCATCGCCAGCTGCTCTTCTGCCTCCCAGGGTGCACATGCGCGCCGGTCAGCTGGTCTTTGTGGGCACCAGAGTGCCAGAAAACGGCCTGAAAACTGCCCAAAAGACAGGCATGCACGCACCAGCCAGCTAGTCTTCCAGTGCTCCAGCGTGCACGAAGACCAGCTGGTTGGCGCACATGCATGCACTTGCATGTGCGTTCCGGTTTGGGCACTTGGTGCCGAAAAGGTTCCCCATGCCTGAAATAAGGTCTCCTGCCTTGGATGGGGGGGGGGGCACTGGTGGGTTCCGGATCCCGGCACAACCGGTACGGTGCAACAGGGCTGGGTGTCTACCACATGCATGCGTGCAGTGCACGCATGCGTACTTACCGCCCGTGATGCTCCAGCTGCTTGGTGAAGTATCGCGCAGGTGCCATATGCTCTATGCGCGTGTGCGTAAGCCCCGATAGGCTCAAATACAGGTAAGGAAGGTGGTTGGGCCCTCCGGAGCACTGTACCGGAACGGTACCTGGTGTTCCCAGCAGGCATCGGTATGCCCATACCGGGGCGTACCAGTGATATCCCACCACTGACGGGGGGTTGGACTAGAAGACCTTGGAGCTTCCTTCCAGTCCTAGAATTCTATCATCCATCCTGCCTATCCTAATGGCTGCTCTGATAAATATTATTATTAGTAGTATTTATTTACATTTATTAGCCTGTTTATTAAACACACGCTTCTTTCACTCTGGTTCCTTACTGAAGCATTGTTTTAGAGCAGCCTTCCATATAAATGCTCCTGGGCAGAAGTCTTCAAACTTGGCAACTTGAAGACTTGTGGACTTCTACTCCCAGAATTCCCCAGCCAGCATAATTTACTCTCTTGTAATCCCTCCCTCTGCAATCTCTCCACTTAGATCAGAGGTCTTCAAACGTGGCCACTTTAAGACTGTTGAACTTCAATTCCAAGAATTCCCCAGCTGTTGAAGTCCACAAGTCTTCAAGTGGGCAGGTTTGGGGATCCCTGACCCAGGGGCTCCTTCCTGCCTCATAACTGCATTCCAGCAAGGATTGGGAGGATGGTGCTTGATGTTTGCTTTCTGTAAAACGGTGAGTTGGCGCAAATCCTGTTCAGCACACGGATGTATCCATGAACTATTCTTTTCATTCAGGAGGCTGTTTTAACTTCCTGTTTAGTCTACAGCTCTGGCTCTGCCTCTCTCTCTCTTCCACCCCCCCCCCCCCAAACCTGCCAAGATTGGTTCAGTCCTACGTGGGGTGGACTTCATTTGGGACTTTCTTTCTTTCTTTTGCCATCTTCTCGTGCCCTTTGGTGTCCTCCACATGTAGAGTCCAGGGCTCTGTTGTCCATTTGATGTTTCCTTCTTCTTTGACATAAAGGTGGACAGTCACCACCAAGAGGGGAGAAGGTGGCATCAGAACCAATGCAGAGTCAATGGGGGGGGGGGGAGTTGGATTAGTTGAATGACTTCCGGGGTTCAGTTAACTGCAGCAAAACCACTGTAAAATTGGGCACAATTCACTTCATGTCTGTGACAGAAGTTCTGGTACAACTTGTCGTAAGTCGGGGACTACCTGTGTATGAACTTCAACTCCTGGAATTCCCCAGCCAGCATACTGGAGTCCAGCCGTGCTCCCTGTGGGATTCTGGGAGTTGAAGTCCACTGATTTTAAGGTTGCCACTCATTGAGAAATGCGTTTCTGCAAGGCTGCCTCCCCTTTGGGTCTGCATGGCTGCCCAGCCTTGCAGTGAAATAGTATTAAATCCAGAGGAGAAATCCTATGATGTCAGAGTTAGTCGTGTGCAGCGGTTCTTATCTCTCGCAACTAATCACAACCGTTGTTTCATTTGTTTAATTGATGCGCATGGCCATCCATCTCATCAGGGTTGAACCTGTGAGCCTTTCTTGAATGTGTCATTGATGTCTTCAACCGGGTCCATCAATTTAGCAGTGATTAAGATACAAACATTAGTTCTAAGACAGGGGTCTCCAACCTTGGCAACTTTAAGCCTGGAGGACTTCAACTCCCAGAATCCCCCAGCCAGCAAAGCTATTCTAAGTTGCCAAGGTTGGAGGCCCCTGTTCTAAGATGAAGCGACAGTTAAAAACAGTAAATACAGTAGTGGCCAAAATTGTGGAAACCTTTTGGGGGGAGGAAAGTGTATTTTCGAGGTTTGATGGCTAATAACACCACTTTTTTTGTAGTAGTACCATAAAATTATATATCAATGGAAAGATAATACAATCAAGAATGTAATGCAACAAAGTTTGTTGAATTATCTGTATTCTATGAAAAGTTATAGGTCAGAAGCTACCCAGCAATAAAACCCAGTTAATAGAAGCAATCATTCAGTCTTGGTTTCACATATAACAGCTGCAGAACTAAAAGAGTTGGATCCACCCCATGGGGAGACGTTGTAAGGCCATAATCCATTCTAAAGGTTACCCAACTAAGTATTAACTGACATGGTGATAATTTTTGTATATCTCGTTTTTTTCTATGGTGATCATTTTGGTATATCTTGTTTTTTCTAGGCGTTTCACGTTTCTTCTTTATAACTGCTATTCTAAGAGCAAATCCTCCATAAAAGTTATTGCATTACATTCTTGATTAAATTACCTTCCCATTGATATATAATTTTACGGTACTACTAAAAATAAAGTGGTGTTATTAGCCATCAAACCTCAAAAATACACTCTCCCTCCCCCACCCCCCAAAAAAAGGTTTCCACAATTTTGGCCACTACTGTGAATGATTGGCTGCGTGCCATGTCATTTTTGTCTCCTAACGGAGTACATAGGCAGTAATCAAAGGGGAAGGGATAATTCTACTGCAGGGGGAGGGCAGTTCATCATCTTGGAAAGAAGGCCCTCTCCTCTGGGCCCCCATCAAGAGACATTTCCAACAAGACTTCCCTATGCATCTTTTTGTTTTTTTCAAATCTAGAAATGCGTTTATTAACATTGATAAACATTACATTTTTGTACACTTGTTCATGTATTTTACATCTAAGTTACAGACTGTACCATAAATCTTTTGTCTTTTGCTAAAGATTTACGTAGAGATGCTTCCCTGCAGATCTGAATGTCCGTGGAGGTTGGGGGACCGTGTGTGTGTGTGTGTTTGTCCGTCCGTCCTTCAGAGAGGCAGGTCTTTGTCAGGAGGTCATTTCCAAAGGCTTAAGCCTGCGCCTTACAAGGTGTACAAAAAATGTGAACAAGCTGCAATTTTTCCTCTTTGGGCCTTCTGAAAATCCTGTGCTTTGCACCTCCAAAGCATTTGACCTGGTGCCGTGGGCAGCAGCCTCTGCATCTTCTGGGCACGGTGGGGTGCCTTGAATGAGTTAAGCTGACCCAACAAAGAGTTGGCATCGTTCACTGTTTTGCTGACCTCTCATTTTCTTTATACCGATTATAGTTTATACTTTGGATTGCTAGGAAATGCAGGGCTGTCACTTGTGTCCTGGCCTTGAGACGTCAGCTGCTTCGGTGACTTGTAAAGCATTTACACCCACCAAAGCCAAAGGGGATGGAATTCAGATAACTAATATTGCAAAGGATTAAGTTTAGAATATAAACCTGTTCCGGGGGATAACTGGGACAATGGGAAAATAGGAGGAAGTAGCAGAAAGACAGGTGATGGGAAAGTGACCTTTATAGCTTTGCAATTGCGTAATATATCACAGATTGGTAAATAGCAGTTTGGTTCTAGTAAAATGCCTCAATGGCATTTATTATTCTGTGAAGTAGGTATATTCTATCACCCGGGAAACCAACTAAAATTATTTATTAACTTCGTATATGTCTCAACAATTCTGTGCTGCCATGATTTTATCCTATTTGATATTAATCCTAATCTGTTGGTAGATCAGCCCGTTGCTCTGAGGCCTCATTAATCTAAAAATGCCAATGCATTGTTTAATTCTCTGGCTTTCTCCAAAACTTGGCCTATCGTCAAGGAAACCTTCTGCGTCTTTCATGTGTCATCGAAGGTGGAAGAGATTCCACTTTTTCATAAGTCCCTTTTTTTCAGTGCTGTTGTAACTTCGGACGGTCACTAAGTGAACAGTTGTAAGTCAAGGACTACCTCTATCTCACGTGAGAGCTCTGGGCTGGTTTGTTCAATAATTCATTGAACAAATGAATCGGGATCGAACTCTTGGCAGTGGGCAGAGGTAGCCTGCAATAATGCATTTTAACCTAGCCGGCTCAGCATTGCAGTTCTCCTCCTTATCTTTGGAAAAGGGTGTGTTAAAAATGTGTGATAGATACTTAACCTTTGTGCCAAAAGGTGTGTCGTGAGGAGTAGAATAAGGCAGGCAGGCATCAACTTTAAATGAAAGCATTAATTTTGTTTATTAATACAATGTACATCCTGCTGTAATCCAAATTATAAGACTAATGGGTGATGGGCAGGTATATGTGTTATTTTTTCTTATCTGCGGTTGGGAAGGCTATGACTATGAAGCAGGGCAAGGATGGGTGGATGGATGGATGGGTGGATGGATAGATAGATAATGATAGATAGATAGATAGATAGATGATAGATAGATAGATAGATAGATAGATAGATAGATGATAGATAGATAGATAGATAGATGATAGATAGATAGATAGATTTGGAAGGGATTTTGTAGGTCATCTAGTCTAGCCCCCACCCCTCCCAAGCAGGAGACCCTACACCATTTCTGACAGATGGCAGTCCAGTCTCTTCTTGAAAGCCTCCAGGGATGAAGCTCCCACAACTTCTGAAGGCAACTTCTGTTCCATGGGTTGATTCTTCTCACTGTCAGAAAATGTCTCCTTATTTCCAGGTTGAACTTCTCCTTGGTCAGTTTCCATCCATTATTCCTTGTCTGGCCTTTGGGTGCTTTGGAAAAAAGCTTCCTCCTCTCTGGGGAAGCCCCTCAAGTATTGGAAGACTGCTCTCATGTCTCCCCTGGTCCTTCTCTTCCCTAGACTAGCAGTGCCCAGTTCCTGCAACCTGTATGTTTTAGCCTCCAGTCCCCTCATCATCCTGGTTGCCCTTCTCGGCACTCTTTCTAGAGTCTCAACCTCTTTTTTACAGTGTGACCAAAACTGGATGCAGGTGTGGCCTTACTAAGGCTTTATAGAGTGGTATTAGTGCCTCACTTGTAGGAGCCGAGTTTGCAACAAAGGGACGGATACAGGAAGTTTAAGCAGAGAATTCCTCCAGGCTGGCAGGGAGGCAGAAGACAAGTCTTAAAGTTGCCAAGTTTGGAGATCCTTGGCTACTACTACTACTACTAAGGTTTAAATGTGCTACCCATGAGACTAACTACGAATATGTTAGAACTGCAAGGAATGACTTTAACGTTGTTGCCGTTTCCACTTTAAATCATCTTTTAGGTATCTTTGCTTACCTGAATTACCATGTTCCCCGGACCAGACGGGAGATCTTGGAGACCCTAATCAAGGGGCTTCAGAGACTGGAGTATCGAGGGTATGACTCCGCAGGTAAGTTCTCCGTATGATGGATGGATGACTTTCATCCTGAACTACTTCGTGTGGACATGCACCAAAACGGCATCCACATCTGAACTTGTGTGTCAGGGTTCCAAACAGCATCCAAAAGTACATCAGAGTCCAAGGCGAAGGATTGCTCAAGGTTCCAATTTATTAAGGGGGCCACGTTGGCACATCTGGGGAAACCTGAATCTGAAGGCTTCCCGGTTTTCCCCACCCAGTTGGAAGTTCAAGATTCTGCCCCCACACCCACAAGTCCATCCCATGGTCCCATCTCCCACTGCCATGCTGGCAGTTTCCACCCATTCAGTTGCAGAGGTGCAGAGACAAAGGATGACCTTGGCTTTCTAGAAAGAATTTTGTTATGGCTACATATCATCTAACTCCATACAATACATATTGTATGTGTGTGAGAGAGAGGGAGGGAAAGAGAGAGTTAGAAAGAGAAAGTGTGTGTGTGAGAGAGAAAGAGAGGGAGAGATGAGAGGGAGGGAAAGAGAGAAAGAGAAAGTGTGTGTGTGAGAGAGAGGGAGGGAGAGATGAGAGAGAGGGAGGGAAAGAGAAAGAAAGTGTGTGTGTGAGAGAGGGAGGGAGAGATATGAGGGAGGGAGGGAAAGAGAAAGTGTGTGTGTGTGAGAGAGAGAGGGAGAGAGGAGAGAGAGGGAGGGAAAGAGTTAGAAAGAGAAAGTGTGTGTGTGTGTGAGAGAGAGAGGGGGGGGGGAGCGCCCTTCCTTAGCCTTCTATGTGCCTGGGAACCACTCATCCTGCCAGGGAAGCTGTGGGGCTGCCTGCCCTTCTTCCTCACCTTCCCTCCTGTGTTGTAGGGGTTGGAATCGATGGCGGGAATGACAAAGACTGGGAGGCCAACGCCGGCAAGATCACGCTCATTAAGAAGAAAGGGAAAGTGAAGGCTTTGGATGAAGAAGTCAACAGTAAGCCTCCTTTTCCTCCTTTTGTACTATGTGTTTTTTAATGCTGTACGCCACCCTGAGTCCTTGGGAGAAGGGCGGCATATAAATCTAATAAATCCAAATCCTTTTCCATTAAAAAAAGCCCCTGGCGTAGCAGGTGGGCGAAGGGAGCGGACTCTGCATTTAATTCAGGTTTTTCCATTTGATTTGATTCTGCAGCCGCTCATCCCAACAGGCGAGTCCTGGTGGCGTCTATCCTAAAACACAAAAGTCCAAATGAAAAACATGGGTGGGAAGGGGACAGCGCTCCGTGTGCCTTTGGCGTTGAGTCATGAGGGCCACACAACCACAGAGACCTCTCTCTCTCTCTCTCTCCCTCTCTCTCTCTCTCTCTCTCTCTCTCTCTCTCTCTCTCTCTCTCTCTCTCTCTCTCTCTCTCTCTCTCTCTCTCTCATCTATCTATCTATCATCTATCTATCTATATATGTATTTGTGTTACAACCCCTGGTATGCCCAAATACATAACACAAATACATACCTATTTCCCTGGCTCAGCTGATAAGGAGGAGAGCCTGTGGCTTAGTGGCTAAGACTCCTGCCTAATATGTAATACAGCCCTGGTTCGAATCCCAGTAAGGGTATTGGTAGCCGATGAGAGCTAAATAGCTTGAAATGGATCTATACTAGTCTCCCTTTATTTATTTATCAGCACAAATACAACACAATATATATATTACAACCCCTGGTATGACTAAATATGGGAGGAAGGTCACTACTCCCTCTTTCTGTCCTTCGGCTTATCACAAAGACCATGCAGGCAGAAAACCATATTTTTATTTTTAATGTTGCCTTTTTTTTTTAATTTATTTTTTATTTATAAGTACAATTACAACACACACACACACACACACACACACACACACACACACACACACACACATATATATATATATATATATATATATATATATATATATATATCTTTTCCCCCCTCTCCCTAGAACAGCAGGATATCGATCTGGACATTGAGTTTGATGTGCACCTTGGAATTGCTCACACACGCTGGGCCACCCATGGCGAGCCTAGTCCGGTCAACAGCCACCCGCAGAGATCAGACAAAAACAACGGTAGGCCGGAATTGGGATCACAAAGTGGTGTGTGTGTGTGTGTGTGTGTGTGTGTGTGTGTGTAATTTTCAGCCCAGTTGCTTTGGGATGTTTCACTCTTGTGCTTCGAACAAGAAGCAAAGTCTTGGTCTCCTTTTATGGCTCGGTTTCTGATCAGAGCCTTGAATGTTTCATTTTTCTTTCAGAATTTATTGTCATCCACAATGGAATAATTACAAATTACAAAGACCTGAAAAAGTTCTTGGTAAGTTCAGCTCCCTGGATTGTATTTTATTGGGGGGGGGGCCTTCAAAAGTAGGTCCTGTTTGGACTGGTCAGACAGGAATAGCCGTCGGTTCCTAAGTGACTTGTCCCAGATGACGCCAAGGTTCTTCAGAAGTTGGACTGGGAGTCCTTTTGCAGCCAAGCGGCTGGAGCCTTGGAGCATGGCACAAATGAAAAAGTATGTTTTGTTCTGTCCATGGACCAATCCCCATTGTGGCTCAGGATTTTGGGTGCATTGTGGTCCAACGGAACTGAAACCGAGAGCAACTTGGTTATTCTTGGTTTCAACTGAGACCAGCTTATTTATTGACTTCTACGATCCTTGGTTCAAAGTGACTCTGCTATTGTAATTACAATACATAACATTACATATATTAACCGCAAGTAGAATTGTTGTAGCACAGAATTGGAAGCAAACAGATACTCCCCCAGACCCAATTATAAGAAGGAAAATCTATGAATGTGCAGAAATGGATAGCACTATCACATTTGGAATAGATGGTATTCCTGGCTTGAGAGTAAACGTAAAACTCAGGGTATAAGCTGTAAAAGTATAATATATAGAATGCAAAGTTTATAAGAAATCTATGATATTGATTTGACAGTAGATGTCATTTTAATTCAAATTTGGATATAACATAGGATAGTGATATAGAGATAGAATTTTTGTAAATAGGATTGTTACGTAAGATATGGATACTGATATGGAAAAGCTGTTAACAAGTATAAATTTGTGTTTTGTGTTTTAAATGTTGGAGAATTCAATAAATACTATTTAAAAACAAAAAAAGCAAACAAAATGATTGCTTATATGAAGCAACTGAAACACTGAAGCACAGGCAGTCCTCAGCTTAATGGCCACAACTGGCCACGGATTTCTGTCATGCAGTCAGGCAGTTGTCCAGTGAATCACGGCAGTTGCGTAAGTTAGCAACACCGTTGTTAAGCGAGTCCAGCCTCCCCATTCACTTGGCTTGTCAGAAGGACGCAAAAGGGGATCGCAGGACACTGTGACCGTCATAAATGTGAGTCAGTTGCCAAGGGTGTGAATTTTGATCACATGGCCAAGGGATGGAAGGGTGAAAAATTGTGGCTTTTTCCAGTGGCATTTGTAAGTTTGAACAGTCACTAAACGAACCGTTGTTAAGTGGAGGGCTACCTGTGTAAAGCAGAGGTGGGGAAGTGTCTCCCCCCTTGTGACTTGTGGACTTCAACTCCCAGAATTCCAGGCGGGAGTTGGAAGTCTACCAGTCATAGAAGGAACATTGTTCCCCACCCCTGATGTGGATGGAGAGGATGGACCTGGAGCAAGTGGCTCATCCTTTTCATATCCCCTCGGCCATTATCCTGTGCCCCAAAGTGGACTTCCTGTTCCTCCTCTGGGTTTCCTCCCTGTCAGGGTTCCAAAATTAAATCAGAGTCCAAGGCAAAGGATTGCTCGAAGTTCCCATTGATTAAGAGAGCCATGTTGGCACATCAGGGAAAACGTGAATCTGAAAGCTTCCTGGTTTTCCCCACCCAGTTGAAAGTTCAAGATCTTTCCCCCACACCCACCAGTCCATCTCATGGTCCAATCTCCCACTGACACGAAGGCAGATTCCACCCACCCAGTTCCGGCCAGATGGAGAGGTGCAGAGACAAAGGATGATGACCTTGGCTTTGTAGAAAGAATGTTATTATGGCTACATATCACCCAACTCCATAATTTTTTTCTGTAATAGAAAATGAATAGTAGAAAGTGGCAGGCCTGAAGTCCAAAAAGAAAAGATGGCTTGCAGGCCTGACACTCCCGCCTTCCCCCGAGTGATGGAAGGGCTTCTTCCTTTTGCTCCTCTTTAGCTATCTGCTGCTGTTGCTTTCATGACCAGCTCTCCATCTTTTCTCCCACCTGCTCTCCCCTGTTTTTCCCCGCACTCCCCCCCCCAAACATCTTTGCCTGGGACAGGTGCAATCTAGAAACAAAGTTCTATTACAGGTAGAGACCCCCAGGATGGTCTGTTCCACACGCAGAATATTTTGCATTCTCTGGCTATGTCCAGATTGACGTTAGATCTTGGAAAAACTTTCCTGTTTCCCCCAGGCAATTTCCTTTAAATGTCCCTGATTGGAGCTGGGCCATTTTAGAAGAAATTAGAATTTAATGTGCAAGATCTTTAGCACTTGGTCTCTTTGGTAATACCGTATTTTTCGGAGTATAAGATGTACCTTTCCCCCCCTCTAAAAGAAGGTGGAAATGTTGGTGCGTCTTATAAACATAATACAGCCATTTTTGGCCTCCAGAAACTCCATCCCTGCATCCCATTTTTGCAAAAAGCAGGTGAAAATCAGGCCATTTTTTGCACAAATGGAAGCGTTTTTTGCCTTCCCCCCAGACCCCAGAAGCACTCTGCAGGCTTCAGCAGGGCTAGGGGAAGGCAGAAATGCCCCCGTTTTTGCGAAAACGGACTGTTTTTTTGCAAAAACAGTGTTTTTGTCTTCCCCCATCCCTGCTGAAGCCTGCAGAGTGCTCCTGGGGGCCGGGGAGGACAAAAACTTTTTTTTTCTTACTTATCTCTTCAAAATCTTGGTGCGTTTTATACACCGGTGCATCTTTTAGTCTGGAAAATAGAATATATTTTTTTGCAATTGCTTTTCTCTTGACTGAGCCACATCTGTCAGGCTCTTCACACTCATTGCTTCTCTTTCCTGATTCAGGTGCGAAAATAGCCCCCCTTTTCCTCCTTTTTGGTGTCTTTTCAGGAGAGCAAGGGCTACGAATTTGAATCGGAAACCGATACTGAAACCATCGCAAAGCTTGTCAAGTACATGTATGACAACTGTGAAAGCGACGACATAAGTTTCACCACCTTGGTGGAGAGGGTCATCCAGCAGCTGGTAACTATCTAGTTTTATACAAATCACCATGTAAGGTTTCCTAAAAGTGTCCTAATTGATTCATGAGTATCGAGCCAAGTTTCAATACAAAACTAGTCATTTATTAGGAGCATCATCATAGGCAAGATCTTTCGACAATCAGGTCTACGTTTTGTTTGAGTTATAGCTGAACTTTATCCCTGTTCCTTCCCTCCCCTTAGTCTGTGTCATAAATCACATTCCTCAATGAGGTGCACCCCTCCCAAGCCTGCTGCAGTAATCTGAGAGCCCGACTTCAGCCGGCAGTACGCGTGGAATGCGCTCCGCCCCTTCTCTTGCTATGGCAACATTGGGAGTTGACACACTGGACAGTCTGGGTCTCATATATTGTGCTTAATCATTGATACGGCTTAATAATAAGAGGGTCAGCCTCTGTTGAGCCCACCCACCACCAAGGATGAGTGAGAGGACAAATTAACCAGCACAGCAATTTGCCTCCTCCAGGAGCTGTGAGCGCTCCATCGTGGGGGGATTTCAAGAAGAGATAAATGGACATCCATTTGTCTGGAATGGTATGAGGTCTCCTGTCTTGGGCAGGGGGTTGGACTAGAAGATCTCCAAAGTCCCTTTCAGCCCTATGGTTCTGTTTTTCTGATGGCTACTGTTGTCTTCGGATACGAGAAGAATCTCACTCCCAAGGAAGATCCAGCCAACGCAAAACTTACTTGCAGTTGGCGCCATCAAAGTCCCTCCGGTTTAGCAAGAGTTATTTTAAAACTGCTGAGGATGATTCTATGCAGGGAATCCTTGATTTACTATTGTAATAGTAAGCCCAGAAATATTTAAGTCTTTGCAGTCAAAAATTGAGGCATCATGTGAACAGGTCCAGGTTTCTTTGGACATTTTTAGCCACAGGCATTAAGCAAGCACCGTAGTATTAAGTAACAGTAACAGTGTAACCCAGTTGGAAGGGACCTTGAAGGTCTTCTAGTCCAACCCCCTGCCCGAGCACAAAACCCTATGCCATTCTGAAGAAGTGGCTGTCCAGTTAAGGGAATGCCGCAGTCATTAAGCGAAACCATTTTCCCCCATGGTGGTTTTTGGAGGAAAACAAAAGTTAAATGCCAAAACCCAGAAAGAAATGTGGCAAATTGTGATTGTGATGCTGCAGACAGCTGAGGAGGTCCGTTGGTTGCCAAGGGCCCAAAATGCAGTCATAGGATTGTGGAGTTGTGGGTCTCATTGCCAGTGGCCTTTGGAAGGGAGCAGGTCTGTTGTAAGTTTGAATGGTCATTAAGCAGCCAGTTGTAAATTGAGGATTACCTGTAGGGTAAAGCATATCTTGAGGGATGCGGTGGCTCAGTGGCTAAAATGCTGAGCTTGTCGATCAGAAAGGTCGGTAGTTTAGCAGTTCGAATCTCTCGCGCCGCATAACGGAGTGAGCTCCCGTTACTTGTCCCAGCTTCTGCAGACCGAAAGCATGTAAAAAATGCAAGTAAAAAAATAGGGACCACCTTTGGTGGGAAGGGAACAGCGTTCCGTGCGCCTTTGGCATTGAGTCGTGCCGGCCACATGACCACAGAGACGTCTTCGGACAGCGCTGGCTCTTTGGCTTTGAAATGGAGATGAGCACCGCCCTCTAGAGTCGGGAATGACTGGCACATATGTGCGAGGGGAACTTTTACCTTGCTGCGGTATTGGATAGCAGAGAATGCATGGATCTGCCCAGAGGAACCTACAAGGTCTGTTTTTCTTTCCTGTCCCAACACAGGAGGGGGCCTTCGCTCTGGTCTTCAAAAGTGTTCATTATCCTGGCCAGGCGGTGGGCACAAGGTGAGTGCCAATCAGTCTGTCATTCCTTCCTCCCATCTTGACGGTCGGCACAGAGTTGATAAGATTCAACCATTGCAGGTTGGGTTTTCAACTCACTTGTGTGGAATGTGAAGGATGTCTGTTTGTGGTTTACTTTTATAGCTCTAATGTACACTGAAGATGGCATTTAATTTGGTTGTACGAGGTACAATGACAATAAAGTAAACTGAGTTGCTCAGGAGTAAAGTATGAGTAAGTCTCCCCAATGGCAGCTGCCTAGGAAGAGCCTTAGCTGCTCATCTCAACCTCTTGTTTTGCTTTCCAGAAGGGGAAGCCCTCTGCTCATTGGCGTTCGGAGTGAACACAAGCTTTCCACCGATCACATACCGATTTTGTACCGGACAGGTAAATCTCCCCAAGTGGATGCTCTGATTTTCCATGTTGTTATGCCTCTGTAGCAGCCCTGCGTGAAATAACTTTGCAGCCAGCATAGTGGGACATTGCGGGATGGTAGAAGTCAGGGGCAAAATCGATGTCCCTTTTAAACCCTGGAAGCCATGATGGGCTGACAGCCTTCCCCCTGAGTCCTTGAGAGATCATCCTGAAAGGAACTGGACAGGTAGAGTTCTAAGAATCATCCCCCGAGGCTCCCGATGCCCTCCTTCCTCCTCAGCTAGAGCTGGAAGTGGATTTTAGTTTTTTTCCCTGGCACCAAAAACTGGAAAAACAAGTTGGGCATACTTCAAGTAGGTACATTGGTGCGCATTGGTCATATCCTCCAGGTCAAGCGTTTTGGGCAGGAGGATTGGATTTGCAAAAGGCCGGCTGGTGTTTCATCCCGTTTAGGAGATCATCAAAATGCAAGAATTGATCCTCAACTTCAGGGCTCTCCAACCTTGGCAATGTTAAGCCTGGAGGACCTCAACTCCCAGAATTCCTGAGCTGGCCAAGTCCACAGATTTCTTTCTTCCTGAGCTGGCCACAGGTGATCAAAGGGTGGGAAAGGGTGGCCCCTTTGGGACAGAGGTCTCCAACCTTGGCCACTTTAAGCCTGGAGGACTTCAACTCCCAGAATCCCCCAGCCAGCTTTGCTCCCTAGAATTCTAGGAGTTGAAGTCCATCCACAGGTCCTAAAGCAGAGGTTTCCAACCTTGGCCACTTTAAGCCTGGAGGACTTCAACTCCCAGAATTCCTGAGCTGGCCAAGTCCACAGGTCATAAAAGGATGGAAAGGGTGGCCCCTTTAGCAAAGTTGGCTGCGGAATTCTGGGAGTTGAAGTCCTCCAGGCTTAAAGTTGATAAGGTTGGAGACCCCTGAAGTTGAGGATGAATTCTTGTATTTTGATGAGTTCCAAAAAGTGATGAAGCACCACTTCTGCAATCAAATCCTCCTCTGAAAATGTTTGACCTGAAGGATATGACCAATGCACATAAGTATACCTGTTTAAGTGTGCCCAACTTTGCTGGCTGGGGAATTCTGGGAGTTGAAGTCCGCCAGGCGTAAAGTTGCCAAGGTTGGAGATCCCCTCCTTTACTTTGCTGGCTTAAAGCTAAGAAGAACCCATTTCCTCCTCGAGCCCCCCTTCAGCCCAGGGTTTATTGATCCGTTCTGTGCCATCGAGTCGTTTTCAATTCTTAGCAGCCGCATGAACCAATTTTCCCCACGGCATTCGTTTCCCCACTCTGCTTCCAACGGTGTTCCCCAGTGCCCCTGGAGCTGAGAGTGCCCGCCTTTCCCAATGCCCGGGGGATCTTCTTTAGAGAGGTTTTAAATAACGTAGGATAGCCTGAGCCTGGTCATTTGTGCTTTGCGTACCTGCACGACTTGTCGATGTGTTTCTGAAGTTGCTTTCCGTGTTGCCCTTGCAGCCGCTCAATCTGTAGATCTCTCATTTGATGGCCTGCCCAAAAAACCGGACGAAGGTGCTGTGGAGACCAAGCTTTTAACTTACCCGCCTCTTGCATCTCCCAAGAATAAATCAAAACACGTACAACCTTTTTAATTTGTGGTTTGCTGCTTTCCACTTGAGAGGGAGGGGGGAACAGGCCCTGCCCTGCACCCCCCCAGTTCCCACCTCCTCTGCTTTTGTTTCCGGAATGGAGACAGGCGTGTGGTTATCTCCCTTAGTGTCACCTCTGAGGGCCAAGGAAGAGGGATGCCTCGTTTTCACCTTGTGTGCTTGTGGAAAGCAGGAGGAGCTCCCGATTAAAGAGGTTTCGTGTGTGGGGGAAAATTTGCATGCCGTTCTTGTGAAGGGTTTTCCCCCCCTACCTCTTCCCAAATTCATTTCTGGTCCTTCTTTGCCCCGATCTCATTTTCTTCCTCTCTCCTGAGGTTTATTAACTGATACCCAAAGGTGAGGATGCTGATTTTTCCCCCTGGCGCTTGACTCCCTTGTTTAAAAAAAAACAAAAAAACAGGTATTGACATGGAAGCTGGACCTCATACTGTCCTCCCGATTTGTATGAATGCACCTGATGTTCGTTCAAAATCCTTGGCTGGCTAATCATGATCAAAGCGAAAAGGTTTCAGCGGTTTTGGTGGACATTCCTGGAGGCAAATGGGCAAAGGTATCCTGTCTTTAAGGAACAACAGCAGCTTCCTCAAATACCGTATTTTTTTGGAGTATAAGACGCACCTTTCCCCCCCTCTAAAAGAGCATGGAAATGTTGGTGCGTCTTGTACACCGAATGCAGCTATTTTTGGCCTCCTGAAGCCCCTCTCCCCTCATCGCTTTTGGCAAAAGCAGGTCGTTTTTGCCTTCCCCCACCCCCCAGAAGCACCCTTCAGGCTTCAGCAGGGCTGGGGGAAGTGGAAAATGCTGTCGTTTTGGCAAAAAAATGGGGGCATTTTTGCCTTCCTGGAGCCCTGTTGAAGCCTCCAGAGTGTTCCTGGGGGCTGGGGAGGACAAAAATATTTTTTCCTAACTTACCTCTTTGAAATCTTGGTGCATCTTATACACCAGTGCGTCTTATTGTCAGAAAAACACGGTATTTAGATATTTTCTCTGATTTCAGGAGGCTGTATCAGTCTCAGGAAGGATATAACCCAAGACAATCCCTTGAGTTTCTCTCTTAAGCCCTGGCTGGAGGAGGGCAGGCCTTCCCCTGGGGTCATTCCATGTTAGGTGGTCTCGGCCTCCCTGATCGATGCGATACTTGCGGAGATATAGCCATTTGTTTGACCCCCCATACTGCAGCCTTCGACAGGATGGCTCTGAGATTTCAGCAACTTTGAGATATAATATCTCCAGCAATATTTTGTTGAGAAAAACAAAACATGGCCATCTTGTACAGCTTGTTGTGCTCTATTAAACAAAATAATAAAAACATTCTCATGAGCGATCTCCACCTAGATAAGTTGGAGCAAAGTTGCCCGAAAAATGACAGCGGCTTGAAAAAAGGTTAAAGTTGGGCTTTTTATATCTCTGGAAGGAAAGGTATGAGAAATGTGAAGCTTTGTGCGTAATAACTTAGCAACACAAGGTTTTCGATCGTAAAATTTCATTCTCCTACTCCTTTCCAATAGTTCACAAAAGTTGACGTTTTTTGTAAAAATGCCAAAAATAGAGTATTTTCAGCCCGCTTTTACCCCCCCCCCCCAAAAAAAAAGACCTTCTGGAAACTCTGTTAAATCATTCTCATTAGAAAGAGCATTTTTCAAACTCCCTAAAAAAGTAGGGTTGGTTTTTCATCGCTGACGTATAAATCCCTAAAAATAGGGACAATGTTATATGGCGACGTCACGTGCGTTCTATTATTGTTTCATCTTGTTTTATGTAGGCATCATTACTGCTAGACCTGGAAGGTTGAGAATCTCTGTAGATTCTCTCTAACAATTGGCATCCCTGGGCCTTTCTGACTCTCCCTGAAAGAAATTCCAGTTTGGGATCCCCATAGGATCTGCTGTTGTTTTTTGCTGACGAGGATAACTGGGCCTTTGCTTTTTATTTTTTATTTTTTAAAGCCCCCTGTAAAAAGCTCTGTTGATTCAGCTGGGCTGACAGCCTGACTTTGATTAAGATACTTAGACAGACCGTGATGTCGCAATCAACTGAGCAATCATTTTGACGTGATTATCCCCATGGGGGAGCGGGGGAGGGTTTTGGAAAAGTCCGAATGGTCTCTGTCACCGGGTGATCAAAACCACGGGCCATGGTGAGTTTCAGTGATGCATTGGCCCCTCACCCCAGTTCCTCCCTCTTTGGCTCACTTCCTAACCCAGGGGTGTCCAAACTTGGGAACTTTAAGACTTGGGGACTTCAACTCCCAGAATTCCTCAAACAGCATGGTTGTCTGTAGAATTCTGGGAGTTGAAGTCCACAAGTCTTAAAGTTCCCAAGTTTGGACACCGCTGTCCTAACGGAAGCAGGGCGGGCATTATGGAGCCCCCCTCCTGCACACGTTCTTCTGATGTGCTAAGGGAGGGGACTGCCCTTCCCCCTCTCCTCCCTGTTGGGTGAGAAGAACTCCACGGGTGTGTCCGTGCACGGTGCGCTTTGGGGCTGCCCGCCCAACGTCTGATGACGCTCCGTCTGGTCTTGCAGGTAAAGACAAGAAGGGCACTTGCAGTCTTTCTCGCATGGACAGCACCACCTGCCTCTTTCCTGTGGAAGAGAAAGCTGTGGAGTATTACTTCGCCTCTGATGCCAGGTGGGCAGTACGTGCGGAGGGCGCCGGAGAGGCTCCGCCATCAGCCATTAAAAAGATATTTTAGCCTTTTCAAATGCAGGGAGCCCTTGACCTACGGCCGGGGAGGGGGCTGGCAAAGTTCAGGAGAACCCGTAGCTAATATTATGGCTGGTTCGGAGAACCTCCAAATCCCACCCCTGGTTGGTCCTGCCCACGCCACCCCTCCCACCACGCCCCTCTTCTCCCAGGAGTCTCCATGCGTCCCATTTTGGATGCGAGGTAAGTGCAGCGGAGGCTCAAGGAGGGGGGAGAACGGGCTGGAGCCCAGGGGAGGCAGTTTCCCCCCTCCCAGAGGCTCTAGGAAAGCCTCCGGAGCCGGGGGAAGGCGGGAATGCGCCCCCCTCCCTCTGTTGTGGTGCAGGAGGTTGATTAGGCTACGCCCACCCAGCAACTGGGCAGAGAACTCACTGATGAACTCTTAGAAAACCACCCCTGCCTACGACTGTAACCAAGCCCCAAAGTTCTGTTCCTAAACAAGACTGGTTAAGTGAATTTTGACCCCCTCGAAGACCCTCTTTGCCCCAGTGGTTAAGTCAATCACTGCCGTTGTTAAGTTGGTAACGCCATTCCGTAGGGAATCTGGCTTCCCTGTTGACTTTGTGCCAGGTAACGTTGCACTGAGTTCCTTAGAGGAGAGAGGCGGCAGAAGTAGCAGAGAATGAAGCTGTTGTACAAGCTGGAAAGTCTCTCTCAGTAAAATAACGAAGCTTAGGTGAACACTGAATTCTTGTCATGAATGGTTCTCCTTCATAAATCACCCTACTTTCATTCATGGGAATTTTAAGTCAAACATTTGAGTAGCAATAGCACTTAGACTTATGTATAAGCCGCTTCCCAATGCTTCCCAGGTCCCTCTAAGCGGTTTACAGAGTCAGCCTATTGTCCCCAACAATCTGAGTCCTCATTTTACTGACCTCAGAAGGATGGAAGGCTGAGTCAACCTTGAGCCTGGTGAGGTTTGAACTGCCAAATTGCAGTCAGCAGAAGTCGCCTGCAGTACTGCACTCTAACCACTGCGCCACCATGGCTCAAGTTTCTTTGGTAGGCATGGTTGATATAAGGAGTACAAATAATAGCATCAATTCTCTATATTTCACTTGGTTTTGGCATCATTTTTAGGGGACACCCCCCCCCCCCTCCTATGGGTGTCCCATTCTCAATTTGTTTCTGGGTTCCTTCAAGAGAGGTTAAGCCATGCTCCACCCTTCTCTCGCAGTGCTGTGATCGAACACACCAACAGGGTGATTTTCCTGGAGGATGACGATGTGGCAGCCGTGGTCGAGGGCCGCCTCTCCATCCATCGCATCAAGAGAACTGCTGGGGATCATCCTGGCCGGGCAGTTCAAACTCTCCAGATGGAGCTCCAACAGATCATGAAAGGTACAAAGGGTTGGGACTTTTCAAACGTTTCTCTTCCCAGGCTGCTTCTGATGTGTTCACGGTTCCTTCATGTGTACACCTACCATCTTCTGTGGCCTATTGGCTAGCAGGTCCTTAGAAGGCTCCTCCAGGTGCTCTCAGGTAGGACCATTTGGCCTATTCAAGGTCTGTTTTTCATAACTGCTCAGTTGGAATTCAGATCCTTCCATGAGCTCCTCTTCATGGTCCAGGCATGGCACCTCCTCTCCAAGAGGACTGAGCCAGTAGAGGACGGACACATTTCTCTTTTAGAATAGATTGGACTGGTCTGGAATGGAATGGAATATGGAATAGAATAAGGGATAATAGAATAGAAGGGAAAGGAATATGGAATAGAGTAGAATAGAATAAGGGAGAAGATAATAGAATAGAATATTGGAATGAAAGAATAGAATAGAATAAGGAATAGAATAAGGGATAATGGAATGGAATAAAATAGAATATAGAATAGAATAAGAGTAATGTAGAGTAGAATAGAATTAGGATTAGAATAGAATAACAGAAGGGACCTTGGCGGTCTTCTAGTCCAACCCCCTGCTTAGGCAGGAAACCCTAAACCACCCCAGACAAATGGTTGTCCAACATCTTCTTAAAAACTTCCATTGTTGGAACATTCACAACTTCTGGAGGCAAGCAGTTCCACTGATTCATTGTTCTCACTGTCAGGAAATTTCTCCTCGGTTCCAAGTTGCTTCTCTCTTTGGTTAGTTTCCACTCATTTGATTTATTGTTTTTGATTTGATTTATTGATTTGTTGACTTATTGTTGCCATCTTCCCTCAGCAGTTGATGAACTGTTTTTCTTTCTAACCCTGTCAACAACACCAATAAGCTGAATTGGGGATCTTCTGACAGAAGTGGGATTGACCCATTGGATTTTAAATGAAACTTAGTTTAATTTAACCAATCTTGGTTTAATTAAATCATTCAATTTTGAAAGGACTCGCAGTTGATTTAACCATGACTTGCTAAATAAGTCCCATTAACTGGCTTATGTTGTGTCAGCCATTACATAAGCCGTAAACCATCGTTCCTAAATCCTGAAAGTTCATGATGTGATTTCTTTTAGATGTTGCCTTTGCACTTTGTTGAATCCAGCATCAAGACAGACTTTCAGTTCTTCCAGAACTTTTCTTTTTACTTCCCTCTTTGTATACCAAGGTTATCTTTTCATTAATCTTATTTCTGCTGTTTGTCATTGTTGTAAACTCCCTTGGGAAAACATTGTAAGGCAGGCAGCGTGCAGATTTTCAAATAAAAATAACGAAAGAGCCATTTTTACACATTTACTGAGGAGGGAAGTCCTAAGAACGCTATTTAACTTCCAGATAAATATGTGTTGGATTGCAGGATCAAAGCATCGCCAAAAAGTTCTTCCTTCTTGCATTTCCAATGACATTAATCAGTTTAAAAATTCGAGTCTCACTGTGTTAACCATGGATTTTGTTCCTAAAATTTAATAAAAGTTAAAGTACCCCAGTAATATCTCTTTATATCTAAAAAGCCTTCAAGAGTAGAGTGAATGTCAAGTTCCTAACCTCTTGTCAATCATATCGGTACCCAAAGGGATGGTTTTAGTGTAGTTCTGCTAATAGGAAACCAGTGTCTTCTTTGCCAGCCTTGGTTCATAACGATGGAATATTATGGATTAGTGCAGAGGTCACTTTTTGAAAGAAAATTTTTAGACTTCAGGTAATACCGGTCAAAAGTATCAAAATATTTTGCTGTCCAGATGTATTAGAAGCTGAAGCTCTTTCATTGTCCAATCCACGTAGCCAAATTTCAGATTTATTCCAAAACTTAAATCACATTTCAAGTGACAGTAAATAGCCTTAATTCCATTTTAAAATATTACCTGAATTATAAACCCAGGCGTGAATTTTAAAAAGAAAACAACAGGTGTGCCTTTGCCTTAAAGATCAAAGCCAAAGCATATTATGCATTTTCTGTATATGATGGACACGGTATGTTTACACTTTCAGAACAGCGAAATGGGTTTTTTTATTGTGTTCTGAATGCAGAATGTGTCTGAGAGTGGCTTTCTTTTCCAAAATGTGAAGGGGCAGGTTGCCTCTATTCAGTGAAATTCTTTTTTGTTCTTCCAAGGTAACTTCAGTTCATTCATGCAAAAGGAAATCTTTGAGCAGCCAGAATCTGTCGTGAACACCATGAGAGGAAGAGTCAACTTCGATGACTACACAGGTAAAGGCTTCAGAATTGTCTTCTGCTCAGAAAAATCAGATGATTATGTTTTTTACACAAAACTCTTGTCTTTCCAAATGTGGCTTAAGTGCAATAGATTTCCTTCGCAGAGAAGATTTGTAGATGGTCGTTTAACATTGGAAAATGACAATAACTGCTTCTCTGCTTGTGAGCAAATTATTTTCTTCCATTACAGTGAATCTTGACTAGTAAGCTTGCTGTGGGCCAACTTGTCCCATAATCAATACCTCTGGCTATTTTGTTCCCTGTTTATCACTGGGGGTTGCTTTGAAAGGCCTTAGAGCATATTTTGTTACTAACCAATGTTCTTTTTCAACAACACGTCCCTGGTGATTGGCAAGACCCAACAGAGTCTTCATTTCCTTAGAGTTCTGTGAAAAAAAATCAGGTGGAACCACGGATGATGACCTCTTTCTATCGGTCCACCATAAAAAGCGTCCTCACATACCGCATTACAGTATGGTAGGCTGGTTTAACTGCTGCAGACAGGAAGGCACTACAGAGAGGGATCAATTCGGAACAAGAAACCATCGGTTGTCTTCTTAACACCACTGGGTGACATCGCCAGGTCTCGCTGCTTTAGCAGAGTAAGGAAGAGACTCAGAGATGCTTCACACCCTGGTCAGTGTCTACCTTCGCACTTCTACCATCGGGCAGAAGACGTCGAATGATAGCAAATAGGTTTAAAAATAGTTTCTATCCTTGGGCCGTCAGACTCTTAAACACAATCACTCCACGCACACGGGGAAACGTATGACTAGTTTTTCTTTTTCTTTTTCCCCCTAATTGCTTGCATTGGTATTATTCGTTATACTATTTATGTTGTTTGTATTTCTTGTCATGGATTGCACCAGTGACACTAAAGCCAATTTTGTTGTATACATGATGTACAATGACAATGTCACAGGAAAATTCCAATAGGAAACAAAGGCAACAATGGAAGCAATGATTCTTACTTTTAAGATCAGAGGTTTATTGTTTCTAATAATTTGGAACATTAGAAATGAATAGATATAAAAGATACAATAGCGGTAATATACTTGCATTAATAAGTCATTGCAATGGGCCAATGGTTCACAGCAGATCCTACATGGACTGCTATAAATCAAAGGGCCCCGAGTTGATCTTGAATCTTTATACTGTTCCTCTAACCCAGGGGTGTCCAAATTTGGGAACTTTAAGACTTGTGGACGTCAACTCCCAGAATTCCCCAGCTTCACAACTTCACTACACCTGTGTACATTACTTTCAATTCCTCATTTCCAACAGTTTCATTGTTCCTATTTTGAACGAATCCATACAAGTACATATTTTGCAAAAAAATATATATATTCACAGTTAGCACCTCTAACCTTGCATGTTTTCTGTCGGCTGCCATAGTAACGGGGAAGGTCATGGTATTTGGGAGGGGAATAGGTGCTGGTGGAGATATCCCGAAGGGAGTTTTGTTCTCACCATCTTCTGCGCATGCTGAAGGCTCGTGTTTGGCTTTGGTCAAGACCAACCGTCTCTGCATACCAGCTGAATGAGGCCACCTGAAGATGCACCCCATGTGACACCCTTGGGGGTTGGAGATTGCACATTGGGTGGGAGTAACTGGGGGGAGGGATTTGGGTAAATGTTTGATATGTACAAGTTGGCGCTTTTTTGCTGCAGCCCTTGCTTCACTTTGGCTGTTTTCACGTCCAGCAAAAGTACCTTTTATCTAATTAAATGGAGTTTAGGGTTTTCTTTCTTGGATTTTGAATGAGGCACGCCTGATACATATTTCACAGTTAGCAACGGTTCAGCAGGATTACAAATATTTCTGATAAATTTTGAAATCATCTTAGCTGAAAGCTTTGGTTCACCTCTCTTTTCTTCTGGGGCCTTCTATTATCCATAGGACCTATTGAATCTAATAGATCAATAGGCTATATTTCTTGATTCAATAAAGGCTATGTACTCTCTTTGGGGTGAGCCTCCTTTTGTAAGAGTTGCTAAAGAAATCCTGCAGCCTCCTTTTGCACCGAAGCCTCCCTGCTCTCTCTTCTCTGGGCTGTTTTCTCCAAGCCTTTGCCACCTTGTTCCCCACAGTGAATCTCGGGGGCTTGAAAGACCACATCAAGGAAATCCAGCGGTGCCGCCGCCTGATCCTCATCGCTTGTGGGACCAGCTACCATGCCGCCGTCGCTGTGAGTAGCTGAACTCCAGTAGCATTTCAAAGTTTCTGAACAATTAGCAATGCTCTGCAGCAGGAAAAGGCCAGTCCTGCTATTGGGTGGGACTGCAGCTTTTTCTTGATGGTACACACATAGTGTGTGTGTGTGTCTGTGTGTGTGTGTAATCAAAATGACACCCACAACCATGTAGCCGAAGCCTTGTGTCCTTTTTATGTCTTTCACTAGTGCTGGTGTTTTGCCAGTGCCAAGCTCAGGCCTGCAAGTCACAGTCTTCTTTTTGGATTTCAGGCCTGCCACAACTTTCTACTATGGGAAAATGGGAGGGGGGATTATACGGAGGTGGGTGATGTGTAGCCATCAGGGGTGTTTTTTGGAACTATGGAAACGGGGAAGAGCTGCTATGAGAGGGTTAATTTACCAGAGTGTGGATGGCACGAATGATACGCAAATAAATATCTACCGTATTTTTTTTCGGAGTATAAGACGCACTTTTCCCCCCCAAAAAGAGGGTGAAAATCTGGGTGCATCTGACACACTGAATACAGCATTTTTGGCCTCCCGAGTCCCCGCCCCCTTCACAAAAATGGACATGCAGAGGGTTTGGGAGGCTTATAGAGTGCTCCCGGGGGCTGGGGAGGGCAAAAACGAGCAAAAACAGGCTGTTTTTTGCTTGTTTTTGCCCCCCGCATCCCGCAGGAGCACTTTGCAGGCCTACCAAACTCCCGGCGTGCCCCGTTTTTCACAAAAAATGAGCCACGCAGAGGGTTTGGGAGGCCTGCAGAATGCACAAACTTTTAAAAAAACATTTATCTCTTCAAAATTTTGGTATGTTTTATACTCCAAAAAATACGGTACTTAAAATGGCCCTGCAGCTTCTGAGTGATGCTTTACTTAGGAGCTACAGTGGCGCAGTGGTTAGAGTGCAGTATTGCAGGCGACTTCTGCTGCCCGCCAGCTGCCAGCAGTTCAAGTCTCATCGGCTCAAGGTTGATTCAGCCTTCCATCCTTCCGAGGTCGGTAAAACGACCCAGATGGTTGATGGCAACAGGCTGACTCTGTAAACCGCTTAGAGGCGGCTGTAAAGCAGGGATCTCCAACCATGGCAACTTTAAGCCTGGAGGACTTCAACTCCCACAATCCCCCAGCCAGCTTTGCTAAAGGGGCCACACTTTCCCACCCTTTTATGACCTGTGGACGTGGCCAGCTCAGGAATCCTGGGAGTTGATGTCCACCAGGCTTAAAGTTGCCCAGGTTGGAGAACCCTGTTCTAAGATGAAGAGCTCAGTGCTTTTACTACTTTCATTGTATATTCTGTTTCTTCCTTTCCCCTCTCTGTCCTCCTCCCTGCGTCACTCACCCAGACTCGCCAAGTCCTCGAAGAACTGACCGAACTTCCCGTCATGGTGGAGCTGGCCAGCGACTTCTTGGATCGAAATACTCCCGTCTTCCGAGATGATGTCTGCTTCTTCATCAGCCAGTCAGGTGGGAAGGCCAAGGGGGGCCTTGGTGATCAGCTGACACAAGAATGCAAAGTTTTCCCAAAGCTTTAGCCATACTCCCTGTCTTGTAGACTGTTTTTTTCTTCTCCTAAAGATAGTGCTAGTGGCAGCTTGAACCTCCATAAAGTTGGATATACCTGCATAGATCCAACTTTATGGTGGCTAAAGCACTTCCTATTAGTACTTCACCCCAAAGGAGCATGGTATATTTTTTATTCAAGGTGGATGAACTGTATGAATATAGTCGACCCCCCCATGGCTTAGAGAGCTGCCAGGCCGATATCTGCAAAACTTGGCAAGGAGCCTCGGAGAGTCACAAACCAATTAAGCGAAGTAAGGGCCTCCTGCAAACTCCACTTCCCTGTCGCTCCTCTTTTATTTCCTTTGGGAAGGGCCATTCATCATCCATCTGTGGCCTTCCTCCCAAATCGACCCCTGTTCTTTAGCTGTTCCCTTTTTCTGGCAACTCTGCGCATGCGCACACTGGGAACATGCTCCAGCTGTTCCTCTGCCTCACTGATGTCTGACTCTGAAGGCATCTGATAACTGACATACGCCTCTGGCCCCCTCTCTGCCTCCAACACAGAGCCCTCATCAGAGCCTTCCCCAGACTCCAGGACTGGCCCATGCTCCTCCCCAACCTCTTCACTGTCCGAATCTGCTGCCAGCTCCACTGGCTGGCAGGCCACAATTTCTTCCCAAATATTGAAGGAAAAGAGAGACGTCCAGGTTCATTCACAAGGTGAGACCCTGTCGCTTTGGAGAGCCAAGCTTAATTTATCTGTCTTTGAGGTGTTGCCCTTGTTCATAATGAAGGTGGAAATAAGGCCCCTGCATTGACAGACCTTCAGCGCATGTTGAGAACACCTTCTTGGTTGACCAGGTCCATTTCTCTTGGCAGGGGAGACAGCTGACACCCTGATGGCCCTTCGGTACTGCAAGGAGAGGGGAGCCCTCACCGTGGGCATCACCAACACCGTCGGGAGCTCCATTTCACGGGAGACGGACTGCGGGGTGCATATCAACGCAGGCCCAGAGATTGGGGTGGCCAGCACAAAGGTGAGGACTCTGTGCATAAAGAGAGCTCGGATATGCAGGTTGGTGTGAAGGTGTGCCAGACAGAGGTGGGATTCAGCAGCTCCTGACCAGTTGTGCAGAACCGGCAGCAGAAATTTTGAGTAGTTTAGAGAACCAGCAAAAACCACCTCTGGCTGGCCTCGCCCCCATCTATCCTCTGCCTCCCGAATCCCAGCTGAACGGGAGGAAATGGGGATTTTGTAGTACCCTTCCCCATCACAGCCACCAAGCCACGCCCCTAGAACCGGTAGTAGAAAAATTTCAATCACACCACTGGTGCCAGCCTAATAGGTCTTACTCTGAGTGCCCATGCTGACTGCACCTGGGCCCTTCTGCTTTTCTTAAGGACAGGAGTTGGAAGTCCCAGGAATTAATCACCAGCTGCAATTCTGAAAAAACCTCCGTTTTATGCCTCCTGTCAGAAAGGCAGGACAGGTAAGAACATGTAACTCATGTTCTTACCTGTCCTGGAGAGCTGCCAGGCCAAGATCTGCAGAACTTGGCAAGGAGTCTCGGAGAGTCATGAACCAATGAAGCGAACTACTTCTCTCCTGCAAACTCCACTCCCCTTTCGCTCCTCTTTTATTTCCTCTGGGAGGGGCCATTCATCATCTATCTGTGGCCTCACTCCCAAGTCAAGCTCTGTTCTTTAGCTGTTCCTTTCACCTGGCAACTCTGCGCCTGCACACCCTGGGAACAGGCTCCTGACGTCTGACTCCGAGGGCAGCTGATAACTGTCAGACGGCCCTGGCCCCATCTCTGCCTCCGACACAGAGCCCTCCTCAGAGCCTTCCCCAGACTCCAGGACTGGCCCAGGTTCCTCCCCAACCTCCTCACTGGCTGAATCTGCTGCCAACAGGGCCTGAAAAGCAGAGGACACACAAAATAGGGCTTGGAAAGGAGGAGGGAAGATTGCAGTGGGCCATTCGACAAAGCTTTGGCCTGCTGTTTTTTTTTTTTTTTCAAATGTTTGTTTTAAATTCGGCTAAATCTATTTTGGATTACTGTACATTTGTGTGTCTCCCAGCTCAAAAAAGGAGATTGGAATTTGGTTCTCCGGGGATTTGGGGGGAAAAGGGGAAGGTTGTGGTCAGCTGCCCTGCCCCTTCCCTTCTCCACTCAATACAATGCAATACAATACAATAGCAGAGTTGGAAGGGACCTTGGAGGTCTTCTAGTCCAACCCCTTGCCTAGGCAGGAAACCCTACACCACTTCAGACAGATGGCTATCCAACATCTTCTTAAAGACTTCCAGTGTTGGGGCATTCACAACTTCTGGAGGCAACTTCTGTTCCACTGATTGATTGTTCTATCAGGAAATTTCTCCTCAGTTCTAAGTTGCTTCTCTCCTTGATTAGTTTCCACCCATTGCTTCTTGTCCTGTCCTCAGGTGCTTTGGAGAATAGCTTGACCCCCTCTTCTTTATGGCAGCCCCTGAGACTCCCCCTGCAGGAGGGCTCCCCTCATGGCAGCGGTGACCCACCCAGAGGCCAGGAGAAGGGGGTTCAGGAGAGGATGGAGGGCATCCCAGAGCCCAAGCAGACTAAAGCAATTGAACCAAGCAAAAACCAGCCCTGGGCTCCCATTATCGGGAGAAGGACGTAGCTCAGGCTCCATTTCTTTCCTCATCTGTGCCCTGCCTGATCTCCGAGGAACTGAGCACAGCCAATCTGATCCTCATCAGCTTTGAGCAGCAGGGGTCTCCCAGGAATTGCATCAGCCTGGGGCCAGGCAGCCAAAAAAGCCAACACGGTTCTAGGCTGCATCAACAGAGGGAGAGAATCAAGGTCACGTGAAGGGTTAATAGCCCTTTAGAAGGCCTTGGTGAGGCCACACTTGGAATATTTGCATTCAGTTTTGGTCACCACAATGTAAAAAAGATGTGGCGACTCTAGAACCGGGATGGTGAACCTGTGGCAGGCAGAGCCAGGCAGGCGCGTGCTGGACAGCTGAGTTCACCCTTTTTTAAAGCCACTTTTCACCCTCCCCAGGCTCCAGAGGCTTTCTAGGAGCCTGGGGAGGGCGAAAAAAGCCTCCCCCCTCCGGAGGGCAAAAAATGACCCTACGGGCAAAACGGCCCTATGGGCAAAGTCCAGTTTGCTCATAGGGCCGTTTTTAGTCCTCCGGAGCATTCAGGGGAGCCTCCCGAGGGCTCCGGAGGGCTAAAATCGTCCCTACAAGCAACCCAGAAGTGACTTTCGGTTTCCTCGTAGGGTTGTTTTTAGTCCTCCGGAGTCTTCAGGGAAGCTCCTGAAGCCTCCGGAGGGCCTCCAGGAGAGGTGAGAGGGAGGCTGTTTTCGCCCTCCCCAGGCTCCTATAAAGCCTCTGGAGCCTGGGGAGGGCAAAAAAAATGCAAAAAATTGGATGTTGCGCCTGTCATGCTCGCATGCACACTGGGGGTGTTGCACATTGCATTATGTGTGTGGCACATCCGCACATGACCCCCCTCTGCTCCTCCGCCTTATGGCACGCAAGCCAAAAAAGGTTCACCATTGCTGCTCTAGAAAGTGCAGAGAAGAGCAACAAAGAGGATTAGGGGACTGGAGGCTAAAATGTATAAAGAACGGTTGCAAGAACTGGGTTTTGTCTAATCTTACGAAAAGAAGGACTAGGGGAGACATGACAGCAGTCTTCCAATATCTCAGGGGCTGCCCCAAAGAAGGGGGAGTCAAACTATTCTCCAAAGCACCTGAGTGTAGAACAAGAAGCAATGGGTGGAAACTAATCAAGGAGAGAAGCAACTTAGAACTGAGGAGAAATTTCCTGACAGTTAGAACAATTCATCAGTGGAACAGAAGTTGCCTCCAGAAGTTGTGAATGCCCCAACACTGGAAGTCTTTAAGAAGATGTTGGATAGCCGTTTGTCTGAAACGGTGTAGGGTTTCCTGCCTAGGCAGGAGGTTGGACTAGAAGACCTTCAAGGTCCCTTCCAACTCTGCTATTGTATTATAGCTGAAATCAGTGAGGTATGTACACCACCTTGAGTTGTTTATAAAAGCGATGAGGCGGGATTTTTTTTTTTAAATGAACTGTTCACTCTTTATAGTTGCTCCTTTTTTTTTTCAATCGGTCCACATTTTTTAAATTGAATTATAAAGTATTAGAAAATACAAAGTAAATAGAAAAGCAGGGAGGGAGGGAAGGAAAGAAGTGAGGAAGGCTACAAAAAGAAAAAAAGAAGCATTGACTTTCAACTCTGTTACAGTAAAATAAGGCATTAAAATCAAATCACAACTTTTTGCTTTTTTGTAATAATATGGACAAGCCATTTCTGTAAAAAATCTGTCCGTACGGTCGCTCCGTTCCTGATGATGATGAAGGGGAGAAGATGGCCGCTCTTTCAGGCATTTCTTTTTTTAAAAAAAAATAGTTTTTATTAAACAGTTTTACCTTGAAAAACAGGGGGGGAAAACACAACAAAAAAAGAAGAAAACAAGACAGACATAACAATATAAAGTAATTATACCGCCTCCTATATCGGCATTCCTGTTGAGCCTTTGTATTTCCCCATTCTCCATTGCCATCCTATCGGTTTTACCTTCTCTAATAATATAATAACGGTTTCTTTCTTCCTTTCAGGCATTCCTGATTCCACTGTCAGGGATGCCCTGAATTGACTTTGAGGGATTTGTGGCTGCTGCTTAACGGGGGGCCCTTATTCTCCCCTCTTCTCCAGGCCTACACAAGCCAGTTTGTCTCCCTCGTCATGTTTGCGCTCATGATGTGCGATGACAGGATTTCGATGCAAGAACGGCGGAAAGAGATCATGCTAGGCCTCAAGTTGCTGCCAGGTAAGGCGCACAAGGCCAACAGGGTCAGTTTTAATAATGTTTTAATTTTATTCCTCTGAGGCTTGTAAGCCACCCAGAGTCAATTATGTGAGATGCTGCATACATTTCAATAAATAAGTGTGTGTGGGAGTTTTGTGGCAACACTTTTTCAGGCAGGCAAACCCACTAGTGTGTCTTCAGCACAGGGAGGTGTGTGTGTGAAGGGAGGTGAACGGTCTTCAGGGCAGGTAGAACATAAAACATAGAATAACAGAGTGGGAAGGGACCTTGGAGGTCTTCTAGTCCAACCCCCTGCCTAGGCAGGAAACCCTACACCACTTCAGACAAATGGCTATCCAGCATCTTCTTGAAAGCCGCCAATGATGGAACACCCACAACTTCTGGAGGCAACTTCTGTTCCACTGATTCATTGTTCTAACTATCAGGAAATTTCTCCTCAGTTCTAAGTTGCTTCTCTCCTTGATTAGTTTCCACCCATTGCTTCTTGTTCTACCCTCAGGTGCCTTGGAGAATAGCTTGACTCCCTCTTCTTTGTGGCAACCCCTGAGATATTGGAACAATGCTATCATGTCTCTCCTAGTCCTTCTTTTCATTAAACTAGACATACCCAATTCCTGCAGTTGTTCTTCGTATGTTTTAGCCTCCAGTCCCCTAATCATCTTTGTTGCTCTTCTCTGCACTCTTTCTAGAGTCTCCACATCTTTTTTACATCGTGGCGACCAGAACTGAATGCCGTATTCCAAGTGTGGCCTTACCAAGGCATTATAAAGTGGTATTAACCCTTCATGTGATCTTGATTCTATCCCTCTGTTGATGCAGCCTAGAACTGTGTTGGCTTTTTTGGCAGCTGCTGCACACTGCTGGCTCATATTTAAATGGTTGTCCACTAGGACTCCAAGATCCCTTTCACAGTTACTACTACTGAGTAAGGTATCACCTATACTGTACCTGTGCATTCTGTTTTTGTTGCCTAAATGTAGAACCTTACTCTTTTCACCATTGAATTTCATTTTATTAGATAGTGCCCAATGTTCAAGTTTGTCAAGATCCTTCTGTATCTTAAGCCTATCTTCTGGAGTGTTGGCTAATCCTGCCAGCTTGGTGTCATCTGCAAATTTGATGAGTTCCCCATTTATCCCCCCATCCAGATCATTGACTAGGTCTTCTAGTCCAACCCCCTGCTCAAGCAGGAGACCCTGTGCCACTTTAGAGAAATCATTGTCAGGTCCTTTCTTGAAAGCCTCCAGTGATGGAGCACCCACAACTTCTGAAGTCAAGCTGCCCCACTGGTTGGTAGGAGGGAGTGTGAGGAGTGTGATACCAGGCAAATAACTCAGTGCAAGCCAGCTGGATTGATTGTTTCTTCAGAAGAGACTAAATCCAGGGCAAAACTATCGTCATGGCTGCACCAGACCTATCCAAGCTTTATGAGCTTGACATTAGCATGGGGGGAGAGGAGAGAGAGCATCCCAATTCTCTCATTCGACCCCGATCCTGCAGAAGCTTCCTTGAGTGTTAGTCTATTTCTGGACACCACTCAAGGTATTGAAGGATTATGTGGCTTTGGGCCTAGTCCTGGCTTCAGGCGTGCTGGTATTGTGGTTTCCCTCACAAGGATCTCGGGGAAGGTCTCTGGCAATCGGCCGCGGCCAACTCAGCGCAGCCAACTTGCCACGGGACAAGAGTCACACTAATATAGGAGAAATAGTGGGATAGAATCCGTGGTGGGTTGCAGGCGGTATGCCCCAGTACAGGCATACCGGAGCCTGCCCAGATCCCTGGGTACCGATACGGTGCTCCAGAGGGCCCACCCGCCCAAGCTCCTGACCTGCCCTTTAAAGCCTTCGGCACTTCTGCGCACGCGCATGGTGCGTACAGGGCCTGTGGGGTGCTCCGCCGAGCAGCTGGAGCATTGTGGAGGCTTGCAGAAGTGTCGCTGGCAGCTACAACGCCTGCCGTATCCATGTGGGCAATGCCAATCCCATGCCAACCGGAACCCACCACTGGGTAGAATCATGAAAGAAAGGATGCTCAAGGAGGGAATGAGATAAAAAGTGAATGGCAAACATTAAAATAATTTAAAATAATTGAATTTTCCCCGCAGCGAGTTTGCCGTGGCGAGTTTGGCATATTCCGTCTCAGGGATGAGCATTCTCTGCTGAGCCCCCCCTCTTTGGGCAGGGGTCCCCCGAGAAAGGCTATCTGCACCCCCATTTGGATTGCAGATTGAAGAAAGCAATCCCCACCCCCCATTTTAAAAACCAGGGGTCCGATCCCACGGCTGCAGAGTCTGCCTGTTATGTGCCCATTTCTGGCTGTTTTTGACTGCAACTTTCTAAAGTTGCAGCTTATCAAAGGTCTCCGAAGACTCTTTGGCCGGGGTCAGTCGTCCACTTTGGAAGCAGGGTCTCCTCTTGTTCCTTTCCATAGGTCTGATCAAAGAAGTGCTGAGCATGGACGACGAGATCCAGAAATTGGCCACCGAGCTCTACCACCAGAAGTCCGTCCTCATTATGGGCCGGGGATACCACTACGCGACCTGCCTGGAAGGGGCCCTGGTGAGCGTCCTCTGGAAGCCCCCGTTGAGCCGGTTTGGAGAGAAATGTTCCTAGTCCCTTGGGGGCAGATAAAGTGGGGGTGGGGGTGAAAAGAGAAGCCCGTCAAGCGTTGTCATTCATAGTCATGTAGGGGGACCAGAATGTGGACAGACTTCAAAATCAAAGCAAAAGATCTAAAACAGAGTTTCTCAACCTTGGGCCACTTTAAGCTGGGTGGACTTCAACTCCCACAATTCCCCAGCCTGCATTTTGTTTTTTCTGTCCTGTCCTTCTCCTCTCCTTTTCCTCTCCTCTCTACATTTTATTTTCCTCTCCTTCTCTCCTCCTCTCCTTCTCCTTCTCTTTTCCTTTTCCTCTCCTCTCCTCCCTACATTTTCTTTTTCTCTCCTTCTCTCCTTCTCTCCTTCTCTTTTCCTCTCCTCTCCTCCCTACATTTTCCTCTCCTTTCCTTTTCCTCCCCTCCCCTCCCCACCCTACAGTTTCCTCTCTTCCTCCTCCTCTCCACTCCCATTCGATAGGAGAATGAAGCAAAGGGTTTGTTCTGGCCGATCCTTTGTGGAAGCCGCCTCTTAAAGCATCCACAGTCTTCTTCCTTCACAGTGGACACAGAAGGAAGTTGAGGGAAGCAGTTGGGTTGTTTTTTTTTTGCAAGGAACTCACGTGGCAGCTTCACACGTGACTTTCCATTGAGGAATAGTTTGTCTCTTGAGAGATGGAGAAGAGGGAGAACTTTGTTTCTCGGCCGAGGCAGCCGAGGCTAACGAAGGCCTTCCTTCCGCTTAGAAAATCAAGGAGATCACCTACATGCACTCGGAGGGCATCTTGGCCGGGGAGCTGAAGCACGGGCCCCTGGCCCTGGTGGACAAGCTGATGCCTGTCATCATGATCATCACGAGGGACAACACCTACGCCAAGTGCCAGAATGCTCTGCAGCAGGTCATGGCCCGCCAGGTAGGCAGAGGGGCCCGGGGGACCCTCGGCTGTTTCCCCCCTCCCCCATCAGGAAGATTGAGTCCTGCTGACTTTATTTTAGTCCATTCCAGCTGGGAAGGGACCTCCTTTCTCATGGGAAAAAATAGGAAGACTATTAACAAAACAAAGCAGATACTCATAAAGATGAAGGACCTCGTATAAGCCGGAGAAGACCCACATGGGAGCTTCTGGGTGGATGTCCATGGAGATTCTCAGCCCTCTTGGTTGTCCCAAAGATGCTTTTTCAAGACTTTCTTGTTTTTCTTTGAAGATGTTTTGCTTCTCATCCAAGAAGCTTCTTCAGCTCTGACTTCAGTTCCTTCCATTCCCCACAATCTAGTCAGAGCTGAAGAAGCTTCTTGGATGAGAAGCGAAACGTCTTCAACGAAAAACACGAACGTCTAGTTGCTTTTGGAAAAAGGCATCTTTGGGACTTCTTGGTGGATGTCGGAACTGCCATCTTATGCCTGAATTTCACATCTGTTAGCTGCCAGCCTGGCATGAACTGTTGGGGGATGGGGGAGCTGGATGGGAAGAGGGAAGCGGACTGCTCATCGTACCTTCCGGAGTCAAGCCTGGAAATGGAATGGAATGGCTAATGGCTTACCAACCAGCCTGCTATCGGAGACACTCCCCCAAGCCATTCAAATTTAATTGGACAATAAGGGACAGGGAAAGTTAACCGGAGAAATTTGGCGTGCAAACTTCAGTTCTGGCTTTGCTATTCTGTAAACCACTTGGCCTTTTAGTAAAGTATGCCTTTTGCTACAAGTGGAGTTGAGGGTGTTTTTTAATTAAGGGACCAAGTTGGGGCAGGACTGACACTAGCTTTGGACTTGTCTGCAATCATTTCCCCACATTTCCAAATGTGTTCTTTTGGGAGGATAAAGTTTGGGGAGGAAATATAATAGGAGGTGGTCCTTGTTTAATGACCACTCGTTCATTGACTGCTCTTTGGTGACTGAACTTACAGTGGCATTGAACAAGTGGTAGTTATGAACGGACCTTGTACTGACATTGGTTGCGGTGTCCCTGCAGTCACATGATTATGACCTTTCCTGCCGGCTACCCACAAGGAAAGTCAATGGGGAAGGCGGCAGGAAATCGGAAGTTGCAGTCAGGTGAGGTCGGATGGCAACCAAGATTGTTGGAACTGCCGTTGCTAAGTGGCACAGTCTTGTAGTTTTTCAGCTTAACAACAGTGTCACTATCACGGAATTTCTATTCTCAGCATAATTAAACAAGCCATGGTCTTGAACCCTTGAGAAAAATGGAAATACATCCCAAGTAAAGAATGGTTGAAGAAGCGTTGTGTCTCCTACCACAATCTAATTTTGTTATTGTAAGCAGAACGTGTGTGTGTGTGTGTGTGTGTGTGTGTCTTTAAGAGGGGTGTGCACCAAAAAAAGACAAGATGGAAGGAACATTTATGTATTTTGATTTTTTTTCCGAGTCCAACTGTCACGGATTGGCCCCCCTGTGTGTCTTTGAGGCTTAGATTGAGTTGATGGAGACTTCTCTGTGTTTTAATTTTTTTAAAATAGGGGCGGCCTGTTGTGATTTGTGATAAGGAAGATTCCGAGACCATCAAAAATAACAAGCGAACCATCAAAGTCCCCCATTCGGTCGACTGTCTGCAGGGCATCCTGAGTGTGATTCCTTTACAGCTGCTGGCCTTCCATTTGGCTGTTCTGCGAGGCTACGATGTAAGTTACGCTCTCCCCATCCCCCAAAGCTTTTCTCTTCCCAACTAGCCCCCAAAGCCCTCGATAACACAGCATTGGGCTCCCCGTGGGAACCACTACTCCAGGGGTGTCAAAGTGAAGGCCCACGGGGCATTTAGATCCAGCCCACGGGGCCGTCCTGGAAACAGCAAAGGACTGGCCCCCGGTGCTTCTGCCAACAAAAATGGGCTCCTAAGCTCCGTTTTCGGCTCCCGCGACCTCCTGCGAGGGTTTGCCAGTGAAAATGGAGCTCGAGGGGGGGGGAGGGGGACTGCATGCGGGCCTCCTGAGCTCCATTTTCACTGGCAGAGGGTTGCAGGAGGTCGCGGGAGCGGAAAACAGGAGCCCGTTTTTGCTGGCAGAGTGCTAGGGGCCACCACAGACACCCCCAACACGAGTGATGAGCCGGTCGCTCCCCCCCCTCCCCCAAGACCAAACACAACCCTGATGTGGCCCTCAATGAAATCGAGTTTGACACACACACACACACTCACACCCTGCACTATGCCTTCCCAGCTCATTCAGGCTGTGATGTCAGGGGGCTTAAATAGACCTAGCCAATTCCTGGAAATGTAAGAGCAGATATTCGTGTCTTCTGAGCTAAGCTGGTCTGGAGGAACTGTCAAGGCTCCTTAATTCCTACTATGACAAAGATTTTAACAGGTTGTGTATATCATTTTCATTCTTCCAGGTTGACTTTCCCAGAAACTTGGCCAAATCTGTGACGGTTGAATGAGGGGCTCGCCCAAGGTTGACAAAAGAGATCCCCCCCCCCAAATCTCCTCCTTCACTTTTGGTACCGAAAAACGCTGATTTTAAAACCTTTCTCCCGTGATCAATTCTTACTTCCAATATAGAAAAAAAATCTTTATACTGTAATTGTTGCATTTGTGATAGTTGAGGAGCTTAATCCACAAAGCTCCTGGTAGCATTGTCCAGTGGCAGCGAAGTCAAGAGTGCTGGGGGGGGTTTCTCCTTTTTTAAAAAAAGAAACACACCAAAGTCTGTTTATTGTAAAATCCTCATCAGTTGTATAAAATTGCATCGTTTCCTAGTTATCTCTAGGACGTTGAGAGTGTGGAGCTCGTACAGGGATGTGGAAATGAGATTGCGTACGACAGAGAAGGGCTCAAATATCGGCTGCCTTCTTTTCCATAAGTGCTCTGTAGTCACCATTGGGAGAATCTGGGTGGACTTTTTTTGGCTCCAAGGTTTCTGCTGGCGAGTGTATTTCCACACACACCCCACCTCCCAATTAGTCCACATTTGTGCAACCCCAGACATCCGTTCTGTGAGCGTTCCCCTTTCCAGCCCACTCATGGTGGGTGGATCGTCTATCCGTCCTCGGTTGCACAGGCCTGCGTTTTGGAATTTGGCGTCACGCCTTCAGCCCTGCAAAAGAGGGTGAAAATACCTGCCCCAGTCCCTTCACAGAGGCCTACGTAGCTGCTCCTCCTTCTGACGTGCCAGGCCTTTAATGAGAGTCAAGTCAAACGACTGCAGGTTGACTTCACCTTGGCATTTGTTTATAAGGGAGGACCCTTTTCTCCAAAGAAGGTAAAAGGTTTTTCAAGGAATTTATTTTCCAGTGCATCGAAGAGAAATGCCAGCCTTTGAAGGTGCAATGAGAGGGGGACAAAAGGTCTCTCTTGAACCGGCATGGCTGAATGAGAAATGGGCTGGGCAGCTCTTGAGTCCTTCTCCCACTTCCCTTCACCTGGGAAGGCGTCTGGAGGTCTCCAGGGAATCTGGAGAACCAGGGAGGAACAAGGGAGTTGTGTCTTCCATCCGGATGTATTTTAGGTCTGCTCTGCTTAGCGTTCCTATTCCTGATAAAAAGAGGGAGAAAGGCTGGCGGATGTTGAGTTGGAGCCGTTGTGAGAAATGACGGGTGCATTTTTGTATTTCAATCACCCCCCTCCCCATCCACCATCCCCAGTGCTTCTCCAGTTATTAGAAATGTGCAGAATTTCCTTCAGTCCAAATAGATTTGCTTTGCACAATCTTTTATACCAGCCCAGCCCTCTGTACTTGGGGATATTATGCTGATATTTCCGCAGTGGGCAGGAGAGCTAAAAGGATGCTAAAATGACCCCCTTGGGAATAATACGGAAGAGACCAAAGAGAAATAGATGCCTCTGGAAAGCATCCTCTAGCTCTGAAATCTAGAGAGGATGCGAATGTAATAAAAATCCAGAGTGGCCAAAATATTTCAACTTCCTTCTGATTGATTAATGGGACAGACATTGGCACTTAAAATGGCTTTCATTGATGTACCTCTAGAATGGAGAAAAAGCAAATTGCGCAGAAACTCAACAGAAATTTAAACTCTTGTCAGCATATAAAGGTAAGCTGAACCTAGGCCTGTTCTCTGCACCCTTTTATTGGAAAAGAAATATCCTAATAGGGCGACACATCCACCCTTATTGTGCACTTGGGGGTGGGGAAATGACCAGTAGTACCCATTACTCGGAGGCTACTTTAAGGACTGCTTCCTAAGTGTATAGGAGTCTACAGCATCTTCATCCTAAAAGGATGCTTTCCGCTCGTGAAAGAAATGGTAGTTTGCAGCGAACACTGGAAAGTTCAGAAATTTTATTATGAAAAGAAGTTTCTTGGCCAATGTTGATCTTTGTGTCATGTCCAAAGGTCTCCATCCTTCTTGGGGGCTGCTAGATTTCCATCTGAGCTGCCCGTAACAGAGTCAAAAGCCTTAGGATGGCTGCAGGAGACTCTTCACTCAGCTTGTCTCCGCAACTCTTAAGTCAGCCAAGGAAGCGCATAGCAAGGAGAATGCGCTGAACCGGGAAAAAAATAGCCACACCTGTTGTGGCCTATTTCTCCTTTGGGAGCCACATGGCATCCAAGGCCAGGAGGGAGGAGGCCAAGCTGTAAGGGAACACTTTAGAGCAGGGGTCTCCAACCTTGGCAACTTGAAGACTTATGGACTTCAATTCCCAGAGTTCCTCAGCCAGCAAAGTTGCCAACCTTGGCAACGTGAAGACTGGTGGACTTCAACTCCCAGAATTCTTCAGCCAGCTGGCTGAGGAATTCTGGGAGTTGAAGTCCACCAATCTTCATGTTGCCAAGGTTGGAGATCCCTACTCTTGAGGGCTTCCTGCTTCATTTTCTGCAGGAAGCCTTCCCCATGCTTCTAACACCCCAGGAATCAGGCCACTCAAGTGGCAGGCGAGTGCGTTTGTGAGGAGGGCAGGCACTGCCTCGTGCACATGAAGCACCATTCGTGCAAGCAACAGACGTGAGCTTCACGCACACACACAAGGGCCCACCATGCAGCTGTGCGCACACTCACGCCTGCCACTTGCTTGGAACCCATTCCTCCCCATCCCAGCCAGTTTGCAAAGCTGGAAAGGTTGGGTACCCCTGCTCTCCAGGGCGCCTGGCCTCATGTCTTCTGCCTCGCGGAGTCAATTCGGTCCTGGCTTGGGCTATGTGTGCGTGAAAGTGAAACACCTGGGCGCACGTTCCTCCTCCTGAATGTAGATCTTTGGCTTGTCTTGGTTGATGGGACCATCGTTTGTTTTGTGTAGAACCTTTTGTCATTTCAGTTGTTCTCTGGGTTTTGTTTTGTTTTTGTACTTTGCTCTTTGAATAAAGACAAGTGTGTAATCTTCCTTATTGGAGCATCTGTGACCGATGGCGTTCCTTCGGGGACAAATGCCGCCTGCAATGTCCCAGATTGGGTCTGAAGTGCGCTTTAGTAAAGAAAAGTGAAGCCACCTGCATGGTTAGGCCTGTCATTTCACCCTCGCCCTGGCTTGGAAATCATTGCTCGGACTCATGAATTTCCCTGCGTAAGGCTTCTTGGGGTATATTATTTTGGCATGGTTTTGTTCCCCAACTGTTATCAAAACCTCACCTCTTTCACACTTCTACAAAGAAAGAGATGAAAGCTGAATTCACACCATTGCAACCATCCCCCCCTTCCCAAGCTTTTTCTATTAAAAAAAATATTTTTGTGCAGATATTTGCAACTTTGGAGAGGCTTCATATTCCACACCGTCAGCTTTTGAGGGACTCTGCCAGTGGTCAGTCACCTCCCAAATGGGCCCCGTTGGGCTGAATCTACAGAACATTTTCAGGGCAGGCAAAACCAACGGGCCAAGTATCCCCCATCTCTTTATGGGCTCATAATGTGATTTGCCTCTTCGGGGAGGGGGCTTCCCTCAAACACTGTCTTCTGGGCCAGTGGGCGTTCTCCTTCAAGGGACTTTGGTCTATGAACTCTTCAGCAACATATTTCAGGTTCGCCAAACAACAAAACTCGAAGCTGGAATGTGGCTGATTGAACAGCTTGTGTGGTCCCAACAGTTATGTCCAAGTCATTCTGGTTGAACACTGGGAAAATCTCCATATGTGCTAGACAAGGAACTAACTCGTGTGTGTGTGTGTATGTGTGTGTGTGTGTGTGTGTGTTCATGCAGAGGTGGCTGGACAGCTATTTGTTGGGAAGTCTTTGATATGTATGTGGATTTATACACCAATCAGTAAATTGGTTAATGGTCTCCATGATCCCTTAAATCAGAGGTCTTCAAACTTGGCAACTTTAAGACTTGTGGAATTCTGGGAGCTGATGTCCACAAGTCTTAAAGTTGCCAAGTTTGCGGACCCCTGCCTTAAATATTATTTTAGAATTAAAATGATTTGGAGAACCCTGCCTTAAATATTATTTTGGAATTAAAATGGTACTCATGCATGTCAACTGAACCAATAGGGCCCCGTAAAGCTGTTAATTCAGTGGTGTAAATTATCCAGCTGCAGTCACTGGTTGAGGTTGCATCCACAAATACCAAGACCAAATATTTTGGGGAGGGGGAGTAAGAAAGGGAGGGGCGGCTGCTGAATGAGTTCCAAGCCAGCTGCCTTATCCATCACTTCCTTTTTTTCTACAAATGGAACATAAAGACCAAAAGCTCAGATTATTTTTTTTTTAATAACATCAGAACTGATAAAATAATGACTGCATTAAAAAAAAATGACTCATGCAAACAAGCCAAAGGCCCAGAATAATTTCTTTATGCTGGTGGAAGAATCACAAATTGCCTGATTTCCATCCAGTTGCCCCCATTTCCTGTTTCCATCTGGGGCTTCCCACAGTGCCAAATGGGTGCCCTGTCTTGTCTCCTGCATTTGGCCCACTGGGCTGGGCACAGGGGAGCAGAGTTGGAAGGGACCTTGGAGGTCTTCTAGACCAACCCCCTGCTCAAGCAGGAGTCCCTGGACCACACTGAATTCATAATCCCACAGATGACGTATTAGTTCACCAAGGTTGCTCTGTTGTCATCTGCAGGTCTGTAATTCCCCCCCCCCCCAAAGAATGCAATATATTCAAAAATTGTATGAGAAAAAAACACTGCAGGGCTGGTCAATTGAATCTGACCTTGCTCCATTCTGCAAGGAATTCTTTCGAATGGCTAATTTTGCATCATTTAATACAACGAGACCTCCTAGTAAGAGAAAATACCTACACAGTATTGTCTGTCCATACATTTGTACTATCCCAGTTCAACCTCACTGTCACATAACATTAAGTGTCACCGAGCCAAATTCAGCACTTCCAGCCTTGGCTCCTCACTTCCGGGTGCTGGAGTGCTTTGAGCCGGCCATGTTTGTGATACCTGGTAGCGCTAAGAAAGTGAAAAGGAAGCTATCTGAGCAGTTGTGGACCTGCCCATCCCGAGCCCTGGGAAAAAGCGCTCTCCCACACTCTAGCGACACTGTCACATCTCGGAAGCCTCAGTGTCAACAGTGAATTGAAAACTCAACTGGGTTTTCCTGTGGGAACCAAGGACATTCTCACAGGTGGTTGGGCAGAGGAGGAGCAAGCAACAGAGCTTGACTTGGAAGGCTGGCACCCCATTTACACGTGGAAGGTCCCTACTCAAGCATGGCTTGGGGTTCAGGTCTTACGAAACAGCTGACTCTGCTGAGACATGCAACATCTTGTATTGGGCACCGTCTGCAACAGCAGCTGCCTGGATTTCCTTTGGTCCCTGAGATGGGGAGTAAGAACATTTGGGGGCTTCTGCAGGATGTCCCCCCTTGTCAAAGCTGCCGCCAAGGGATGGAGGATGCACAGAAACCCTTCCCAGCATGTAAAACCCTATGGCAGAAGTCTTCAAACTTGGCAACTTGTGGACTTCAACTCCCAGAAATCTCCAGCCAGCTCTGCTAGCTGGAGAATTCTAGGAGTTGAAGTCCACAAGTCTTCAAGTTGCCAAGTTTGGGGACCCCTCCCCTATTGCTTTCTCCAGTTCTGGCTTGTGCTGTCATGGGTCGCTCTCCTCTCCCATGGGGGGTGGGTTCCTCCTGCAATGCAACCAGCCAAATCAATGGAAATTGAGGGCAAGGAATGGGCAGGGCCTCCACAGAAGCCCCACAAGTGCTGTCCCACCCGTTTTCTTGCTGGTTGGGTGGAAGATGGCCAGTGATCACAATTAATGCTATGTAAAGGAGGTGCTTGTCATTAACAGACAATATACATTAATAAAAGCAATACAACCATAAAGAGGAGAGGAAAACAAAACAAGCACAGCTTGATACAATAATATGCCATGAAATATCATTGGCTTTATAATAATTTACTACAATGTGAAAAAAAAACCCACCCCGAGATCTTTTATCCACACAGAATAGGAAATGCTCCCATTTGAAATATGGCAAGCACACAATAATATATACACCATTGATTTGGAATTTCGCTTTTCACTTGTGCGCAAGACTCGTGCCTATTTGTATTTGTGTTATCTTCTTTGTCTGGATTTTACAATTCTTTATTATTATTATTTCGTACTCTTTCCCCTGGGAATGTATATTCTTTTTTGAGTCTACAATTGAGAAGACAATTTTTTTTAATAAAACCAGAGGCTATTTAAAATTGCACTCCCTCTCAAGTTGTCCCCATGCACTGAGCAGTTTAAACAATGGGATTGTTTTTCAAAGCATTTTTGGCACAATTTGAAGCACCGTGGATCAACTGTGAGGGGTAAAAACTTACTTTTATATGACACGACTACAGCAATAAGGCTATTCGTGGGGAGGGGGCAAAGTCAGATGGGGGCCATGCAATGGAAAACCCAACCTTTTTTTTAATAGAACATCAAAAGGTTAAAGCTTTCAGCACAAGAGTTTGTGACCACCGACTTGACTTTGCCATGTTTTCCCCAAAATAAGACAGGGTCTTATTTTCTTTTGACCTCTGAAATAAGCGGAATTGGCCTTATTTTCGGGGAGGCCTTATTATTTTTGAGGTGCATCATGGTCACCTCACGGCTGCTGCTGTTGCAATATTTTCAGGGAGGGATTATTTTAGCGCATGTGCTCAAAAGCCCGGTTGGGCTTATCATCTTATTTTTGGGGTAACGGGGTGCCTCCACTGGGGAGATTGCTCTGCCGTTGACTCGTCTTCCTGACAAAAGCCTGACAAAACCTGGGAGCTATTTTCCTGGAATTCCCATCCTTCCCTTCTTGATCTAATCTAGCAAGCCCCATCTGGAAGAAACTCAGATGATGGTGCTGGAAACTCAAGCCCATGGTGCCCAACCGTTGCTACCCAGCCAAACTGGTTGTCATGGCTTCCCTCCCCCCAAGAGGTAAACCGGGGGGGGGGGATCCAATGGATCACAAGGTGCAACCCAAAGAAAGGATATTTCTCGAGAGGGATCTCCCATGGCAGAGGCCAAAAGGGGGTGAGGGTGTGTGTGTGTTGGGGGAGGGGGTTCTTCACTGTTCTGCCTGCAGACACAGCACTTACCTGTTCTGGAAAACAGCCCTTGAATCTTTTGTGTGGTGCTGAAGAAGCGTCTCTGGGTTAAGTGTGTTGCCCCCCCTCAAAAAGAGGATCCTCCCCCCCGGACATTGGTTTTTCATGCTTAACGTCAACCGTGTCCTTTCACGCTTTGTTCTTTAGTCCTTGGAGGACAGGATGAGCAGAGACCATTGCTGGTTTTAGTGTTTTGCTTCGTTGTTAGTAGATCCCTGGGAATCTCTCGGTTTCTGCTGGCATGAAAACAGATCAGGTTGAAAGCTTCAGCCTTAGAAGAGATCCGACTGAGTTTAATCCTTGTGCAGTCAAAAGCCAAGTAGAGACTCCCGAAAGGACCTCTGTGAGTTGGTCCACTCTTCGTTTAAAAAAAAAAAAACCACCTGACTTTCACATCTCACTTTGCAGAGTTGGGGGTGTGCTTTGCACACAACGCAACCTTCTCCATTTCTGTATTTGCAAGTTATTTTCTACTTTTCTTCTATCCATCACAATCTAAACAGTCCCAAGGCATCTGGGGGTTTTAGAGGACAGAACTGGAGGTGACCATGAGATGCTGGCTGAATCTCCCCTTAAACCTGGGATAACACAAGCAAGCCACTCAGCCCCAAATGGCTCAACCGAACTCTGGTTGGATGGGATGCCTGAATTACAAAACACAGGCAGTCCTTGACTTACAACGGTTCATTTAGTGACCATTGGAAGTTCCAACAGCGCTGGAAAAAGTGACTTACAGCTGTTTCCCACACATACAGCCATTACAACATCTTCATGGTCAAATGAATCAAAATTAAAATGCTTGGCAACTGACTCATCTTTACGACAATAGCAGTGTCTCCTTTTGTGACCTGACAAACAACATCAATGGGGGAGCTGCATCCACTTAACAACTGTGGCAAGAAAGGTTGGAAAGTGGGGCAGAATTCATTGAACAATGGCTTTGCTTAGGGAAATAAATTTTGGGCCCAATTGTGGTCGTCGTAAGTCGGAGACTACCTGTATCCCATCCCATTTGAACCCAGGCTAATCGGATGAGTGAATCCAGCCAGGGAGACATCATCAGACCTCCTTCTGCCAGCCTCTTTCTATTTCTCGGAAAATCTAAAGACAGAGATCTAGAACACCTCTAGAAAAATTATCTCCGCCTCTGCTCGCTTTCTAGACATCCATCACACAATCCACAAAACCAAGCCAACATATATAAACCCGCTGGAGAGAGAGAAAAAAATCTTGCTTATCATCGCCAAAAAAGGCCATCGTTTTTCAGCTCAATCCAAACTCCCTTTGTTCTTTCGTTTGCCCTTCTTGATTGCTAAGTTATGGCAACAGAAAACCAGCAAAAAAATGGAAAAGGAAAACTGGAAGACGTAGAAATGGAAATAGAGCTGTCTTGTTTCCCCCCTGCCCTGCATAGGAATCTGTTTTGGAGGTGAGTGATTGCATAATATAAACCAGAAGTCCCCAAACTTGGCAACTCTGCTGGCTGGAGAATTCTGGGGGCTGAAGTCCACAAGTCTTCAAGTGGCCAAGTCTGAAGACCTCTGATATAAACTCTACCTGGGAGTCTCCGACAATCCGCGTTCTAACCATAGTTATTCAGAATAAAATGGGGGGGGGGGGGAAACACTTGGCGTAATGTTTGTCATGTTAATCCAGTTCTCTCTGCATCTCACCCTGGTTGACTCTGTTGTCCTGCTGTCAAACTGGGTTGGTTATTTTTCTAAGCTGGCCAGCAGGAAACATCACCCAGAATTTGACCCATTTGGTCACCTACATTAAGAAGAATCTGAGGAGGAGGAGAACGTTTTTGGCGTTATTTCCAGCGGCTTTGTGGTTTTTCCTATAAAATCAACTGCTCCTTGATGCTTTCAGGTATTGAGAAAATTGGCCCAGGATGATGGGATCTCTTCCCACCCTAGTCTGGCTCTCCAACTTCCTCGATCGCCTGTCCTTAGCTGAAGAGCTACATGGTTTTGTTTTCGATTTTGCAAAGTTGGAAGGCCCCGCTGTCTTTCTGCTCTCCATCCGTTGCCGTATCCTGTATTTCTTGCAGCAACACAACACAAGTTCAGGCCCATGAAAGATATCATCCCCCTGGTAGGAGATTCCAGCAGCATCGGCCCATTGGGCTGCAGTGGATTCTGTGACCACAAGAAAGATCCCACCAGTAATTTATGGGGAAATCCATTTTCCAGGGACTACTGGCTTTGCCCAGAGATGCCATTCTCTCCCATCTTTATCCCGCAGTCTTCTTTCCTTCTTTCCTTCTTTCCTTCTTTCCTTCCTTCCTTCCTTCCTATGATTTGCAAAGATTCTTTTAGAACTGAAAACAGGTGGTTTGAGATTTCTGGTCCAGGTGAGGCATCAGAGTTTTTTTTTTTTTTTTTTAAAAGTAACGATAAAACCAGTTTCTTCTTTTCATTGCCCAGAACGCAAAGGCAACTTCTGTTCATGGAATTGGAAGAGTATTGTGGAAAACGGCTGGAGAAGTGCTTCTGGAGGAGAGAGCAGCTGGGCCTTTAGACGGAAGGGCGGGGAGGGGGGCGGGAAGGGGGAGGAGCTCGGTTGGGGGGAGGGACGTGAGGAGGGGGCGGAAGCAACGTGGAAGGTGGGGAAGGGGTGGGAGGCGTGGGTGAGCTTGGGGATGGTGGGGTGTAGATGGGGGCAAGGGGTGGAGGGTTGTAAGCAGGGGCGGGGGGTGGAGATGGAGGGCAGTAGGTATTGTTGAGTGGGTACTTGGGGGGCGCCTGGGAGGTCTTCACTCGAGTGAAGTTAATGCAGCGTCCCTGAAAGACAAGCAAAAACGAGACCTTAGAGGAGGCCAATGCAAAAATGGGACACATTGCTAATTCTGAATGTCGTGGGAAGAGAAGAGAGAGGAGAGGAGAGAATAGAACAGAACAGAATAATTATAGAACAGAGTAGAGTAGAGTAGAATATTTTGGGCAAGACAAGAATCAATGGTTGGAAACTGATGAGAGAGAGAAGCAACCTGGAAGTAAGGAGACACTTCCTAACAGCGAGGACAATTAACCAGTGGAACAGGTTAAGAAGTTGTGGGCGCTCCATCATTGGAGGTTTTTAAGAAGAGACAGGACTGTCACTTGTCTGAGATGGTATAGGTTAGGGCTAGGGTTCTGTTTGAGCAGGGGGTGGACTAGAAGACCTCCAAGGTACCTTCTAGCTCTATTCTTAGCTTATCCTATTCTAACCTATCCATTTTCAACGACTGGAGCATCCTGTGACCACGTGGTGGCCATTTGTGGCCTTCCCTGTTGGCTTCCCACAAAGTCAGTGGAGAGGCCTGCAGGAAATTACCTTTTTCAGTAGCATCATAACTTCGAACCATCACTAACCAAAGTGCTGTAAGTTGACGGCTGCCTGTATTTATTGCTACCTAGGCGTTAAAGTTCTCTATACAGAAAGAGATAAATATTCATAAACAGCAAAGAATATCAGCTCTTGAAAATGTAATCCTTTCCATGCCTTATTTCGCATGCAAGATTGCGCTGTTAGCAATTTTTCTTTTCAACCCAGAGGCTGGGAGGAGGGGAGAGATAAAACGATTTTCAGACAGCTTTAAGAGCCCCTGAAACTCTTGAGCTGGAACACATTTGATAGCTGGCTAACAAACGCCTTCAAAAGCCACGGTTTATCATGCAAATGCAAAACACAGCTGCAGAATTCCGCAAGTGGTTGCCCCATTAATTAAGCCACCCCCCACCCCCATTCCCAATCCTATGAATAATTTTGTTATTGGGAGGGGGGAGGAAACAGCCCTGGTGTCTCTTTTGAGGTGGGGGAGGCACATGGGCATTCGGGGGTCCTCCTGAAAGTAAAAATAACCTCATTAATGCCGAGAAAATTGTAAACGTCAGCCGGCCCTTGCAAATGCGAGCCAACCATAAGCCCCAATGTGACCACCGTCCTTCGCTCTGATTGTAAACAGCTGTGCTTGGTGGCAACCTTCCTCAAGGAAGCGCATTTCACAACTCTGCTCAGCCCTGTCCTTGGAAATTGGCTTCAGAAATGTGATTTTGCCTTTTGCCTCGCCAGCAGGATCCAAAAGGAACAGTCCTGCCTCAATGATGCGGGGGGACTGGGGACCAAACCGTGCCAGGCCAGGCTAGGGAGTTCTACAAGAAGGTGGGTCAGAAAAAGTCCAGCTGTGGGGCACAACCGCCTGATGCAAGCTCTGCCCATGATTCTTGCCACATTGTGGATACCATCCTGACTTTTTTGCCCTCTACTGAGCGTCCCTTGGCCAAGGCTTGTCTCCTCCTTCCATCGGTGGCACAAACCAGCCATCCTGAGCGATTCTGGGAAATGAAATCCCATCCCAGTTGGCAAGAACTCATGGTTGTTGGTTCTGCACATACGCAGAACAATTGTAATTGCACACATTTAATTTTTTCCCTTTTTTAAACGTTTGTGCATGTACAAACCTATTTTTGTGCAAATGTGCATGCGTGCACCGAACCGGCAGTAACGCCGGGAGCAACCCCCCCCCCCATGTGTGTGTGTGTGTGTGAGAGAGAGAGAGACAGAGAGAGAGAGTGGGGGGGGGAGGGACATGGTTTCTTGGTCTTTAATGCAGCATTTGAAATTCGTGAGACAGCAAGAAAATGCTTCATACAAAACACTTCTCAGTGAAGCTTTTCTGCTCACTTTATAGAAAGTGCATGTTAAGTAAGAAGCAAAACTATCAGGAATGCTTGGCGCAGCATAGAACAGAGCAGCTTTTGTCTCTCTTTAGCCTGAATTCTTACATCATTCCTTTGTTATAAAGCTGCTCCCGAGGGATCTTTACCAGGTTTTCAATGGAACAAAATTTAAAGGAACAGGAAACAGATCCAGATCATCAGTAGCTCTGGAACTTTAGCTGCTTGCCCTGCAAGGATTTGTCTGGCCAGCAGGACAGAATACACCATAACAGAATTGGAAGGGATCTGGAGGTCTTCTAGTCCAACCTCTTTCCCGAGCAGAAGGCTCTGTGCCATCCCAGAAAATCTCCAGTTTGAACTTCCTAGCAGCTGAAAATCCCTTGCCACAAGAGACTTTTTATAGTCACCCTTACACAATATAAAAATCCCAAATAAGGATTCTAAGCACACATTTATTCATTGTTTTAAATATTTGGAGCCATTTCTAATCAAAATCAAATACTGTATGGAATGAATTAAAATGCAATTTTAAATAACTAAATTCCATAAGTATATTTATATATAAATGCATTTTTTCATATAATTAATAACTTTCCCCTTCGATCGTATTACACAGTGCAATTCCTTGACAACATTTACAGCAGTTCTTCTCAAACTCGTCAACTTTAGATTGTGTGGATTTCAGCTCCCATAATTCCTGGCAGGTTGGGGAATTCTGGGAGATGAAGTCCGCACATGTTAAAATGGCCAAGTTTGAGAAAGAAACAACATAGAGGGACTCTTCAAGAGAACCCAGAGAAGTTCTCTGCAGCCCTGAGTGAAGGTTACCTTGTCTCCTGGCTGTGGTCGCATGACGGACACCCGGTCGTAGCCTTTCCTCAGGAGAACCCAGAGGGCATCTAGCTTTCCCTGTAAAACAAAGAAATGGCATCATATATTTATTGCAAGATTGGCACAAGATTAATCACTTTGCAAAACAGGCAGAAGCCGCAATGTCAGGGTTCCAAATAGCACCCAAAAGTAAATCGGAGTCCAAGGCAAAGTATTGCTCAAAGTTCCAATTTATTAAGAGAGCCACGTTGGCACATCTGGGAAAACTCGAATCTGAAAGCTTCCCGGTTTCCCCCACTCAGGTGAAAGTTCAAGATCCTGCCCCCAACACCCACGAGTCCATCACATGGTCCAATCTCCCACTGCCATGCTGGCAGTTCCACCCATCCAGTTGGTTTTCTAGTCAGAATGTTGTTATGGCTACATATCATCTAACTCCATACAATCCATACACCGCCCCGAGTCCCTTTTGGGAGAGGGGGCGGTCTAGAAGCATGAATAATAAATAAATAAATAAATAAATCCCCCCTCCCATTTTCCCACAATAGAAAATGCATAGTAGAATAGAAAGTATGGCAGGCCAAAGATAAAAAAAAAAAAGATAGCTGCAGGTGAGACACGCAATGCACCAAAACATGTTCATCTTTTTCAATAATGTTAAAAAAATTAGAAATCAAAATACCACCTTGCCTGACATACGAGACAGAAAAAAGACACCATCCATCTATGCTACTAAAAACAATTAGGCTATTTTCTGAGCCTTCTGGTTGGGTAACAGATACCTGTAACAGATACCTGTTTTGGATTTTAAGTATCCCAACATCACAGTCATTGATGATGTTGGGAAGGAATACTAAGAATTGAAGCGTAACATTTCTAAGGGGCACCAGTTGGAGGAGGGTCTCTGAGCCATTCTGACACCCCCTTTTCAGGGGGATCTGTGCCTGCTCCTCCAGAGAGATTTAAGGATGGAAGGATTTATATTCCTTGTAGATAGCTGGTCATTTGCATCCTTTTATAGGGTCGTTGAGGCCACTTTGAGGTTTATCTCTATCCTCAAGGCCCCATGAGTGGTGCAAATGGTTCCTGTAGTCTGCAATATTTCCCTCTGGAAATCCATTCCCACTCCCGCATCATTCCAAGGCTGTCCATCCCAAATTGTATAGCTAAAAGTCTCCAAGTGCTTTAAAGACCCTCTAAAAAGATGCAAATGACCAGCTGTCTGTAAGGAATATAAATCCTTCCATTCCTCACCATCCATCCACAATGGTGTGCGCATTAATTTTTTTGCAAAAATGGAGGCGTTTTTGCCTCACCCAGCCTCCAGAAGAAATCTGAAGGCTTCAGCAGGGCCTTGGGGAAAGGAAATTGCCCCAATTTTTGTGAGAAATGGGCAGAAAACGGCCAGTTTTTTGCAAAAACGGAGGCATTTTTTGCCTTCTCCCAGCCCTGCTGAAGCCTGCATATTTCTTCTGGAGGCTGTTGGAAGGCAAAAACGCCTCCATTTTTGCAAAAAAATTAATGCGCTCATCATTTTTTTTTAAAAAAAAGTGGAGGAAATCACATCTCTTTCAATGAAGATTTTTTCTGTGCATGTGCAGAAGAGAAAAGAAAGATGGCGGTGTCCAGGATAGAACCGGTATGGTCACATGTCCTCCTGAGTTACTACCTATTCAGCCGAACCGGGAGGAACCCACCTCTGTGTTTGTGGGGAGGTGAGGAAGATGCGCTTCTGTCTCCCGTGTTTGGTGAAGGACCCTGGGAGACCTTCAAGATATTCCTGTTGGCATAGGCTAAGGACCTTCCAAATCTAGCATTTAGGGTCAGAATGGTTAACCAGGGAGCGTCCGGAAGCTCATAAGCATGCCTGGGAAGACGATCGCTCTCCCCCATCACTGCTTCCTTACAACATTTTTCTTTTGCACTGAATGTTTTATCTTCTTGTTTTTCGCCCAAAATATAGAGTAAATACTAGAAATCAGTCACTCAGCCAACGAATCTAATGTTTGCAGGAGTAGAGGGCAGGTCATGGTTGTCCCAAAGGTGCTTTTTCAGGAGGCAATGGACTTTCTGGGTTTTTTTTTCTTTTGAAGACGTTTCGTTTCTCATCCAAGAAACGTCTTCAGCTCTGACTGGATGGTGAGGAATGGAAGGATTTATATTCCGCCTACCAGACATCTGGAAACCAGCCCTAGTCAACAAACGAGCCCCACCTACCACCCAGGCTGTTACAACACAAAACAATAATAGACACACAGCCAGCACCAATCAGCACCAATAAACCAATCATGATACAACCACACAACCAATCATTTCACTTACTGAAACAAAGCCAGCACTACACACACACACACACACACACACACACACCAAGATTTATAGAAAGATGGCACCTCCGATCACACTTTAATAATAATAATAATAATAATAATTTTATTTGATTAGCCGCAACCCTCTCCCGAAGGACTCGGGGCGGCGTACAATCAAAACAGATAAAAATACAGATAAAGACAAACATATATACATAAAGAACAAAGACAAGACTTTAAGCCCAAAACCCAGTCTGAAGATGGCAAGTGAGACCTCGCTGAAACGTTGCCAAGACAATTTCAATCTTACATGGGAAAAGACCTGAATACAACAAGACCAGCATACCTACACCTGTGAAAATCTTTGAATATATATATATTGTGTCACAACCCCTGGTATGCCCAATAGGGGACAGAACACTCTGCTTCCCTTTTCTGTCCCCTTCTCACTCCAGGAGGCCATCCAGGCAGAAAACCATATTTTTAATGTTGCCTTTGTTACATTTGTGTTGTGTTTGTGCTGATAAATAAATAAAGGGAGACTAGTATAGATCTATTTCAAGCTATTTAGCTCTCATCAGCTAGCCAGTTCAAATCCCAATAAGGGTATGGCCAGCTGATGAGAGCTAAATAGCATGAAATAGATCTATACTAGTCTCCCTTTATTTATTTATCAGCACAAACACAACACATATGTATAGACACACACACACACACACACACACACACAGAGAATTATTCATAATTAGGAACAATTTAATACAGGGCTCTCCAACCTTGGCAACTTTAAGCCTGGAGGACTTCAACTCCCAGAATTCAAAGCTGGCTGGGGAATTCTGGGAGTTGAAGTCCGCCCGACGTAAAGTTGCCATGTTTGGAGAGCCCTGATTTAATACAGAGCATCATGGAATTCATCCATAATGACTTCAGAGCTTTCCTTGTACCAGTTTTCTTCCCCTGGCTAAACTCTCTTTCTTGATACTGTGCTGGACTTACTTTGTAACCCTAGTAATGAGGAAGAAGAAAGGAAAAATGCAGGAGGGTGATTGGAGAGGAAGGAGCTAAGCCCTGTCCTCCCGCTGTTTGAGTCCTCTGCCTCCCCCCCCCCCCCGTGAAACTTATAAAACAAACTTGGATTTGGAATCCTTGTCTGCTCATAACATCTCCTAGGGAGGGATTACCTGGAACCCTGCCTGTTTCCAGCCTTAACAGAACTTAAAATATGAGACAAAAGTACAAGAGTTTTATTTGCTTCCACTTCTCGGTGTGTTGAGCCAAATTCCTAGCTAGGTTTGTCAGTCTGAATAGAGCTAGCCAAAGAGAGAAAGGCAGAATGCCCCCTTGGCTTTTCTGTTTAATCAGATCGACATTTGATTTAATCTTTTTGGTGCCATATGGAAAACAATCTTCCCCCCTCAAAAAAACAGCATGGAAACAAGCAAGGCTTACATGTGCACCATTGTTGCATATAAAAATAACTCTCCAGGTGAACAATGCACAATGACTATGAATTTGGCGCAGAGTAGACCGTTCCACCTCATTGTACGAGCTTTGGTGGCACAGTGGTTAGAGTGCGGTACTGCAGGCTGCTTCTGCTGACTGCTGGCTGCCTGTAATTTGGCAGTTCAAATCTCACCAGGCACAAGGTTGACTCAGATTTCAATCCTTCCGAGGTGGGTAAAATGAGGACCCAGACGGTTGGGGGTAAAAGGCTGACTCTGTAAACTGCTTAGAGAGGGCTGTGAAGCACTGTGAAGCGGTATATAAGTCTAAGTGCTTTTGCTATTCCTTCCTTGGTTCCTTATTCCCTTTCTCCTTCATCTTCCTGGTACCTCAGTGCTTAGAATGTAGTATTGCAGGCTTATTCTGCCCACTGGCAGGAGTTCGATTCTTGACTCAGTCTTCTGTCTTTCTGAGGTGGGTAAAATGAGGACCCAGATTGTTGGGGTCAAGAGGCTGACTCTGTATACCATTTAGAGAGTGAAGTGGTATATAAGCCTAATTGCTATTTTCCTTCCTTCCTTCCTTCCTTCCTTCCTTCCTTCCTTCCTTCCTTCCTTCCTTCCTTCCTTCCTTCCTTCCTTCCTTCCCCCTTCCCTCCCTCCCTCTCAGTGGTTAGAATGCAGAATTGCAGGCTGACTTTGCCCACAGCCAGGAGTTCGATCCTGACTGGCTCAAGGTTGACTCAGCCTTCCATCCTACTGAGGTGGGTCAAATGAGGACCCAGATTTTGGGGGGCAAGAGGCTGACGGTATAAACTGCTTGGAAAGGGCTGGAAAGCTCTGTAAAGCAATATATAAGTCTAAGGGCTATTGCTATTATCTCTGGACCCATCCAAGGATTGACTTGCCTCCAGATTCCCCTGGCTGATGCTGAAGGCTCCTTCATAGCCTTATCCTACAATGGGCAGATGACTACCTCTCCTGGCTAACTTCAAGGGTGGACATTGACGTGGTCTCGTGAGAAAGAGAATTCAAAAGCACGTGAAGGACATTTGCTACATACCGACATTTGTTCATTCATTAGCAAAGAGTTCATTCATTTCTTCTGCTTGGTGGGGTGGCCTGTAGTATACGCCTGTAGCAATGTCATTTTTCCTCCTTTTATATTTGTATATCATATTTTATATTGATATTTCCTTTTATATTCACCCAGCACTGAACCACAGCTCTGCTTATACTGCATTATGATCAAGATTGTCCTAAAAATATCAGCCTCTTGGGCCAAGAAAAGCTGGGTTTTGTGGCATGCATAAATTAGGCATTTCTAGCACGAATATATACATATATATATATTTGTACTTCTTTTTCTTTTTGGTTTTTGCTTGGCTTTACATAATTAATTCTGCTCCTGCCAGACCTTGGGAAAAAACAAGGGCTTGTGAAGGTCACAAAAGTTCACTAGAAACTCGATCCAGCCATTTATTGGGACCTCAAGATTCCAATCTTGTAGGAGGACTAGAATATTAACCCTTTTTTAAAAAAAAAGAAAGAAAAGTAAACTTGATATATTGGTAGCTGAATTCCAGCAGGTTTCTTATTTTTCCTGCAAGAGGTGTCCGCATGTTAGCCTCCAAACTAAATTCGAACTATTTACATGCCCCGATTAGTTTCCATCCATTTTTTCTTGTCCTGCCCTCTGGTGCTTTGGAGAATAACTTGACACCCCCATCTCTTCTTTGTGGCAGCCCCTCAAATAATGCTGCTATCATGTCTCCCCTAATTCTTCTTTTCTTTCAAGTAGCCAGACCCAAATCCTGCAGCCGTTCTTCATATGTTTCAGTCTCGGGGCCTTTGATCGTTTTAGTTGCTCTAAGAGGTTTTGCTGCCATCTTTCTGCTGCACCCCCCTTCCGTAACGTTGCCTCCATCTCCTCCCCAACCCCCCCAGTGGTGAAATCTAATTCCCACCCGCCACCGGTTCTGTGGGTGTGGCTTAGTGGTGGGGTCATGTGACGGTGGGTGTGGCCAACTTTTTTTCACTTTCAGCTTTAAAAAAAACTTTTTAAAGCCTTTTTTTGCCTGCTGGTTCACCCGAATCGGCAGGGGAAAAATGCTTTAAAAAGTGGGGGGAAAGCTTCCTCTTTCCCTTCCGTGCTGAGCTGCGTGATAATCCGAAACCTTTTTTTTACTACCCGTTTTTTTTGCTACAAGGACCATCGTCTCTACTGGTTCGGCCAAACTGGGCCAAAGGGGGAGGATTTCACCCGTGGACCCACCTCAGAAGCAGGTCTAGACCAATAGCTTTGCAGCTCTTCATAGTCTTCTCCCTAAAAAGCCAACGAGTTGATGGATTTCACCAGGTTTTTGCTGATGGATTGTCAGATGACTTGGGCGACCAACCAGCTTCCATTGGCCATTCTCGGCCAAGTGAAGGCATGTCCCCTTCCCTTCCATTGGGAGGACACTGTTCTCCAAGGGTTTTCTGCTTGGACACTGGGAGAGTCTGCGCCCTTCAAACAGTCCTCTTTCCCTGGATCCAACAAGCTCCGAGCTTTCTCAACCCAGAGACAGCAGTGAACCAGTTAAGATGTTGGACCATGAAGTGGGAGAAAAGAAGCTGCCTTTATCTTACATCATAGTGGTCAGAGTTTTGGCAGTGTGACTATTATGAGATAAACCCAGGAGCAAAATACAGCACTCAGCACACAGAGCCCTTAGACAATTAATAGTAGTTTATGTGTAAATATATATAAACATATACATGGTAGATAAATCCCTTACCACTCAGCTACAGACACAAGGAGAGAAATGAGATACACAATGGGAGAGGGAAATGCCTTCTAATGACTACCTATATATATAGACACATCTTAAAAGGGTAAATGACTTGTGTGGGCCCCATCGGAATCTTAAAGCAGCAATACGTGTATTGCTGAATCATCCTCATTGCATCAGCCTATAGCTTACATCTTACAACCTTACGATAGCTGGCAGCTATTAAATCCTCAGTTACCTGACAGTAGTTGAACTGCACCAGCATCCTGCACCCATCAGCCACGGCTTGGGCTGTTATGGACTCTGGTTGAGGACCTCTGGTCTACATCAGTAGTCTTAAGATGGCCTCTTGTTTTGAATCATTTCTGGGGATCCCTATCCCAAGAAAGGTGTTGGGTTAGATAACCCATAAGGTCCTTCCAACACACAGGCTTTGTGGTTCTATGTGTCCCTTCTATTTCTTTCTCTCTCTTTTTGTTTTGCCAAAACTGCCAAATTACAGGCAGCCAGCAGAAGCAGCCCGCAATACCACACTCTAACCACTGTGCCACCACAGCTCGTATAATGAGGTGGAACGGTCTACTCTGCGCCAAATTCATAGTCATTGTGCATTGTTCACCTGGAGAGTTATTTTTATATGCAACAACGGTGCACATTTAAGCCTTGCTTGTTTCCATGCTGTTTTTTTGAGGGGGGGGGGAGATTGTTTTCCATATGGCACCAAAAAGATTAAATCAAATGTCGATCTGATTAAACAGAAAAGCCAAGGGGGCATTCTGCCTTTCTCTCTTGTACTTTTGTCTCATATTTTAAGTTCTGTTAAGGCTGGAAACAGGCAGGGTTCCAGGTAATCCCTCCCTAGGAGATGTTATGAGCAGACAAGGATTCCAAATCCAAGTTTGTTTTATAAGTTTCACGGGGGGGGGGGGGGGGGAGGCAGAGGACTCAAACAGCGGGAGGACAGGGCTTAGCTCCTTCCTCTCCAATCACCCTCCTGCATTTTTCCTTTCTTCTTCCTCATTACTAGGGTTACAAAGTAAGTCCAGCACAGTATCAAGAAAGAGAGTTTAGCCAGGGGAAGAAAACTGGTACAAGGAAAGCTCTGAAGTCATTATGGATGAATTCCATGATGCTCTGTATTAAATCAGGGCTCTCCAAACATGGCAACTTTACGTCGGGCGGACTTCAACTCCCAGAATTCCCCAGCCAGCTTTGAATTCTGGGAGTTGAAGTCCTCCAGGCTTAAAGTTGCCAAGGTTGGAGAGCCCTGTATTAAATTGTTCCTAATTATGAAGAATTCCATGGTGTGTGTGTGTGTGTGTGTGTGTGTGTGCGTGTGTGTGTGTGTGTGTGCGTGTAGGTCTCACTCACCATCTTCAGGCTGGGTTTTGGGCTTAAAGTGTGATCGGAGCTGCCTTCTTTCTATAAATCTTGGTTTTTGTGTGTGTGTGTGTGTGTGTGTGTGTGTGTGTAGTGCTGGTTTTGTTTCAGTAAGTGAAATGATTGGTTGTGTTGTTGTATCATGATTGGTAGATTGGTGCTGATTGGTGCTGGCTGTGTGTCTATTGTTGTTTCGTGTTGTAACAGCCTGGGTGGTGGGTGGGGCTCGTTTGTTGACTAGGGCTGGTTTCCAGATGTCTGGTAGGCGGAATATAAATCCTTCCATTCCTCACCATCCAGTCAGAGCTGAAGAAGTTTCTTGGATGAGAAACGAAACGTCTTCAAAAGAAAAAAAATCCCAGAAAGTCCATTGCCTCCTGAAAAAGCACCTTTGGGTCAACCATGACCTGCATGAGGGAGAATCTCTAAAGACCACATTCTACTCCTGCAAACATTAGATTGGTTGGCTGATTAACTCATTTCTAGTATTTACACTCTGCTCTATATTTTGGGCGAAAAACAAGAAGATGAAACATTCAGTGCAAAAGAAAAATGTTGTAAGGAACAATAATGTGTGAGGAAGTTGTCCAGTTGTCCACATGGAAAAGAAAAACTGGACAACTTCCTCCCACATCTCAACAGTCTACACCCCAAAATACAATTCACCGTGGAAATAGAAGCAAACAACCAACTTCCCTTTCTGGACGTGCACACCATCTACTGGAAAAAAAAAACACCACCCGCTACTTAAACGCACAATCCCATCATCATCCTGCACAGATCAACTCTGTAGCCAAGACCCTCATCTCCAGAACCAAATGCCTAGCCGACAAAGACCACCTGAAAACTGAAAACACACTCTCACAAACGTATTAATCTCCAACAGATTCCAAAGAAAAACAATTACCAACCTAATCCAAAGGGAGACTCCCCCCAAAAACTGAGACACAGAACAGGACAATGGCATCGCCCTCCTCCCTTAAATCAAAGGCACCACAGATAAAATCAGCAAAATTCTCCACAAACACAATATCAAGACAGCCTTCAACACTGACCAAAAATAGCCAACATCTTAAGAAACCCCAAAGACAAAATCCAGCTAGAAAACCAAGAAGTCTACGAAATGCCATGCAAAATCTGCCCTGCAACATACATAGGACAAACGAACAGGAGAATAAATGCACGCATTGCAGAACACAAGAACGAAGTAAGAAAAAAAGAAAAAACTTCCTCCCTTTTCCAGCACCTTAAAGCTACAGGACACGAAATTAATTTTGAAGGAACCAGGTTAATCTCCAAAACTGAACACTTCAACAAGAGAATAATTATGGAAGCCATCGAAATAGAGAAACACCCCCAAAACATGAATAAATGTGACGATACCTCCTGCCTACCAGACATCTGGAAACCAGTCCTAGTCAACAAACGAGCCCCACCGACCACCCAGGCTGTTACAACACGAAACAACAATAGACACACAGCCAGCATCAATCAGCACCAATCTACCAATCATGATACAATCACACAACCAATCATTCCACTTACTGAAACAAAGCCAGCACTACACACACACCCCACCAAGATTTATAAAAAGACGGCAGCTCCGATCACACTTTAAGCCCAAAACCCAGCCTGAAGATAGTGAGTGAGACCTCATTGAAACGTTGCCAAGACAATCTCAATCTTACATGGGAAAAGACCCGAATACAACAAGACCAGCATACCTATACCCGTGAAAATCTACGAAAACACACACACACATGCACACACACACACACACATATATAAAACTGGTTCTGTGGGTGTGGCTTGGTGGGCATGGCTTGGTGGGTCATGTGACTGGGTGGGCGTGGCTATGTAGTCATGTAATTGGGGGATCAAAAGAAACTCACTTTAACAATGTCCTGCTGGAGCAGGGTTGGAATAGATGACCCCCAGGTCCCTTCCAGCCCTGGATTATCATCTGAAGTTGCTTCTAGTGCCAGGTTTGTAGTCTTTCCTTCCTCTCCTTTTTCCCTCCCTCCCTTCCTCCCTCCCTCCCTCTCTCTCTATATATCTATCTGTCTCTTTCTCTTTTTATCTTTTTAATTGTAATAATAGAATTATTTTTTAAAAAAGACAGTAGGTAGGACAGCAGGCCTCCCAGAAAAAGAGATCAACCTGAAATTCAAATGCAATGAAAGTCAACACAATCAATTTTCATTCTCAGAGATAACAGGTATGCTCTTCCTCTACCTCTTAACTGTAAGCTACTGAGAACTGATAAGAGTAGAACAGAATAACAGAATTGGAAGGGACCTTGGAGGTCTTCTAGTCCAACCCCCTGCCTAGGCAGGAAACCCTATACCGTTTCAGACAAATGGCTATCCAACATCTTCTTAAAGACTTCCAATGTTGGGGCATTCACAACTTCTGGAGGCAACTTCTGTTCCACTGATTAATTGTTCTCACTGCCAGGAAATTTCTCCTCAGTTCTAAGTTGCTTCTCTCCTTGATTAGTTTCCACCCATTGCTTCTTGTTTTGCCCTCATGTGCCTTGGAGAATAGCTTGACTCCCTCTTCTTTGTGGCAACCCCTGAAATATCGGAAGACTGCTATCATGTCTCCGTTAGTCCTTCTTTTCATTAAACTAGACATGCCCATTTCCTGCAACCGTTCTTCATATGTTTTAGCCTCCAGCCCTGTAAATCCTCTTTGTTGTTCTTCTCTGCACTCTTTCTAGAGTCTCCACATCTTTTTCCATCATGGAGACCAAAACTGGATGCAGAATTCCAAGTGTGGTCTTACCAAGGCATTATAGAGTGGTATTGGTGCAAGGATGAGAGGACCATTGAGGGATGGGGAACTGTGATAAGCGAAGATGAACTCATGCATGCCTCTTTTAGACGACATTTGTGTGGTGATATCTCAATATGGACAAAATCTTTATTATGGTCATAATAAACCCAGCAGCAAAGAGACATACCTTGATAGGAGAATACCACTTATGGGGCGAGGAGGACCTGCGAATGCCGCTTCCAAGACTCCTTGGCTCTGGGAATTCATACTCTTGCTCTGGCATCTTGACGCGGGCGTTCTTGGCCTTCTCCAGCTTCGCCCCTTCTTCGGTTGATCCCTTTTCTCCCCAACGGACCTGAAAGAGAAACATTTCCATCTGCGTGATCTCAAGCTCTTCTCCCACGATTCCGCCCAGATCTGTCTAAGGAGACGTGGAGATGGGCAACTTCATGTGGGATTTTGCTTGGGGATGGGGATTTTGGGATTGGGATTTTGGTGAGAATCTTTGTTCTCATCAGGTTCAGAAACGGAAGGACTATATTGGAGACTTTGGAGCAAAAGGCCAATGACAAACTTTGAGTTTACAACCTCAAGACTTGGAGATGATCCCCAGAACTCTTCCAATTTTGCTAGTGAATTGCAATGTTCCTCCCACCCCTCATCTCCTTTTCTCTCTCTCTCATCTCTCTGCATCCACCACTGCACGATACCTCCATCCGCTTAATGCCCCCAACTCCACGTCCGCCATAATAGGAAGCATCCACTGTGGGCCACTTCTTCTTGGGAAGTCCATCATCGTCTTCCTCCTAAAAGAGAGCAAGAGAGAGAGAGAGAAAACATGGGCATCAACATTGATCTATTGGAATTTCTAATCTTTGGACAGAAAGAAATTATTGTGAAGAGCTCCATTGACATTTTAAAATAAAAAATCTTCTGGCTTATATCATTGTTTATTCAGCCATGACCTTATTGGTTATCAGACAAATTAGACATTGCTTTGGAGTTCATGTCAGCTTTTTCTGAGGAAATAACTCTTCCCAGGTTTTATTTACCCTCTGAAGCAAACTGTCCCTGTTTTTCTCCCTCCCTCCCTCCTAAATGAAAACCCGACTCAAGAGATCTCCTAGTGAATTAGCAAAGCATAATATTCAGAGTACATAGCTATATCTGGGCTTGTATGTCCTGTTTTCTACTTCATAAGGGAAATACTTTTCTAGCAGTATTTCATCACCACAATGGAGATGTGCAAAAGCATTTTAGTTCAGAGGTTTTGCCACCTCCTCTGGGCACATTTCTGACCCTTGGTAGCCTGCATAGATGCGGTTTGTCCAGTGGGGAAGAAAGCACAGCCTTGGAGTAACGAGACTTATTCTTTTATTTATTCACCTGTTTTGCTGAAGGACTTGCCTGCAGGAGCTGCGAGTGCTCTGGAGGCATTTAACAGGGGACGGGACAGCCCTTTCTCTGGAATAGGGCAGTGATGGCAAACTCTTTGGGCACCGAGTGCCCAACCCAAGCGTGCATCATGTGTTTGGGTGCATGCGCAGATCACCTGAAACCCAAAGACCAGCTGGCACATGCTTGTTCTTTGGCCATTTTTGGCTGTTTTTCAAAGCATTTCCAGGCCTTTTTCTGGGCCGTTCTCAGGCTGTTTTCCAGCACTCCAGCGCCCTCAAAGGCCAGCTGGCCAGCGTGCATGTAAGGGCCGGAAAGCAAAAGAGCAGCTGGAACAGCGTGGTCTCTGTGTGCCACCTCTGCATAGGTGCCATAGGTTCGCCATCAGGGGTATAGGGTCTCCTGCTTAAGCAAGGTCCCTTCCAATTCCATCTATTCTTCCATTTCCAAAATGACCTTCTAGGAACCTATTGCCCAACGGTCTGTCTTTGCGTTGTTTTAAAACAGGGATGTCCAAACTTGGCAACTTTAAGACTTGTGGACTTCAACTCCCAGAATTGGCTTTAAGTCCACAAGTCTTAAAGTTGCCAAGTTTGGACACCCCTGCTTTAAAAGCCCAGAATAGACTTTGCTGCTAAAGTTAAGAGAGATACCAGAAGAGCCTTTCCAGCTTCCTGGTTCCCAGATGTGCTGACCAATGAAAACAGTGAGGGGTAACAGGAGTTGTAGGCCAAAACATCTGGAAGACCCCACAGTGAGAAAGGAAGTTTGGGTTTGTCTTGGCAAGGGTTCCAAACAGCCCACATGTTTATTGGCAGGTGCTAGCAGACCAAACGTCCGTTTGAAGGACCTTTTCTCAGTTTGCTACCAACATGTCTTTGCGTGTTGTCTTACATCCCTAACCCTCCATGGGTTAGGCTGGATTAAGGGCTGATACTAGTGAAGTTACAGATGCAGAATAACAGAGTTGGAAGGGACCTTGGAGGACATCTAGTCCAACCCCCCCACCCAAGCAGGAGACCCCACACCATTTTTGACCAACGGCAGTCCAGTCTCTTCTTGAAAGCTTCCAGGGATGAAGCTCCAAAAACCTCAGAAGGCAACTTCTGTTCCACAGGTTGATGGTTCTCACCCTCAGGAAATTCCTCCTTGTTTCTAGGTTGAATCCCTCCTTGGTCAGTTTCCATCCATTATTCCTTCTCTGGCCTTCGGGTGCCTTGGACAACAGCTTGACCCCTTCCTGGCAGCCCCTCAAATATTGGAAGGCTGCTCTCCTGTCTCCCCTGGCCCTTCTCTTCACTAGACCAGCCATGCCTAGTTCCTGCAACCGTTCTTCATATATTTTAGTCTCCAGTCCCCTAATCATCCTGGTTGCTCTTCTCTGCACTCTTTCTAGGGTCTCAACATCTTTTTGATAGTGTGGTGACCAAAACTGGATGCAGAATTACAATGATAAGATGGGGGAAAGGAACATAATGTGAAGGGAAGAGAGGTCAAATAATAGCACTATAAAATAAAGAAAGGGAAACAAACACAGAAGAAGACATCAGTGTGATAACCAAAAAGATGGACAGATGGTGAGCAGAGAACAAGGGGGTGGAGGTAGATGGAGTCTGTCATCAATCCAGCAGCCACCTCCAGCAAGGGAAAACCCTCCCCCCAATTTGGACCCCAGGACCAAGCCTTCAGGCTCTGGAGCAGGGGTCTCCAACCTTGGCAACTTTAAGACTTGTGGACTTCAACTCCCAGAATTCAGATAGGTCACCAACCCTATCTTGACTTTTTTTTCTACCTCTGTGAAAAGAACAAATGGTCTTCAAGTTCCCCAAAGAGGGCCCTTTGCCAAGCTAAGCGATATCCTGTGGGATTCCGGACAGATGTTTACAGATGCCTCGCTTGTTCAGGGTAGATGTGGTTCACCGCCAGTTTGAAGAGTCTTGGCCGTGGCCAGGAACCTTCTAGGACTCACCAGCTCTGCATTTCCTGGCTCCTCCCTTTATTGTTGCTGATTAAATTCTCACCTTCCAGAGGCAGATCAGGCTGCTCATCTGTCCCCAGTCACAGCCAGGGAAGCCACATTACATTTCCTTCTGGTTTCCGTCCCTGCTGGAAGTTCCTCTCCTCCTTTGTTATGTCTATCAGAGAAGAGTTATTCCAGGGTTGTTGGAGGAAAGAGGGAGGAGGAGGAGGAGGAGAGAAGAGCAGGAGGAGGAGGGGAGGAGGAGCAGGAGGAGAGGAGAGGAGGGAAGAGGAGCAGGAGGAGAGGAGGAAAGAGGAGCAGGAGGAGAGGAGAGGATCAGGAAAAGAGGAGGAGGAGCAGGAGAAGAGGAGAAAAGAGGAATAGGAGGAGAGGAGGAGGAGAGAAGAGGAGGAGGAGAGAAGTGGGAGGAGAGAAGAAGAGGAACAGGATGAGAGGAGAGGAGGAAAAAGGAAGAGGAGCAGGATGAGAGGAGGAGGAGTAGCAGGATGAGGAGGAGAGAAGAGGAGGAGCAGGAGGAGAGGAGAGGAGCAGGAGGAGAGAAGAGGAGGGGGAGGAGAAGAGAAGAGGAGGAGCAGGAGGAGAGGAGTGGAGCAGGAGGAGCTCTCTAAGAAGAGGCATATTCATGGCACAATCTGCAAGAATTAAGAGAGAAGCATTCTGCTTCCCTAGTAAACGCCAAAGGCGCATGGAACACTATTTTCTTCCTATTTTCTACTTGCATTTTTATGTGCTTTCAAACTGCTAGGTTGGCAGAAGCTGGGACAAGTAATGGAAGCTCACTCCGTTAAGCACCACTAGGGATTCGAACTGCCAAACTGCCAACCTTTCTGATCGACAAGCTCAATGTTAGATATTAACACAAGCTACTGTGGTTTCCACTGGTGGCCTAACATGGGCAGGGAGATAGAAGAGTGGGTGGCCACCTGCACTCCATGTCAGGAATCCAGAGCAGCTCCCCCAGAGGCTAAGGAGTGGGAGCGCCCTCAGGCACCCTGGTCTAGGGTGCACATTGACTTTGCTAGCCTCGTTCATGGCCAAACGTTCCTAATAGTTGTGGATGCATACTCGAAATGGTTAGAGGTAGCTCTGATGACCTCTACCATGGCAGAGGCGGTCATCGAGGTGCTATGGAGACTGTTCTGCACGGTCTGCCCAACGTCTTAGTCTCAGACAATGGGCCCCAATTCACGACCATGCAATTCGAGACCTACTTAGCTAGCCAGGGAATTCGGCATGCCCTAGTCGTGCCATTCCACCCGGCCTCCAATGGTCAGGCAGAGCGAATGGTGCGATCAGCTAAAGAGGCCCTCGCCAGGATGGGCCCGGGTGATTGGCAAACACGGGTTGATCACTATTTACTAATCCAACACATTACGCCAAGCGCCACCACAGGGAGAAGCCCCTCTGAGCTTCTCACCGGTTGCCGTCTAAGGTCCCACTTAGACCGGCTATACCCAAATTACTCTGCCACATCGCCCCCAGATTCCACAAGCAAGATTCGAAACTTTAGCATAGGGGATTCAGTATACGCCCACAACTATGCCGGGGGAACTCTGTGGATTCCTGCTACGGTGATAGGCATCACCGGGCCTCGCTCTTACTTACTAGAGCTAGAGGATGGTAGGAATTGGAGGAGGCACATTGACCAACTCCGTGGTCACCTCTCCCACTCCAACCTTAGGGTACCAGACAAAACTCTGAAACCAAACGACCAAGGCCCTACCCAAAAGGAGCAAGCATTCACTCCTTTCACAGACAACTCAAACCCGAAATGTCCAGTAGACTTATCTGAGTTTGTTGCAGGCCCACAGCGAGCTCCAGGCGAGCAAACCCAGGGAACTCCAGCCGCGGCCTGGGGTAAGTTCCAGCAGGTTCCACAGAGCGGAGCTGGAGAGCAGACAGGTCCGTCCGACCTGCCTGAAGAGCCGGTTCCAAATGAACTGCACAGGTCTGGTAGGGCAAAACAAAGACCCGCCTACCTCAAGGACTATGTAACCAACTGGAACATCCCGACCAAGAGGGGAGGGGTGTTGGATATTAACACAAGCTACCATGGTTTCCACTCTGGTCCTCTGTCTCGGCGGGAACAGAGGTTTAATCTGATTGGTTGAGAGGTCCCTATAAAAGGAGAGCTGTCAGACCTAACTGCTGCTGGATTGTACATACTTGACTGTTGTAATAAAGAGATGTTGTTGCGTTAAACCTGAGTCTGCCTTCTCATTGCCCTATCTAACACTCAACGCTTTAGCCACTGAGCCACCGTGTACAAGGGTTAACCACCCCCCCAGCTGAAAGACTCCTTGCTAAATCACACCTTTGAAAGCTGGAAAAAAGGCAAGGGAGGGGAAGGATTTTGACCAGTCGAGGAGGGAGGTTCAGGCTAGACCTCTGCAAAACCTTCTTCAGTGATAATATATAATAAGATACGGTGATAAGAGCCCTTTCACTAGAGGGTCCCAGGAAGAGGCCGGGTGCTCATCATCAGAGATGCTCTGTTGCAGAGGACTCCACAATGTGACAACTTCAACACTTGCAGACTTCAAACCTTCAACTTTCCTTTTGGGTCTGTTCGGGGAGACTTAAGGGCCCTGTTGCTGAAGATGCCAGCTGGCTTCCTTTTCTTCTCTCCAACATCAGTTCTTGGTTGTGCAACTCGCCTTAACACCATCCATTCCGGTGGGAAAGGATCCTTGCCGGCTTTCTGTGAGCCGGCTGGCTGGAAGTGCTAAAACTGAATCTCCTCCGCTCCTTGGTGGCCCCCAGATGACAAAGCCCAAGGAAGGAAAGCTGGAAGGTTATCCGTCCCTCCTTTTCCAACTTCCATCAACAATTCACCATGCCTTTCTCCTGCCTAGCGGGGGCAGACGCCTAGGCTCCCTGCCAATGGTTTCTTCCTTCCCTTCCCTCTTTGGGACATTTTTCAAAAATTAACATCTAGGTTCCCTTTTATTTGACTCCAAAGCAAGCGATTCAAGAAGTTTCGGGTCATAGGAGCAAACAGCAGCAGCAGCAGCTAGAAAGTCTTCCTTGCAAACTGCAAAGGTAGAAGCAGATGTAGGAGAAGAAGCAGATGTCTTTGATGGATCCCATAAATCACCTTTGCTGAGTTAGAGCTCTGTTTTCGATTGAAGACTACCAAAACTTTTCTGGGTACCTTTGTCTTGAAGCTAAATGGAAGGAGTGATATCAGATTTAAACTCTCTCCCTCCCTCCCTCTCCCTCTCCCTCGCCTTTCTCTCTTCTCTCTCTCTCCTCTCTCTCTCTCTCTCTCTCTCTCTCTTATCTCTCTCTTCTTTCTCCCTTCTCTCTCGCATCTCTCTCTCTCATCTCTCTCCCTCTAATCTCTCTCTCCTTCTCTCCCTCCCCCTCTCTCTCTCCTGCTCTCTCTCTCCTTCTCTCCCTCCCCCCTCTCTCTCCCGCTCTCTCTCTCTCCTTGACTTGGCTGTAGAACCAGCTGAGTGAGAAATCTTGTGGGCTCCAGATGTTAACAAAAACACCCAAATGATGACAAGATTGGGCTGTTGGCTTGCTCAGATTTAAACTCCTAGAAAGAAAATTAATTTAGCCTTGGTCTCAAAGCTGCAATGTCTGATTATAAGGCAGCAAGCACACCTCATCCTGGAAAACCCATCATATAATCAAAGCATAATATGTACTTAAAGCCCAACATGCAACCACAACGCAGGGGAGAAGCCACAGTGATGACACCATGATAGAAGGGGGAAAACCAAAAGCACAGGTATAGAAGAGGGGGTCTCTAGCTCAACAACAACAGTAACTGTGAGAGGGACCTAGAAACCCCTCCTAGTACATCACCATGTAAGTATGAACCAGCAGTGTGCTGCAGCTACTAAAAAAGCCAATGCAGTCCTTGGTTGCATCAACGGGGAAAAAGCAACAAGATCTTGAGAAGTGATAGTACCGCTTTATGTTGCACTACTGAAGCCACATTTCAAATACTGCGTCCAATTTCGGTCACATTGCCAAAAATATATATCACAAGGTCGTCAAAAGGGTGCAGAGAAGAGCAACAAAGATGATTAAGGGCCTGGGGTCTAAATTGTGTAGAATTGTGTAAAATGCTCAAGAGAACTAGGTATGTGGAGCCAGGGTGGTGCAGTGGTTGCAATGCAGTACTGCAGGTTAACACACTCCTCACTCCAGCAGTTCGATCCTGACTGGCTTAAAATTGACTCAGCCTTCCGTCCTTCCGAGGTTGGTAAAATGAGGACCCATCATGACATAGGACCACAGACCTCCGCTCCTTCTGCAAGAAGCTCAAAACCCACCTGTTTAATCTAGCCGGCCTGGCCTAATTCCAGCTCTCCCACCTCAGTCTGTATTTTTAAATTTCACGGGTTGGTCTTAAGGCTAAGTTTTTAATTTTTATAAACTTGTACAGGGGTTTAAAGTTTAATCCGATTTTAATTATATTTATTATTATGTGAATGGTTTTTAATTTGGTACCTGTACACCGCCCCGAGTCCCTTCAGGGAGAGGGGGCGGTTTAGAAATAAAATAAAATAAATAAATAAATAGACGTTATCTGGCCCTTTGACCCTGTGATGTGGCAGTCATGATTGTGGATACCCCTCTGTGCAACCAGTGCAACCAGCAAAGCAGCGATGATCCAATTCCAATCAAACCTGGGAGAAACCGTTGGGTTAAGTCTTTGTTTGCACAGAACAGTTAAAACCTCTTAAAGAGTTCCAGGACAATGTGTGTCACCCCACCACAGCTTAGTTTATTGTCCTATTTCTCAACTTTTCCAACTTTGAAGACACGTGGACGGAACGCATTGTACTATCACATGCATTTCCTGCCTGTAAACAAACAATCATTTCTGAAGGACCTTAAAACAAAGCATTAACAAGGACCATCTAACCCAGGGATGTCCAAACTTGGGAACTTTAAGACTTGTGGACTTCAACTCGCAGAATTTCCCAGCCAGCACAGCTGGAATTGAAGGAGTTGAAGTCCACAAGTTTTAAAGTTCCCAAGTTTGGACACCCCTGATCTAACCAGAAAACCCCCTTTTATTAACTTCTGACTGTCACTGTTGGAAAATGTTACTTTGTAAGGCACTTGAGCCTTCTGAGCAACTACTCTATGTTTACATGCTGGAGTAACAGAATAAATAAGCTTGAGAAACGTGTAATTGGAACAGGGAACCAGCCGCTGGCCACTGGGAGCCTCAGGCAACCTCTGTGCTGTCTGGCCTTAGCCCTTTTGTCATGGTCCAGAGGTGTCTGGCATGTGTGGTACATGTAGTCCTCAACTTATGGCCACAATTGAGCCTCAAATTCCTGTTGCTAAGGGAGCCTTTTCCCATTTGCCACAGTTGTTGAGTGAATCACCGCAGTTATTCAGTTAGTAACATGAATCTGACTTCCACCATGGATTTTGCTCATCAGAAGTTGGCCAAAGAAGATCACATGACCCCAAGACTCTGCAACCATCATAAACATGAACCACTTGCCAAGCATCCCAATTTTGATCCACTTGTCCATGGGGGAATGCCACAACAGTTGTGGGAAAAGCGGTTATAAGTCAGACTGGCACACTGACAGACTCCCATCCTGTGGCTACCACCACATCTTGAGTGTTTTGAGCTCCTGCCAGCACTCCCACTTTGGACTTACTTTCTGATTGGCTCCCCTTGCAGGGTCACCCTGAGAAGTCCCTATTTACCACTTTCTGTTCATGCTGGCGTAGTTTAGGGCGGGGGGCAACCTCAGGCTCTGGAGCCGCATGTGGCTCTTTCATCCCTCTGCTGCGGCTCCCTGTTGCCAGTCAGCTCCACAATTAATAGGCTTTTGTTTAGGACAGGTAGAGAAAAAAGGATGCCGTGCTAGGAGGAAACTCTATGGTGGGGGAACTGGACTTCTGGTTGGCTCTTGAATTGAGCGGGGGGCTTCTGATTAGGACCTTTGTGGCTCTTTGAGTATTTAAGGTTGCCAACCCCTGGTTTAGGATCACTAACCTTTCAAACCACAGGGAGCACTAAATTCATACTTTTAAATCCCATGGACCACTAATACGATCTGCCTAATGACTGGCTGGGTGGGTGTGGCTAGGTGGTCATGTGGCTGGGTGGGCCAACCTGATGTCACTCACATTGAGGGGCACCTCGCCAACTTCTACTCGCCCCTCCCCTCCCAGCCACTTGTTGCCTGCCCGCCTGGGCTCCTTAGGGCCCCAATAGGAAGCAGTTGTTGGAGCTAAGCAGCCGCCATGAGAAAGAGTTGGCAAAACAGCTCAATTCAAATTGGATCTGGCCGAGAAGGAGGCTCAGCAGAAGCACCTCACTGAGGACTATGAGCATAGGCTTTCCAAGCAGAGGGATGACCTGCGGGAATGCAAGGCCAGGTACTGGCACCTGGAGGCTCAGTGGGCTGAGATGGTCAGCCAGTTCCAGGCCATGATGCAGTCCCACCGGAACGAGGCCCTACGGCTCTTCTCCACCAGCGGTGCTTCCCTCCAGCCTTCGCCCAAAGCCCCCCACCAGGAGGCTGAAGCAGACCCCAAGTCGGAATTTCTGCCCCCTTCCAACCCGCACAAAAAGACCACAAAGGGGGAGACTCTCTGCAGCAACACAAGCGTTCATTGCACGTATCCGTCCCAGGGGCCGTAGTTTGAGGACCCCTGATTTAGTGCAATATAAAAAATGCAGATGATTTTTCTGCAAACCACCAAAATTTTCTTGTGGATCACCAGTGGTCCATGGATCACCAGTTGGTGACTGCTGGTTTAGGGGGCAACCCAGTGAGGGAGAATTACCTGGTCCTCACCTGATAACTTTCCAGGGACCTTGAAGACCGAACTGCGCAAACAAAATGCTTTATGAAAACAGAGGCTCCACAACAGCAAAACTTCAAAGGAAATGTGACGAAGGATCAAAGCACTCACCTCGCTTTCTTCCATCGGGGGTGGTGGGGGCTCTTTAATAATCTGAAAAGGATGGAAATAAACACAAAAGGCTATGTTATGTTTGTTCTGACCGAGGCTTCCCAAGAGCAGGAAGCAAGCTCCTTGTCCCGACAAAACACCCTTTTATCAATTGACTGTGAATTCTGCTCATTCACATCCAGCAACGTCTTTCAAGGGAGGATTTACAGTCACAGACCTTCTTTGCCTTGGAGAGCTGCCAGGACAATATCTGCAGAACTTGGCAAGGAGTCTCTGAGAGTCACAAACCAATTAAGCAAACTAATTGTCTCCTGCAAACTCCACTCCCCTTTCACTCCTCTTTTATTTCCTCTGGGAGGGGCCATTCATCGTCCACCTGTGGCCTTACTCCCAAGTCGACCCCTGTTCTTTAGCTGTTCCCTTTGTCTGGCAGCTCTGCGCATGTGCACACTGGGAACAGGTTCCAGCTGTTCGCCTGCCTCACTGATGTCTGACTCCGAAGGCAGCTGATAACTGTCGGACGGCCCTGGCCCCCTCTCTGCCTCTGACACAGAGCCCTCATCAGAGCCTTCCCCAGACTCCAGGACTGGCCCAGGTTCCTCCCCAACCTCCTCACTGTCTGAATCTGCTGCCAGCTCTGTCGGCAGGCCACAACAATGTTCGCTTTTAGGACCCATCCTAAGAAGATGCCATTATAAACTATTTCTAAACATTTTCTTTATGTTTAGCCGTTTGTATCAAACTGTTGTATTACCTTTGTTGTATGCATATATTTTTCTCATGTTAGTGTATCTTAAATTATCTTTCCTACCCCCAATCTGATCGCTATGTTCTAATTCTTCTAATAGACATTAATTTTACATTTCCCAATTTCTTAATTCTTATTCCTATCATCTAACCATTTATACCAGCTTTTGTCATCAGATGACTAAATATCGAGGCCTTTGTCTCCAGTGAAAGCATTCCCACATACATCAGAACCATCTAACACACCAGCTTCCTTCAACACGAGAACTGGAGAAATCTCATTGACATCAATGGTGTCGCAGTAGGGAAGATGCCCAGGAGGGCACCCTCATGGGGGTGACAGACACTGACTTGACTTTGCAATCCACTCCACCCAACTTCAATGGGTGTGCAATCACAAGATGCACATTACAAGGGGTGGGGAATGGATCACGACTAATGTGAACGCCACATGCGCACAAATAGAGCTCTGTTTAATGAGAAACATATCCTTCTCCCAGTCATCCTTGCTCAGCTGAATCAGAGAATGCAACCAAGCAATACCCATCCTCTCTCGTTTTATTATTATTATTATTCCATTCCTTCCTGTCCAAAGGAATGTCAGCCAAGCGACCATTACTAATTAGAAATTCTAGCAAGGCCAAAACAGGGGGGGGGGATTGTCTTGCTTCATCAGAGGCATTAACTTACCTTCAATCCACTTTAAACTCAGCTTAGGTGGGACACACGTCTTCCCCACCTAGGAAAATTTTCTAGTAAATTATCAGCTAATGCCAAGGTCTTCAAATTTGGCAACTTGAAGACTTGTGGACTTCAACTCTCTAGCTGGCTGGAGAATTCTAGGAGTTGAGGTCCACAAATCTTCAAGTTGCCAAGTTTGGAGACCTCTGATCTAAGTGGAGAGATGGCAGAGGAAGGGATTACAAGAGAGCAAATTATGCTGGCTGGGGAATTCTGGGAGTAGAAGTCCACAAGTCTTTAAGTTTCCAAGTTTGGGGACCCCGGGCTAATGTATTAATACACCACGAGCAATTCACTCCAATAATTTCTCATACTTTTCATTGTATTTGTGCACTTATTTTTAAAATTCAGGGAGGAAGCTCCCCAATAGGATTGAAAAATAATGCCAGGCATTATCTCCCTGGATGGAAAGTGATTGTCAAAGGACTGTTAACCCCATTATTATTTCCTCCAGGCTGATGGGAAAATTTGCATGTTGTATCTTGAAAGGTTCTGATTTTCTTCCCTAGCTTCATTCAATATTCATCACACAGGCCAGCTCGCTTCTTCCTATTTTTCCTGCCTTAAAGGCTGGAATGCAAACCCCAGATTTTCAAGATTCTTCCTTTCACATGATTTCCTGTGAGATGTTTTCTCTCTGGAATAATTTCACTTTCTTTCTGTTAGATTGGGCAATGGATAGGCACACACAGGCTTAACGGTAACAACAGCTCTTTATTAAGTACAACAAGTGAGAACAATCCAGCGAAGGTTGAGTCTGACAGCAGCCCTTTGATAGGGAGCTGTCAGACCCTTCGGCCAATAGGATTAAACCTCTGTTCCCACCAGAAGAGAGGACCTTGGTGGAAACCACTGTAGTTAGAACAAGTATCTAACACTTTCCATAACGCTTTTTTAGAACCGGGGGGACATGGCTCTGACTTACTTTTAAACTTTTGAGAGAAGATTGCTGAATGTGGCCTTCAGGATAGAGAAATTCAACATCTAAAAAGTCCCAAGAATAGAGGTCTGGTAGAAAATGCAGTTTTTTGAAAATTAGCTGCATTGCACAGTCAGGGTGCAATGCTGCTGCCTTTTGGCCTTGCGGGATGAGACTGGACACAAATAAGGCCTTTGTGTATTGTGTGTATTGCAATTGTGGGGCACAGTTTTTGGTTTGCCTCCCTTGATCTACACCCGAATGTCTATGATTCCAGCTCCATTGTTTTTGTTTTTTTTCTAAACAGAGACCTGCATGTTTTTCTTGGATCCACTTCATTATGATATGATGATGAGAAGAGAATGCAGAATAGAACAGAATGAGACTAGGCTGGATTAGACTAGAGAACAGAATAGATCCTATTTGATTGTTGCTTGTGTATGGGGGTGAAAGACAGGTCTATCTACCAACCGAATGACCCATTGGGGTCCCCATATCAAAACAGCTTACCCAGTGGTGGGATTCAGTTTGGTGAACTGGTTGTTGGAAGAAATCACTAGGGCAGAGAACCGGTTGTTAAATTATCCCACCACTGAACGTATTTTATGTGCGGCCAGAACCGGAAAATAACATTTAACACAGCACATTACTTAAACAAAATGGTTCGGTTGAGATCTGCATACGTGGGATTGATCAGGGTAGATTGCAGGAGTGACACTGAAATATAACTTTATCATATTTTATCTATATCTTAAACTATTGTATTCTATTCCAATTTCATTTTAGACTGCATTTTATTCCAATTCCATTTTAAATTGTATTTTATCAAATTCCATTTTATATTGCTTTTATCAAATGATAGTAATAATTTCTTTCTGGAAGGCCCGAGGGCTAATCAATAAAGGCTCGATGTTTTTAATGAGAAGAGAAGAGAATGCAGAATAGAACAGAATGAGATGAGACTAGACTAGAGAACAGAATAGAAAGAACAGAATGCAGAATAGAATAGAATAGAATGTAGAATCAAATCAAATAGAATAAAACTGAGAGAGGGAAAATGGCCACTGATGAACTGGTATCACTTAGGTTTTTAGACATTGATTATTTTTAAAGAGTACACACACACACACACACACACACACACACACACCTCTAGGAAATTCTGGGACTTGAAGTCCACTAGTCTTAAAGTTGCCATGGTTGGACATCCTGGGTCTAAAGGAATAATATCCGCTGAATTTTGCCATGGAAGTTCTTGCAAATTTGATGAAAGTTCACCAACCAACAATAGCAGAAGTCCTCCTGGAGAACAGAACTGCTAACAAATCAGCCTACTCCGGGTAAGCTGTAATTCCTGTGAAAGAATCGTGTTGATTGTACGGGCATGTGTTGGATACCACTTTGGGGGTGCTCGCTTCTAGCTGTAGGGTTGGTCTTTCATGGTTAGCTGGCTTTTGTGCCTTCAATTGTTTCTCTCTTCTTTCAGCTTCCTATGGTCTGCAGAAAGCAGATCTAGAACCACTAGATCTAGCACCCCTTGGGCCAAGCACGATTGTGCGATGGCACGCTGAATAAACTCACATCAATGCAAAAGTTGGAAGTCTCATGGAATCCTAAACCCCATACATTCCCAGAAGTCTCACTTCTGCAGGAAACACAGACCCACAGCATCCATATTTTTAGATGACCTCATCCGACAAACTAGCGCAGCCGAAAGGGAGGATGTCTTCCCCCTTACAAAAACTATTCATCGTAAGCAGCCTTGTGGCTTTCTCTGGGAGAGATTTTCTCCCCTTTTGATGCAGAAGACCAGCCAAAGGGAGAATGGGTTCCAGGGACTTACCACAGTACAGCAAAGTGGCCAGAACCACCAGAGAAGAGCCAGAACCAAGAGAATGAAGAGGATCAGCAAGATGATTGCCAGGATGGTCCCGTCAGACTGTAAAGGAAGCATCACAGTTAAGTCAGGGTGGGACAGGGCTGAGGTCGCCTCTTCAGTCTGCCAACCTTTGTCTCAATTTTGGGTCACCTGCAACGCTCACTAGAGTCGAAGTTGTTAAGTGAGTAAACCTGGTTGTTAAGCAAACCTGGCTTGGTCAACAGAAGGTCGCCAAAGGGGATGACATGATCCTGGGACTAACACAACTGTCATAAGTATATGCCAGTCACCAAGAGTCTGAATTTTGATCACATGGCCATGGTGCATCCTTATTTCATAAATAAGTACCGTATTTTTCGGAGTATAAGAAGCACCTCCCCCCCCTAAAAGAGGGTGAAAATTTGGGTGCATCTTATACACTGAATGTAGCCCCACCCACCCACCGCCCCCCACCCTTTGGCCTCTGCCTCCCAGTTTATCTCCTTGCAGCAAATGGGGAAAATGGGGCTTGTGGAGGCTGCAATAGGCTATAGCAGGGGTGTCCAAACTTTTTACAAGGAGGGCCAGATTTGGTGAGGTGAAAATGTGTGGGGCCGATCATTCAGCCTGACATTCTTTGAACCCTTAACATTAAATGCGAATTAACTACCGTATTTTTTGGAGTATAAGACGCACCAAGATTTTGAAGAGGCAAATTAAAAAAAAAAGTTTTTGCACTCTCCCAAAAATGGCCCATTTTTCACGAAAATGGGCCTTTTTTTTAAAAGGGCATGAATAGCCTTTAAGAGGCTTCTAGAGTGCTCCTGGGGGATAGGTGGGGCAAAGATGAGCAAAAAATGACCCGTTTTTTGCTCATTTATGCCCTCCACACCCCCAGGATCACTCTGAAAACCTCCTAAAGGCTATGCACAGCCATTTCGGTGAAAGCGGCAGAATTTTGGGAGGCAAAAAATGCTGTATTCAGTGTATAAGATGCACCCAGATTTTTAGCCTCTTTTTTGAGTGGAAAAAGATGCATCTTTATACTTCGAAAAATACGGTATTTTATGAAAGACAAAACAAATGACTCCAGTGGGGAGAAGAGGCTGCGGGCCGCTTGAAATTTGAAAAATGGCCACATTTGGCCCCCCGGGCCGCACTTTGGACATGCCTGGGCTATAGCAATCCCTGCAGCCTGAAAGAGCTGATGACCGGGAGGCCCTGGCTGAAATTGAAAGTGAAACTTCCTGTTTGCTGCAAGAGGCAAATTGCTGGGAGATAGAGGCAGATTTTATTTTTTCTTTATTTTTTCTTAATCAGGCTAAACTGAAACAGGCTGTTTGCTATTTGCTGCAGAGGTAAGTCAATAACTATTAAATGCCTATAGAATGTTCAAATTATTAGAACTATTTTTAAAAGACTGCTTTATTATTGTTCTAGACAGCTTAACAAAATGAAGAAGCTTTTTAAAATAAATGCTTGATCTGAAGAGGCCCAGTGCTATTGTACCTTCTTTTAAATAGCAGAGAATAACTATACTTCCAGAAAGCCACATCAATTGTAACAGCATCTGTACAAGTATAGTCTGAAATATAACACTACAAACTGTATATATTGTCTGTACTGTTTGCTGTTTGTTGCAAGGAGGCAAATTGCTGGGAGGCAGAGGCAGATTTCCCCCCCGCCCCCTTGTTTTCCTCCCCAAAAGCTAGGTGCATCTTATACTTCAGAGCGTCTTATACTTTGAAAAATAGCCTCCAGGAGGGCAAAAACAGCTTCCCCAGGCTCCAGAGCCCCTCTGGCGGCCCGAACATCCGGTAGGCCCATTTTTCAAGGTTCTGTGCTTGCCCTGCACTTACCCGCATCCAAAGCGGGCCACATGGGGACTCCTGGGAGGGATGGGGCAGGGTGGGCGGGGCCAGCCAGGAGTGGGATTTGGGGGTTCTCCCAGCTGCACAGAATCTTAGCTAGAGATTCTCCCGAACCCCTGCGAACCCCCAGCAGCCTACCCCTGCTACCCCCAGGATGCGACCAAATTGCTCCTCAGGCGGTAACTACCCCCAGTGGAAGAATCCTTAGTTTAGAGGATCACCAACGGAGCTGCAATGACACAAACTGCTTTGGTCAAGTCAGGATATGTAGAATAGAATAACAGAGTTGGAAGGGACCTTGGAGATCTTCTAGTCCAACCCCCTGCCTAGGCAGGAAACCCTATCCCGTTTCAGACAAATGGCTATCTAACATCTTCTTCAAGACTTCCAGCGTTAGGGCATTCACAACTTCTGGAGGCAACTTCTGTTCCACTGATTCATTGTTCTCACTGTCAGGAAGTTTCTCCTCAGTTCTAGGTTGCTTCTCTCCTTGATTAGTTTCCACCCATTGCTGATGGGGAATGATATGATTTTAATTTGGAGCAGAGAAAGCGTGTATCACAGATCTCCTTCCCAACCCGGAAAACTACGGCTTGCACTAATCCAGTGATTGCTGGATGGAATATAAATTTTAATAGATCGGAATATAGCGGACTGTGGGCCACTTCAGCAGGAGAGCCTCCTCCTCCTCCTCCTCTTCCAGAGGTTTTCCTGTCATTAAAAGGCCCCGAAAATGGATTGTTTCACTTTGCTTCCCAATGTAATCTCAAGTACAGACTATGCATTTCCCCAAACCAGCTAATATTTCTCAATCCTTCCTGACTGATGTCATCAGGATTTGGGGATCAGCTAGCAAGCAAAAATTAGGCCTGGCACGACTTCCAGGCTTTGGTTTTATAGAACCAGACTGTTAAAATAACAGAAATGACCCACGGATAGGTTGCAGCTGCTGCAAAAGAGCCCGGCCAGTCCTGGCACGCCAGAGGATGGCTTGGTTGATGAGAGAAAGGCTCCAGCCTGCATGTGGGTGTTGGTTATTCAGCGCTCAGGGTCTGGAAGTGGAGTCGAGTGGTTGGGCACCGCCAGACTTCAGCACCACATGGATGTGATCAAAAGTCTTGGGTGCCCAACTCTCACTTCTCCTGCTTTGTGGCTGAGGAAAACCCACCCAGAGCTCCAAAGCATTTGGAGGGCCCCACCTTGAGGGAATCCACATTAAAGGATGGTTAGAAAATGCAAACCGGCCAGAATGGAAGGACGCTGCTAGTCCTCTCTAGAATTGCAGCTTGAGAACTTCTGACTTTCCAGCTGAAGATCCTTCTAGCTGGAGAGTGAATTGGATTGTCCGTATACGAAGGCTAACAGAATAACAGAGTTGGAAAGGACCTTGGAGGTCTTCTAGTCTAACCTCCCAACTCAAGCAGGAGGCCCTATACCATTCAAGACAAATGGCTGTCCTAGCTCTTCTTAAAAGCCTCCAGTGATGGAGCATTCACAATTTCTGGAGGCAAGTTGTTCCACTGATTAATGGTTCTCATTGTCAGGAAATTTCTTAATTCCAGGTTGTTTCTCTCCTTGGTTAGTTTCCACCCATTGCTTCTTGTTCTACCCACAGGTGCTTTGGAGAATAATTTGATCCCCTCCTCTTTGTGGCAGCCCCTCAAATATTGGAACGCTGCTATCATGTCACCCCAAGGATGAAGAGATGGTTTTGCCAGCAGGCCAGAAACCCCAGGGCACTACGGAGCCCACCAAGGGGTTGGTCCGATTGTTGCCGTCAGGGGTATCATTATGCTGTGTCAACCATGAAAGGCAGGGAAGGGCTTTGGACTATACAGGGAGTCCTCACTTCGTGAGTTCTTGCTCAGCAACCATTTGAAGTTACAACGGTGCTCAACAAGATGACTTATGGCCGGTCCTTGAAGCTGTGGCTGTTGCAATCTCCCCACAGTCACAGGATCATGATTGGGGTGCTTGGCAACCGGCACACAGTTGCAATGGTCACAGCTTCCTACAGTCACATCATCGTCACTTGTGACCTTCACTGCCAGCTTCCAATAAGTCAAGTCAATGAGGAAACCAGCCGCCCCCTGATGTTGTGCTTAATGACTGCACAGGATTCCTTAACAACCACAACCTGAACTGTAATTGTACGCTGAAGATCGCATTTAATTTCATTATACAAGGTGCAATGACAATAAAGTAATGTAAAGTAAAATAGATTAGACTAGACTAGACTAGACTAAACTAAACTAAACTAAGTCCTTTTTTCTAGACTGGACTAGAATAGACAAACCCAATTCCTATAACCATTCCTTACATGTTTTAGCCTCAATCTCTCTAATCTCCTTTGTAGCTCTTTCCTGTAGTCTTTCCAGAGTCTCAACATTAATTTTTATAATATGGTGACAAAACTGGATTCAGTGTTCTAAGTATGGTTGTCTATCTACATGATGTTCCACCATGAAACCTCTGCTCCTTCTCTCAGTGTTTCCCCACGGGAGACCCTTAGGGTACCCCAATCCTTGCGGTATTGACATAACATTATGCTGGGATAGACATGATAGACTTTCTTGGCTGGCTAACAAAAATCCATGGTCCCCAGTGATGAAGAGAGAGAATGTTCATTGATTGCTGTGGATATTCCACACGTCTTCGAAGATACAGAGACCACCCAAGAGTCTATCAAGAATGACTCAGGGCTGATCTGGATAGAAGGACTCCCTCCAGAAATGCCTGCCATAAAGCTTAGACGTCATGGCTCAAGGATGGCTTAAATCAGAAATGCAGATTAATTTCTGAACTAAAAAGATTTGGCAAAAAAGAAGTCCCAAACCACAAGACAATATGAGAAGGAGATAAAGCCATCTTTGCATCTCAGCGTCATTCTGATGTAAACTACAAGTGGAAAGGAGGCAAAATCACCATGCTAGAAGCCATGGGAGAAGCTTCCAGGCCACCTGTTCTCAATCTGAAGATGCCGTTTGGCACAGCAACCCAACAGGACAGGAACGGACTTCAACGGATGGTTAAGACTGAAGAAAGAACAACCAGCCTGCCTTCCACTGAGGACCTGTAGATTGCGCCGTCAGAAGGAGGACTGAGAAGACATCTGCAGGCCCCTCACATCCTGGACACAAACTGCTTCAACTCCTTCCCTCAGGATGGCGCTATAGGGCATTGCATGCCAGGACAACTAAACACAGGGACAGTTTTTTCTCTTGTGCCATCACTCTGCTGAAAATTGAATTCTCCCAGTTCTGTCTAATGTTTATGTGTGTTTACCATTTAGTATGGCTATAGTTATTATTTATTCTTACTGTTATCTTCTTTACTCCCCCTTTTATTGGCATTATTATTATTATTATTGGTTAATCTTTGGTGAGATTCACTGCCTTTGGGGCTGGTTGGCAGCTCAACAGCTCGAGTCCTAACCAAGGACCTAGGAACTGTTAAGGTAACGTTGGAGGATATAAGTTGTTCCAAGTAGGGTGGTTTTTTGAGGAGTCAGGATGTTCAAGTCAGGTAAATTTAGAATTTCCAAATAGCGAGGTAGCCCTTTAGGTATTGCTCCAAGGGCTCCAATTACAATTGGGACAACACATGAATTCTTTTTCCACAGTGGCTCAACCTCAATTTGCAAGTCCCGGTATTTTGTGATTTTTTTCTTGCTGTTTATCTTCAATTCGTGCATCTCCAGGTATTGCAATGTCAATGAACCATACTTTTTTCTTTTCTATTATTGTTATGTCAGGTGTGTTGTGGGCCAAGTGCCTGTCAGTCTGGATTCTGAAGTCCCACAAGATCTTGACTTTCTCATTCTCTAAAACCTTCCCAACCTGATGGTCCCAGTGGTTTTTGCTGTACTCAAATCCAAACTTCTGGCACAATTTCCATAAATGATCTTAGCAATATGGTCATGGCGTTGTAAGTAGTCAGTTTGTGAAATTTTGCTGCAGCCGCTGATCATCATCATCATCATTGACTTTATTCATCAAATATGAAACTCAGCCAACTGAACATTCAAAAATGTATCACAAATGTTATTGACTGGTATTATTATTGTTGTTGCTGTTATTGTTATTATCATCATTAGCATTATTTTCTTGCTTTGTATGTACACTGAGTGCTTTTGTACTAGAGATAAATTCCTTGTGTGTCTTAATTATTCTTCGTTGAACGATTTCATTTCCAAGAGGAAAATGAGTTTAATATAATTATAGAAAAAAAGGCCATTTAAGTTCAGTCCTTCAGCATCTCTTCAGTATATTATGCTTATGTCTTTAGGCATCTGTTGTCCTAGGCACATTATCCTTGTTTAATGTTCTTTTCTCTAGGCTAAAATGTATGCAATTTCTTTTGTTTTGGTTGATTTATCCCCCCCCCCCTTGTAGGTCTCCTTAAATTGTTTCCACCCTAGGAATGTTCTTCTTGAACCCTTTGGTGCCCAAAGTAAACAAAGAGGAGAGTCCAAACGAGAAATAATGCCCCAGTCCAATTCTTTGCACAATTCTCCATGCTCAGAGCCAGAAGAGATGCAAAGTCTATGCAGTTCTCAAATCACAAATTCAGACTGTAACCCAGGAGGGGAGCCAGAGAATTGTTTTCAATTAAAGGCATAACAAAACAGCAGTAGAACACATTAACTCTAGCTTAAAAAATAGTTTGTTAATGAACAACTTTAATCTTGTTCCCATTGAATGCTAACTTTCAAAGCATTTTCTACCACTGACTACTTAGTCCGTTATTTTTAGAATATTTTTTGGGGAATTGTCAGAAACAACCCCACTGTGATACTGTACCACATTTCTTATGGAGCAACGTGGCTCAAATTGCCAGATGTTTGAAAGTGACTCTGCACAGCTGAAAAAAATAACAATTTCAGATCATTCCCGTCATTGGCGTGATGCTTGCTCTTGCATGCTCTCTATCAGGGGTCTTCGAAAAACCTTGGCAACTGTAGGACTGGTGGACTTCAAATCCAGAATTCCTTAACCAGCATGGCTGGCAGAGGAATCCTGGGAGTTGAAGTCCAAAAGGGTAAAGTTGCCAAGGCTGATCACCCCTGCAGTCTCTACTGCTACCTCCAGCATCTTCCAATCATCCTTTCTGCCAAAAAAAAATCACAGCAGTGAAGACAGGGTTTCTATCACTTCCATGTGGCTGAAGACCTCAGAAGTCATTAGAGGAGACATGATTCCAAAGCAATTTTTGCCAGAATGGTAGCGAGATGAGCTCAAAATTTTTCCAAATTAGAACCTGCCAAGGTCCTCTGAGCATTCCCCTACCCCCTGGTGTTTGAAGGTCTTCTTCTCCAATCCCTGCCCAACGTGGAAGTCCTTATGCTGTCCTAGACAAATTGTTATCCAGTCCATTCCTGAAAATCTCCAGAGATGGAGCACCCACAACTTCTAAAGGCAAGCTCTTCCATTGGTTAATTGCCCTCAATGTCATGAAATTTCTCCTTAGTTCCTGGTTGGATCTCTCATTAACAAATTTCCACCCATTGCTCCTTGTCCTGTACTCTGGTGTTTTGGAGAACATGTTGATTCCTCATCTCTGTGACCGCTCTTCAAGTACTGGAAGAGAGTTATCATGTCCTCCCAATCCTTCTCTTCATTAGAGCTAGATATACCTAGTTCCCTTAACCATACATTGTATGATTTATAATAACATAATACAATATAATAACAGAGTTGGAAGGGACCTTGGAGGTCTTCTACTCCAACCCCTTGCTTAGGCAGGAAACCCTACACTTCAGACAAATGGTTATCCAACATCTTCTTAAAGACTTCCAGTGTTGGAGCACTCATAACTTCTGGAGGCGAGATGTTCCACTGATTCATTGTTCTAACTGTCAGGAAATTTCTCCTTAGTTCTGAGTTGCTTCTCTTCTTGATTAGTTTCTACCCATTGCTCCTTGTTCTGCCCTCAGGTGCTTTGGAGAATAGTTTGACTCCTTCTTCTTTGTGGCAACCCCTGAGATACTGGAAGACTGCTATCATGTCACCCCTAGTCCTTCTTTTCATTAAACTAGACATACCCAGTTCCTGCAACCGTTCTTCATCTGTTTCCTCTTATGTTTTAACCTCCAGTCTCCTCATCATGGTTGTTGCTCTTCTCTGCACTCTTTCTAGAGTCTCCACATCCTTTTTACATCGTGGTGACCAAAACTGGATGCCGTATTCCAAGTGTGGCCTTACCAAGGCCTTATAAAGTGGCATTAACACTGCACGTGATCTGAAGACCTGTTATCAGCTTTATTGCTCTTCTCTGCACTCTTTCATCTAGAGAGTAGTATCCACCCTTGCTCTGATGAACAAATGTCATTTGTTCATTTTGTTTATTCACAATATTGAATCGGGCATCTCTAGCTACTCCTGCTGCTGCACCGATCCCCAAGCTAGGAAATTAGTCAACATTAAGAACGTAGGAGATGATCAGGCTGAGCCCGAGGGAGGGGTCAAGTACATCATCAGTCTCGAGTCTCTTCATGTCCAGCCCACCTTGAATTCCCTTGACTCTTATCTACCGCCAACTCACTTTGACTGTTAGTAAATCAGATTCTTGTAGACAGCATTAGAATACAATAAACATATTTTCATTTCAACTGCCTGGACTCCTGATTTCCTGCACTTGACAGAACACCAAGTACGGATTAGTGCAACAGCAATCCAAGAAGACCAACAGGTGTATGCAGAAACCTGAGGCCAGCTCAGTTGCTGTTTGTCTGGCTCTGGTTGCTACCAAGACATACACAAACTAACTACAGAGGTAAGGGTGAGTTGGCCCTAAAGGCATGGAGGATTTATGTCTATCCTTTCCAACTCAATGGAAAGTTGGAAAGGAACAATGTGAAAGGACTCTGGACTTTCTCAGTCTGCCTCTCGGTGGAATAACTCTGGAAACTTCACAGAACAGGATTCATTGCCATGGAAGAAAGACAGGTTGGTATTCCAGGAAAAAATGACTCCAGTGGATAGCAATAGCACTTATATACCACTTCATAGTTTTTCTCTAAGCGGTTTACAGAGTCAGTTTGTTGCCCCCAACAATTGGGGTCCTCATTTTACCAACCTTGGAAGGATGGAAGGCCGAGTCAACTTTGAGCCCCATCAGGATCAAACTCCAGAGTCAAGACTGACTCACACTTTCACCTACGTCCTGCTTCACTCACACAGCTTGAAAAAGAAAATGGAAGGGGTGTGTGGAATGGACTGCAAGGATGGGAGGCAATGATTTCCAAGCATCATTGGTCCCCGTGAGACATTGCTCCCACCTCAAGGACACCCCAAACAGGTGCCCCAGCGTGTCTGGCTGCTTCCCTAAACAAAATGAACGGAAGTGATTGGTGGACGTAATGGGCTATGGAAGGCCCATGGGAAAGGGGGAAAGAACTATGCTTGCTTTTGTGCAGGAAGCCCAGAGCTGGTTTTGCTGCTTCTGTGCCAATGTGGTTTATTCGGTTGAACTTTTATACTCTTGGTAAAATAATGTCCCAGGAGTTTCTTTTTCTGGATTCTCCAACTGGACAGTTGACATTCAGGCTGTGTGCAGAGTTAGCCTGCAATACTGCATTCTAGCCAGCAGGGCTCCCAGTTGGAAGAGGCAACTGGATAGTAGCTCCAAAGGAGGCTGTCTGTTCTGTGCTTCTCTCTTGCGCACTCCCACACCCAAATCATCTGTCTTGGTCATGTGAGCAGAGCAGAGTGTATGTGTCAGGTCCCTTGGATCCTTATTGGGACGCTGCCATTCTGGTGGGGAGGGGGCCCTGGGTGCCCCTTTACAACTTCTTTCCTGTTTCTGGTCTTCCTGTCACTTTGATGTACCTGCTTGGGAGAGGGAGGGGGCGGGATGGGTCTGGGGGCCACCTGTTTTGTCTCAGCTCCGAAAGAATGGGCAGAAGTGGCACCTGAAAAAAGCTTCTTATCCCCTTCCCAGCTCAGGTTTCTCACAGCAACTTTGCACCTGTGGATTGGCTCGCCTAGGACTGGACATAGGGGAGGGCTTCTGCAACATTTAACCTAACAGTTCTGAGCGGGAACTTCAGATCCTGCCTCGTTTTCCTTGTTTCAACTTTCTCTCAGTAAAAGTTCCTTTTGAAATAGAGCCTGTTTCAAGAGTTCCGCTCTCTTGAGGAGACAGGGACGGCAAGCCCTTAGAGCTGTGGTGGCAAACCTATGGCACACATGGCAGACAGAGCCCTCTCTGCGGGCATGTGAGCTGTCGCCCAGCTAAGCTTCACTGTGCATGCACGCCTGCCTCCCACTGGCCAGCTGAGTTTAGTGTCTCCGCAGCCCACGTGCTGGGGGAGAGGGGTATGCCGGAGATGCATCTGCTTCCCCTGCACCCCGTTTCTGGTCCCAGGAGGCTTCAGGGAGGCCTGTTAGGCCCAAAAGGGGGCATAGAGGGGCACGACCGTGTGCGCATGCATGGGGAGAGTGCAGGGGTGTTGTGTGCACATGCGCAGGGGGTGGAGGGAGCCCAAGGGGTGTGGCAGCGCATTGCATTATGGGTGTAGGCACACACGTGCGCACACTTTTGGCACACAATGACAAAAAAGGTCATCCGCCACTGCCTTCGAGTCCCTCCGGGGAGAGGGGGCGGTCTACAAATTTAATAAATTATTAAATTATTAATTCGAGCAGGCCTCTTAGCCACCACCACCCCATTCCCAGTGCAGACATACCTACAAGCAAACACAAGTAACACAAACCCCTGCACACTGACACCCTCCGTCATTTCATTGCACCACAGATGCTTCCTATGATAAAGGTAGGGACCAGCTGAAGCTGGAGGAAGGCAAGGAACGCTTTTGGACAAGGGGAGCATTTAGAATTTGGAGAGGGGATTACAGGTGCTCTCCCCAGTCACCTGAGCAGGTTTGCTGAGTAGTCCCAGCAAATCAGGAGAGAGGTGAGGGGGCTTCCAGCCATTCCTTCCCCCTTCGCTACTTCCGAAGCTACCAACTTAATTCTGCCTGTTTTCTAAGCAGGTGGGCAGAACTCCCCAAAGGCAGCATGGGGAATAAATATAATGCTGGAAATCAGAAGCAACTATTTTTAAGAACAAAAAAAACCAAGTTTCATTATGAATATTTTTGAGAATTAAAGTCAGGTGGATAGGGAATCTGTTGGGCATCAAGAGAGCTGCCTACTACAACATCTGCTCCAAATTCCTTGCCTAAATATATATTTTTGGCTCAAGTATAACTTTTGCCTAGGACACTTTAGTTGCCTAAACTAGGCTGAAACACCTTTGCCTTTTTCTTAAAATATTTGCCAGCTTCTTTTAATTTTTAAAAATATTGATAATAGGCTTTATTTCAAAAGAGCTGATATCCTGGTTAAAAAAAAAAAATCAACCCAGAGAAATTCGTAGATATTGGAACTTAAGCCTGATCTCAAATATAGTTCACTTTCCAGAGAATTTAAAAGGGCCAAAAGCCTCACTAATCTAGCAGGTTTCCAGCTGGAGGAATAATGAAAAAAAACAAAACAATTTTGGCATACCAGAGAATATAAATTCACTTTCTTTATGAGGCATTTTGTAGTAGCTTTCTTGATGCCTGTAAAAACAGGACAGATTCCAAGAGCGTTTTTGTATTTTTACTGTAATAAATGTAGTTTTAAGCAAAATGCCTATATTAAAGATGTATACTCTACAGAAACGCTGATGTCATCGGCACGAGGGAAATTTGCTTATAACCTCCCACAAAGAATACTTGTTTCTACCCAACCTGAAGGATGTGAGTGGAGCCGCGGTGGGTTCCTCTCCCCATCGCTACCAGTACGGGGCTCATGGGGCCACACGTCCTTTCGTGCACTCGTGCTGCGCATTCGTGTGCACTCCCTGCGATGCCCAGCTGCTTGTTGGAGCTCACGCAGGTGCGCAATTGGTTGGTTGCTTTAAAAACCAGTATAGAACGCGGGTGAGCCAAACAAGCCACCGTACAGGGACGCTGTCAGCTGCTCTTGGCTACTACCGGTACGGCTGTACCAGGCCATATCGGCCGAAGCCCACCACTAGAGTGGAGTGGATGGGATACAAAAGCCAAGTTTGCAACTCTGGCTTTTTTTCAGATGCATTGGGCACTTTCAGTCTCCCTCCCCACCCCTGTGGATGTGCTTCTCTCTCTCATTATGTATCCATCGAGGATAAATACTACAGGGTCACTGCAGCAGCAGCCAAAAAAGCTAATACAATCCTTGGTTGTATAAACAGGCATAGAATCAAAATCATGCACAGTATTAATACCGCTTTATAAATCTTTAGTAAGGCCACACGTGGAATTCTGCATCCAGTTTTGATCACCACATTACAAAAAAAAAAGATGTTGAGATTTTGGAAAAAGTGCAGAGAAGAGCAACTAAGACGATTAAAGGCCTGGAGGTTAAAACATATGAAGAACGGCTGCAGGATTTCGGTTTGGCTTGTATAGAGAAAAGAAGGAGTAGGGGCGACACAATAGCACCTTTCCTATATTTGAGGGGCTGCCACAAAGAAGAGGAGATCAACTTATTTTCCAAAGCACCAGAAGGCAACAGATGGAAGCTAATCCAGGCGAGAAGCAACCTAGAACTAAGGAGAAATCCTGACAATGAGAACCATTAACCATGGAACAGAAGTTGCCTTCAGACGTTGTAGCTACTCCATCACTGGAGGTTGTTAAGAAGAGACTGGACAGCCACTTGTCTGAAATGATAGAGGGTCTCCTGCTTGAGCAGGGGGTTGGACTAGAAGACCTCCAAGGTCCCTTCCCATAAGATCATAACCCGTTCATTTTCCCAAACTCCCTCAACTTCATAGTCTCAATAGTTTTTACTATATTCAAATCCAAACTTCTGGCAAAGTTTCCTATCAATAAATTTGGTAAATTTGGTAACTTGGCTTATATTGTAGTCACCCTGTAAAATGTTGCTGCCCTCACTGATCATATTGTTAATAATTGCATCCTTTTCGCTACTGTTGCTTCTTACATGTTTAATTTTTGCCTTCATGAAAATAGTTGGCAGCTAAAAATAAAACCTTTCTTTTCATTTTTTTTAAAAAAACCACTCCCGATCTTAAACATGGGCTGATGAAGGTCTTTGCATTAAGGTTATGGAAAGTGGTTTCCCAGGTTGGTCAGAGGTGGGTGGCTACCGGTTTGCACCGGCTCGGGTGAACTGGTTGTGGAAATTGAGACTGGGTCGCCAAACTGGTAGGAATGGCAGGCTGGCCACGCCCCTGAGCTGGTTCCCCGGTCATCCATGCTGTTGCCAGCATGTTTTTTAGTCATTTTATAATGTTTAGAGCATGCACAGAACAATTTACAGACAACGGCGCATGGGCAAGCAATGCGCAGAGAGCTTCCACAACTGAGGGTGTGTGTGTGTGTCTCCCTCACCTTTGTCCAACACCTGTGCTATTTTCCCACCTGGGAAGAAAAATGGTTTGGGAAGGGGGACTGCTGTGTTTCCTCAAAAATAATTCTTAGTTTCTTTTGACCCCTGAAATTTGCGCTTGGCCTTATTTTTGGGGAGGTCTTATTATTTTTGAGGTGCAGGAGGAGGTGAGCATGGTCACCTCATGGCTGCTGTTGTGTTGCAATATTTGCCCAAATATGGGAGGGAACACACTGTTTCCCTTTGTCTGTCTTTCGGCTCACTCCAGGAGACCATCCATGTAGAAAACCATATTTTTAATGTTGCCTTTGTTATATTTGTGTTGTATTTGTGCTGATAAATAAATAAAGGGAGACTAGTGTAGATCTATTTCAAGATATTTAGCTCTCATCAGCTAGCCCAGTAAGGGTATGGCTAGTTGATGAGAGCTAAATAGCTTGAAATAGATCTATACTAGTCTCCCTTTATTTATTTATCAGCACACACACACACACACACACACACCATGAATAAACGTGATGATACCTCGCACCTACCAGACATCTGGAAACCAGCCCTAGTCAACAAACGAGTCCCACCCACCACCCAGGCCATTACAACACAAAAAAACAATGGACACACAGCCAGCACCAATCAGCACCAATCTACCAATCATGATACAACTACACAGCCAATCAATCCACTTACTGAAACAAAGTCAGCACTGCACACCCACCCACCAAGATTTATAGAAAGACGGCAGCTCCGACCACGCCTTACTCGCAGAAACACGAAGCCAAAACCACCAGCCTGAAGATGGCGAGTGAGACCTCGCTGAAACATTGCGAAGACAATCTCAATCTTACATGGGAAAAGACCCGAATACAACAAGACCAGCATATCTACACCCGTGAAAATCTATGAATACACACACACACACACACACACACACACACACACACACACTGAGAAAGAGAGAAGGATGCAGGCATTAGCAAACGACAGAATCTACATACATTTCCATACATATGGCAAGGGAAAAAAGCAAGAATTAATATAAAAAAGCTACAAGATGTAAGAACCAGAGGTGGGTTTGGATTACCAAAGTGGGAATTGTACCATCAAGCAGCTGCACCAACTTGGATGAAAAGAGTGGATTTTATTGAGAAATACAAGATTATTGACTTTGGAGGGACACAATTTGCATCCAAGTTGGTGCAGCTGCTTGATGGTACAATTCCCACTTTGGTAATCCAAACCCACCTCTGGCATGCATTTTTGTAGTATGGTAAAAGTAAGGTACATGGCTATTTCCAGAGACACTACATAAGGAATGGACTATTAACAACATGGGAAAAAGGAAAAGGAAAACATTACTTAGAAATACTAATGTGGCTTTCAACAATGGAAGCGTTGGCATATTGTCTAGTGCACGGGTCTCCAACCTTGGCAACTTTACAACTTGGGGACTTCAACTCCCAGAATTCCCCAGCAGCGCTGAAGTTCCCAAGTCGTAAAGTTGCCAAGGTTGGAGACCCCTGGTCAAAGTGAGCAATCAACACATCAGGTTGAACCTATGTTGAGTGTCTCCTGCAGCCTCCTCAATTCTTGACCCACGACTGCAGTGATGAGCTGTCCTGCTTTTTTGGCTTGAGCTGCCAGAGGCCCTCCAAAAAGGAGAAGAGCCAGAAGAAAGACGAAGAGGAAGCCAGGACTCAAAGCCAGAACAAATTTTCATTTGAGTAAAGGCGATGGCACTCCCATTAATTAAATACAAGCACCACAAAGGTTCTCTGGGGCTGATCTATTTGCTCTGCTTTGATTAAAATCGCCATTCGTTGGCTTCCTCCAGAAATCACTCTGGCTTCCTCAGCCGTCAAAATTTGCACCCTTGCTGTGAGGTAATCAAATGCAACAGCCACAAATTCAGCAGCGTGGCAGGACTCTCTCTCCCTCTTTCTCTCCCTCCCTCCTTCTCCTTCTCCTTCTCTCTCCTCTCCTTCCCTCCCTCCCTCTCCTTCTCTCTCTCTCTCTCTCTCTCCTTCTCTCTCCTCTCCCTCTCCTCTCTCTCCTTCTCTCACTCTCCTCTCTTTCACTCTCTCTCCTTCTCTCTTTCCTTCTTTCCCTCCCTCCCTCTCTCTCTCTGCTTCTCTCTTTCACTCTCTCTCCTTCTCTCTTCCTCTCCTCCTCTCTCCATTTCCTTCTCTCCCTCCCTCTCTCCTTCTCTCTTCTCTCCCTCTATTTGCCTTAAGTAAATAAGCAAGCAAGCCGGCCAGCCAGTCATCCTTGAATGCTAGAGAACTTGGAATGGATATGCTTCTTCAAAGTAAATGAAATGGGAATCCTCCAGATGGAATTCCTGGAAAGACACTCGGCCTGAAATCCTGAGTAGGATGATAGGTGGCACAAACTCCTCTGAAACTCCCTGGTCACTTGACTTCTCTGATCTGACCTGAGTCAAATCTCCTTGATTTGACTTCCTGTCCTACAAAAGCATAACTCCCATTATCCCCAACCAGGATGGCCCACCGCTGGGGAATTGCAACAGGGAACCTAAGCACATCTGGACATCTCCATGGAAGGAAGGCAGCGGTGGTCCCCTGCCCACCTCTTTTCCCTCTGTAATAAATCAAAGAGGTGGGGCCCTTGGCATGAGTTTCCGTCATGCTCCTCTCCAGGCGTTGCCAAAACAAGGATCAACAGAGTTGCCTGTCTCCAGCTTCCCCTGTAAAAGCTTTGACACTTTCCCCTCCAACCTGGAATCAGAGTTTCCACCAGCAGCTGGAACAGCTGGGAAGATCATTACGCCAAGGAAGGTTGCCTGGGGGTGGGGGGTCTCTGGGCATGCAGAGAAATGGGAGGGGAGTTAAGGAGGCCCCTCCCCCGTCCCCGGCAGGCAGTCGGAGGAGAGGAGCAATAGGAGGAAGTGAGACCAGGGTGGAGAGGCAAGAATGCTCTTTTGGACCAATGGCAGACAAGCCATAGTTTATTGGGATGCTTAAAGCCAGTGATGGTTAACCTTTTTTGTGCCAAGTGCCCAAAGTGTGCACCCAAACCCCCAAATTGCAAGGTGAGCGCGCCTCCCCACCCATTAGGAGGCCTTCCAGGCCAGAAATGAGGGGGATGCACATATCCACGAACCCCCAAAATGCAATGCAAGCACCCCCACATGCGTTCTGCCCCTGGCACATGCACGGCAGAGGTCCAAAGAACAGCTGGCTGGCAGGAGGTATGCGTGCATGCGCAGTGGAGCTGGGCTGGGGTGATGGCTGGCATGCCCACAGAGAGGGCTTGGCGTGCCACCTGTGGCACGTGTGCCATAGATTCGCCATCATGGCTTTAAGCATTGCTTCTCTGTTGTTCTACTGGGCTGCTTCAGGGGCATCAAAAGGAGTTTGAAAAGAATGTTTCCTCAACTTTCACAGGGACAAAGTATTTGAAAGTACTGACTCCCTTGTTTTGCACGCTGGGTTGTCTGAACTCATAGAAGTTGAGATTCCTTTTAACAATTGTTAATCTATCATATCATTAATCTATGGTTTTCCCAGTTGCAATCAGTGGCGTAGCGTGGGTTGTCAGCACCCGGGGCAAGGCAAGTAATTTGCGCCCCCTAAGATGTTGCGCCCAGTGCGGCCGGCCCTCCCTGCACCCCCCACGCTATGCCACTGCCAGGCAGCGCTATTGGCTGGCTGGGGATGACAGGTTTGGAAGTCCCCTGGAGACTCCAACCCGGTCTCAGACCAGCTGCCACGCACCCTCTTTCCGCACCCCCGATGCGACCCTGCTCGCGGCGGTAGCCTTGACCCTGTGCACATACGGGTCGGCCATGCATTCAGACAAGACCCCGGATGCGTGTCTGGGGAGTGTTGCGTGCAGATACATCCCAGATATGCCCTTGGAGTCTCGTCTGAACGCCGTGCGGGCGCAGGGTCAATAACGGTCGGCTAAGTGGACTCCAAGAGGGCTGCAGGCCGGGTGATGAGCTTTCAGCCACTGACGTCCTTGGTTGCTTTGCACCTGCAAAGGGAGCGGAGGTGTGTGAAATTTTAAAACTGCTGGTGCCTTTTGTATTTGGCTGAAATGAGAGGCTTCCCTCCAATGGGGAATGTTATGCAGTTATTAAAGTTTCTGCTGATAAAGAAGGTAACAAGCAGAATATTTCCTTTAACTATAAAAATATTTCCTGCTTTCTCGTGGTCATAAAAATGTATTTCACTCACACCAAAGGCTAAAAAAGGTATATAAACCTTTCTGATGTGCCAGTCTGTTGTCAGCTGTCCTAGAAACAAGCTTTGAACAATTTTAGACCCGAATAAAATAGGGAACTTCTTTCCAAGCAACTGTTTTTTTGTGTTTCTTTCCTTGGAACCCAGGAAATTCTCCCAACAGAATGTGAGAGGTCCATGCAGCTTTTAGCACCCCCCCCCCCATGCCTTCCCTCTTGGTCTCCCAGCCTTCTTTTGACCGTCAGGAGCAAGAAGCATTTTTATATTTCCTAGGGGGCTATATTTCCTCCCCACCCCCCATAAATGGAAATCCACCTTCATGGCCACATTTGGAGGTGGGGGAAGAGAAGGAGGAATGGCAAAGCTTAGCCAGAGGTAAATGAGGGAGCTGTAATTTCTCTTCCAATATTTGTGTTTGTTAAATGCAGTAAGTCAAGAACAGAACTGTACCTGCACAGATCAATTAATATTGGGGCTATAATTTCAGGTGCAGCAACCCTACTTTTAGAATTTCTTCACTTCCTAAAGTGAGTAAGAGGCTTCTTGGCATGGAGTTGGATCCAGGCGAGGGGGGAGGTCCCTGCTTTTGAGGAAAGAAGGAATAGACCGACTGCCTTGTGGGGCCGGGAGGCTGGGTTGCCCCCTCCCTCCAATTGCACCGGGCAAGGGCTGCCCAGGTGCCCATCGCCCCTGTTCAGAGAAGAGCGTCAGTGGCCAGGAACGAAGCAAGCCCTCCTGGCTGGCAGGTGGGGCCGGGCAGGGGCGACCCAGCAGGCTTTCTTGGCCCGCCCCTTCCAGCTGGCCTGTGCGGAAGCGGGAGGTGGCGGAGGGAAGAGCATGGCGGAGCAAGAGCCCGGGCTGGGGTGTGTAGTCCGCGCTCACCTGCCGGGCGCCGGTGCTGCATTCAGGCAGGAGCTGCTCCCCCAGCCCACCCCGACACACACACACCGGCTGCTTCCCCCCCCGCGCGCCCCCAAGCCGCAGAAACGGCCTTCTCACCAGCTCTCCTTCCAGCTGGAAAGATGCCGGAGCGTCAAGGAGTTCGAGAAGCTGAACCGGATCGGAGAAGGGACCTATGGCATCGTCAGAGCTGCGAGTGCAAGTGCGCGCCCCCCCAGATGTTGCGCCCGGTGCGGCCGGCCCCCCCTGCACCCCCCACGCTACGCCACTGGTTGCAATGCATGGCTGTGAAGGTTGGATCATAAGGAAGGCTGAGCGCCAAAGAATGGAGGCCTTTGAACTCTGGTGCTGGAGAAGACTCCTGCATTGAGTCCCTTGGACTGCAAGGCCATCCAACCGGTCAGTCCGAGAGGAGATCCACCCTGACCGTTCTTTAGAAGGCCAGATCCTGAAGAGGAAACTCAAAGGCCACCTAATGAGAAGGAAGAAGGACTCCCTGGAGAAGAGCCTCATGCTGGGAAGGATGGAGGGCAAAAGAAGGAGAAGGGGATGGCAGAGAAGGAGGTGGCTGGATGGAGTCACCAAAGCAGCCGGCCTGAGCTTAAATGGACTCCAGGAGATAGTAGAGGACAGGAAGGCCTGGAGGAACATTGTCCATGGGGTCGCAATGGGTCGGACACGACTTCGCAACTAACAACAACCACAATAACAATCTATCATAGGAAGTGAAGTTTGAGTTCACCTCTTCTTGGGAGAGGAGGAAGAGAAGAATTTCTGATGGGTCTCCTGATGAGCTTTTGGACTAAAGCACACGTATGGAATTCTAGCGATATGTCACAGGCACATTCACAAAATGGTTACCCGTTGCAAAACACCAACAGATCATCCAACTTAAGCTTCTTTGCAGAGGTCTCCCCACAGCTTCTATTTTTCTAAACAGATGGTCCCACTTCCAAGGAAAGGCTCATATTTTTATGTTTTGAGAACATTTGCGGGCCCATTTGGGACTCTGAAATATTCTGGAAAACAAGGATCGTACCGGAAACATGATCTATGCAGCATTCCAACTTCTTTTTAACATCAACATTTCTCCTTAAAATGAGTTGAATGGACCGGGAACCTGATGAATGCCACAGGGCAGCGTTTCTCAACTTTGGTGCCCTGGAACTCTCTGGGAGTTGAAGTCCATGGATCTTCAAGCTGCCAAGGTTTGAGGTACTGGTATAAGAGGAAGTTGTGCTGTCAACTCCTAACATTGCAATAGTGAGAGAAGGGTGGGGGAAGCGCATTCCATGCATACTGTCGGCTAAAGTCGGATCTCAGATTACTACAGCAGGCTCGGGAGGGGTGCACCTCATTGGGGAATGTGATTTATGACACAGACTGAGGGGAGGGAAGGAACAGGGGTAAAGTTCAGCTATAACTCAAACAAAACTTAGATCTGACTGCAGAATAATAAATGACTAGTTTTGTATTGAAACTTGGCTCGATACTCATGAATCAATTAGGCCATTTTTAGGAAACCTGACGTATGGGTTATTAGGAACTTGAGGGTGTTGGACCTCAAGTCTGCTAAATATTCCACAACAGATAATTCTGTTGTGATTAAATAGGTTCCCAGATTCCAGAAGAGACTAACTACATGAAGATAGCGTGTCCATCAATGAGGTTTGAATCCCGGCAAATGACATCAGTTTATGGATGTGATTCATCCCCCATCCTGAGAGGATGGAGTCCAACCATGATACTTTCAAGGTTTTGGGGTGAGGCAGGTGGTGGACCTTCAATCTCCATTCACGTGTAAGAAGACCTTAGGATGAAATGGCTCCAGGGGTTCTATTTCAGAACATATATTCTTAATTTCCTGCAGCAAGTTGTACAACATTTATCTTTGGAGGTTGGCAATTCTGTTCATATGTAAACAGTGCTGGGCTTAAATAAACAGAAACATCAGCAGAAGCCAAAAGACTTTTCAGAACTTTGCCAGTTGCCTTTGGCTCCAAGCATCCTCTGGCACCATCGGATGAAGGAGATTTGGGAGGAAAAGAAATCCATCCTGAATCCCTAAAGGATCTCTTTGGGCAGCCCGGGGAACTGTCAACTTTCCACTTTCTTTTCTGTGCCTCTTGAAGCCAAAGATCTCCAGGAGAGGACATGCAGCTGATGTGAAAGCCCACACGAGGGAACATTACACGAAACCGTCCCGTTTCCAGCTAGTAATGAAGCCGAGGCTTGCTTGAATCAGACAGGTGGGCTGGCTCAGAGCGAAATCCCTGGCCAATCGTGAGGCTGCGAGGTCTCAGCATCATTTTCCACCCTTGGCAAAGGGACCCCTGGCTTTGGGAGAGGACCATTCGGTGGGAGGTGCCCTGAACAAGAACCCAGCTAGGTTTCTGGGACATATTTCGGCTTCCAGCTTTCCATTATGGTTCTTTAAAGTCAACAATTAATCAGTGGAACGGCTTGTCTTTGGGATTTGTGGGTGCTCCATCGCTGGTAGTTTTTAAGAAGAGACTGAACAGCCGTTTGTCCAGAAGGATGCAGGGCAGGAGCGCTATTTTCCAAAGCCCCTGAAGGCCAGAGAAGAATCAACCCAAGAAACAGAAGTTGCCTTCAGAAGTTGTGGGAGCTTCATCCTTGGAGGCTTTCAAGAAGAGACCGGACTGCCATTTGTCAGAAATGGTGTAGGGTCTCCTGCTTGAGCAGGGGGATGGACTAGATCACCTATAAGGTCCCTTCCAACTCAATTAATCTGTTAATCTGTTATCTGATATCTGTAGACTTCGACTCCCGGAATTCCCAGCCAGCCAGTCTTCTAGGAGTTGAAGTGCACAGGTTTTAACATTGCCAAAGTTGGAAACTCCTGGTAGAGGGTCTCCTGCTTGAGCAGGGGGTTACTCTAGAAGACCCTTCAAGATCCCTGTTACGGCCCGCTAGTGGCCAGAGGAGCTCGCAGCAGATTCGGACAATGAGGAGGTTGAGGAGGAACATGGGTCAGTCCTGGAATCTGGGGAAGGCTCTGATGAGGGCTCTGTGTTGAAGGCAGAGAGGGGGCCAGAGCCGTATGCCAGTTATCAGCTGCCTTCGGAGTCAGACATCAGTGAGGTAGAGGAACAGCTGGAGTCTGTTCCCAGTGTACACATGTGCAGAGTTGCCAGACGAAGGGAATAGCTAAAGAACATAGGTCGACTTGGGAGTAAGGCCACAGGTGGATGATCCCAGAGGAAATAACAGAGGAGCAAAAGGGGAGTGGAGTTTGCAGGAGACAATTACTCCACTTAATTGGTTCGTGACTCTCTGAGGCTCCTTGCCAAGTTTTGCAGATATCAGCCTGTCAGCTCTCCAAGGCCGGTGTCTTAAAACAAATAGAGATATTCAGCCATAGATTTCCAAGGGACTCAACACAAGATAAAGGATGTGGGGAACAGAAGCAGCCATAGTGTGCACATGTGGCTTGGCAAAAGAGGTTGAAATGTCTCCTCCAGTCCAGAGCCCAGGTTGGGTCATTTGTAAGCCCAAAGTCACCCCACATCTTGCTACTGAGATCCCCTCGCCGGAGGAGTTGTCTGCTGCAGCTGGAGAAAGAGTCACAAGAGGATCAGAAGGGGGAATGAAGCTGTTAATTGCACGAATTTGCAGGCTCAGTTCTTGACCTGGAGAAGAGGAAGGCTGGGTGGCCCTTGGGAGGAGGAGGAAGAGGAAGGAGTCTTCCTCTCCCTGCCAAGGCCCAAATGAAAAGCAGCTCTTGAGGAGATGCTCACATTACACATGAAAATCTTCTTGGCACCCATGGAAGTTCCTCTTGAAAGGAAAACTCTTGATCAGATGGAAAGGGGGGGGGGGCTCTCTTAAATCCACTCCAGGGTTTTGCAGTTCCAAGCCTTCTTCTCTCAGTGCATCAAAAGCCAGGCTGGTTAATTTCATATTTCAAGGAACTGAAGAAAGGAAGATGGTATCCAATCAGAACAAATGATCCACCAGTTTTTCGGAGTAAGGCTGAGGAAAGGCTGGGAGACAGAGTTTGGAGATTTGGTGTGCAGATCATGCGCAGTCCCTGAGCTGGAACGATGCTCCAGGATCTTGTCTTGAAGAGATTGCTCTTCCCATCTCCCTTCGATTTACAAAGGATTTACATAAATCAGTTTTCCCTCATTTCTGTGACCCCTCTTCAAGTACTGGAAGACAGTTATCATGCCCCTCCCCCAATCCTTCTCTTCATTAGAGCTAGATATACCTAGTACCCTTAACCATACATGATTTATAATAATACGATATAATATAATTGGAAGGGACCTTGGAGGTCTTCTAGTCAAGGCAGGAAATCCTACATCACTTCAGACAAATGGCTATCCAACATCTTCTTAAAGACTTCCAATGTTGGGGCATTCACAACTTCTGGAGGCAACTTCTGTTCCACTGGTTAATTGTTCTCACTGTCAGGAAATTTCTCCTCATCTCTAGGTTGCTTCTCTCCTTGATTAGTTTCCACCCATTTTGCTTCTTGTTCTACTCTCGGCTGCTTTGGAGAATAGCTTGACTCCCTCTTCTTTGTGGCAACCCCTGAGATATTGGAAGACTGCTATCATGTCTCCCCTAGTCCTTCTTATCATTCAACTAGACATACCCAGTTCCTGCAACCGTTCTTCATATATTTTAGTCTCCAGCCCTGTAAATCCTCTTTGTTGTTCTTCTCTGCACTCTTTCCAGAGTCTCCAAGCCTCCACAAGATGGTGACCAAGACACCACAATCAAACCATGGTTTAGCTTTCATGTGTTGCATCCTTGCAGCCGTCATTTTGACTGCATGGCCCCACCCAGTGGACCCCCCCTCGAAAGCTGTTTGCTTATTTCATTTAAAAACCTGGAAATAAATAGGGAGGGGGAATAATTAAATCTGAAATGAAATTCATTGTGCACTAAATTCGAGCCAGCCAAAAGAAACGAAGCCTGAACACTTTGTAGAGTTACAGAACTTTTCCAAAATAATGTGAGTGGTGAGATCTTATACAAGAGTTTAAGCTACAAAATAAATCTGCCCTTGGCCACTGCAGTTGAAATATACATCTCATTCGTTCTTTTTCTTGTGTTGCCAGACAAAACATCCTTCTATTTTTATCCGAGAAACACGGGGTGCAAGGGCCTTGTTTGCAAAACCACAGGGGCCCTGGAGTTTTTTGTGCCAGGCTAGGGCCTTGTTGTAGTGCTCGGAACATGAGCAAATATTTTCCCCCGCTCAGTTTGACTCCTGGCTGATCAGCGTTTTCGATGTCCATGGAGAATGTGTCTTGGAAGCTACTTCTTCAGACTCCCCCTGAGATGGGTGTGCAGAGACCGAGCAAGGCAGGATCTGCTTTCCGTCTTGGCAACGGCCAAACAATGCACTGCAGGTGGCCATCCCCATGGGTTATGGAGTTCTTGGCACTCTCTGAGCTTGATCGTCGGCTTGCAGACATTTCCCGAGCCAGCTATGCAACAATATCAGTGCGAGGGAGTGTCTGGGTGGAGTTCGTGGCTGTGGGTTATATAGAGGACATTTGCAGGATGTCTCAACGTCCTTTGATGCCGGAAACTTTGGGTATAGCCATTGGGGTGCACGGCTACTCTGGAGAACTTCCCACCTGAGGTTCAATGGCACAGTCATCCCAGGTGATGGATTGGGAAAGCGATGGCAGAAGGGCTGCCTACCGGTAGAGCTGGCAGCGCCTAAGGCCATGATGGTAAATCTATGGCACGTGTGCCACAGGTGGCGCACGGAGCCATCTCTGCGGCCACGCGAGTCGTTGCCCTATGCAAAACTCCAGTGCACATGTGCGTGCCAGCCAGCTAATTTTTGGCCTCTCTGGAGGGCCGGGGAGGCCATTGTCACCCTCTCCAGGCTCCAGGAAAGCTTCCAGAGCCTGGGGAGGGCGAAAAACGGGCTTACTGGACGTTCGGAAATGGGCTGTGGGGGCCGGCGGAGGCCGTTACTGCCCTCAGGGAGGCTTGAGGAAAGGCTCCAGAGCCCGGGGAGGGGGAAAACTCTCCCCCCAGCATGCACATACATGCTGCGGGTGGGGGTGGTGTGTCGTGCGGGCATGCGCAGGTGAGCGGGGTGCATTGCATTGTAGGTGTGGGGCGCGCACACACGTGCCATCGTGCGCACACACACAATTTTGGCACACAAGGACAGAAAGGATCGCCATCATTGGCCTAAGGGATAAAGTCACGGTCTCCTTTTGAGCTCAGTCCTAACATGGAATCCTAGAGTTGAGAGGGGCCATCAAGGCCATGGAATTACTCCCTCTTGCATGATACAGGAGTGCAAACAAAAGCGTCCCAAGAGATTGTGGTCCAGCCTCTCCTTGAATACCTTTGACCAAGAGGTCTCCCGCTGCCTGTTTGCTCTGAAATTCAGGAACTTTTCTGAGTCAGAATCTGCTGCCGTGTGTCCTTCACTCTGGAATGATGGAGAAGGTCTTGCCCAATAGCTTTACTTTTCTGGTATTGAAACTGTGCTGCCATCTTTCTTCCAAAATTTCTCCCATCAAAGTTACACAGAGCCGGTTTCCTCAATCTCTCCTTATACGTGCAAGTCTTGGTCCCCTGATTCTTCTTGTTGTCTCCTTTGCATCCATTCCAATTTGTCTGCATCTTTTTTACAAGGGTTCCCACGACTGGACTCTGCAAGATGCAAGACCTGATTCCCAGGTTGATAAAGATGGAGATGGTTATGTCAGATAACAACCAACTAGAGCTGTGATGGCGAACCTATTGCATGCGTGGCACAGGTGGCACACAGAGCTCTCTCTGTGGGCACGTGCACTGTTGCCAGCTGTTCTTCTGGTTTCCAGCATCCACATGCCCACCAGCCAGCTGGTTTTCGTGGGTACCAGAAAACGGCCTGAAAACAGCTTGGGGAACGGCTAAAAACCAGGTCATTTCCAGGCCATTTTCTGGGCCAAAAACAGCCCGAAAACAGTCCCGGAAAACAGCCAAAAACAGGCATGCATGTGATGGCCAGCTGATCTTTGGGTTTCCGGTGCTCCAGCGTGCACACACATTCCAGTTTGTGCACTCAGTGCCCAAAAGGTTCGCCATCACTGAACTAAAGGGCTCCCCAGGATCACTTCGGTTTCCCCTTTACCACGATACAAGAAGGCAGAAAAAGCCTCAAAACATTTTCATTCTAATGTACACGGGGAATTAAACGGTGGATATTTTGGGCACTGGAATTCCATTTCCCTTTTATCTCAACAAATCTTGCTAAAGAAGAGTCTGAGAACATTGTACTTGGGAAAGAATAACTGTTGATTATTGGAGCAACTGCCGGGGAACCTGACAAATGAACATAATCACACACCTACGCACACCTCCAACCACAGACCACATGCCGGCCAAGTTGGGTGCTTCCCACAACACTGACATTGGCGCCCCTTAAAAACCACCATGACATGAAAGTAGCAGCATACTCCTCCCGACGTCAATGAGCACAGAACACAATTTTGTACTTTGCATTAGTCGCCTAACGTAAGCGATAAGTTATTATTGTAGTAGACATTCAATAACTTCAAAGTACTCATGTCACTGCTTGCCTACCCCACAGCCACCTGCAGATATCAAAGACAAATTCAGAGACTTAAACATTCCTTTTATAAAAATAAAAAAAAGGAATCCAATTTTGGGAAATGTCGGCCTTGTTATACAACCCCCAAGTTCTTCTGATGAATTATAGCCCCGGCTGGCTCATCTATGAGGCTTGAAGAAGTGCCTGTAATTCCACTTTTCTAAGGAATAGTGAAGCAGTTTAAGAAACGTGGCTATGATCAGCTCATTTCGCTTAATAATCACAAGGATTCAGTGTCAGAGGCAAGGGAGATCCTACAGCAGGTCCAACTTCAGAGGATCGTAGCAACAATTGCTATGTCAAGTGGGAAATGCTGTGATTCAAACTCTGCATCTGTTTCTTGTCACTTAGGCTCCATGGATTCTTTTTGTAAGAAAAGAGTACTAGGATCTAACACATATGCCTGTTTTTTTTGACAAATTTTTCAACTATTTAATTTTTCAACTATTCCCTCATACATTCCCTCATTTGGTCGGTTAGTTTGTTTTCTACCTGTGAACTCATCTTTTATTCAGACTTTCCCTAATTTGCTTTCTTGAATTGCAAAATCCCCAAAGGACCAAAAGTATGAAATGATCTCCGTGCTCTGGTTTGAAATATATATAAATCCAAGCTAAATTATTTTGGCTGCCAATCCATCCTCCTGTAAAGCACTTCACAAACGAATGAAGATTTCCGCCAAGGTGCCATATAAATATATAAACCCTGCAAATGTATTCTACGCAGGTCTTCAGGTAATACATACATACAGATAGTCCTCGACTTACGACCATGAGCCCAAGATTCCTGTTGCTAAGCGAGGTGGTTATTAAGTGAGTTTTGCTCCATTTTACAACCTTTCTTGCCACTATTGTTAAATGAATCATCGCAGTTGTTAAATTAATAATACGGTTAAGTAGATCTGGCTTCCCCATTGAATTTGCTTGTTAGAAGGTCGCAAAAGTGATCGCGTGACCCCAGGACATTGTGACCTGTGAGTCATTTGCGAAGCATCTGAGTTCTGATGTCATCACCATGGGGGGATGGTTGCAAGTGTGAAAAACGGTCATAAATGATTTTTTTCCCAGAGCTGTCGTAACTTTGAACGGTCATTAAATGAACTGTTATAAGTCAAGGACTGCCTGCATTATAATTAAATAAAAATACATTACTAGTGATGTGGGTAAAGGTAAAGGTTCCCCTTGCACATATGTCCTAGTCGTTTCCAACTCTAGGGGGCGGTGCTCATCTCTGTTTCAAAGCCAAAGAGCCAGCGCTGTCCGAAGACGTCTCCGTGATCATGTGGCCGGCATGACTCAATGCCAAAGGCGCACGGAACGCTGTTCCCTTCCTACCAAAGGTGGTTCCTATTTTCCTACTTGCATTTTTATGTGCTTTCGAACTGCTAGGTTGGCAGAAGCTGGGACAAGTAACAGGAGCTCACTCCATTACGCGGCGCTAGGGATTCGAACCGCCGAACTGCCAACCTTTCTGATCGGCAAGCTCAGCCACTGAGCCACTGCTTCCCTTTAGTGACACAGGTACTACTCCACAACCCACAGGAGAAAAATGCAATAGTGTTTGAAGGTAAATTTTGAAGATAAACTTCAGAAATTGTGGGAGCTTCATCCCTGGAGGTTTTCAAGAAGAGACTGGACTGCCATCTGTCAGAAATGTTGTCGGGTCTCCTGCTTGTGTGTGGGGGTTGGACTAGATGACCTACAAGGTCCCTTCCAACTCTGTTAATCTGTATCTGTATCTACTAAAGCAGGCATCTCCAAACGTGGCCACTTTAAGACTTGTGGATTTCAACTTGCTGGCTGAGGAATTCTGGGAGTTGAAGTCCACAAGTCTTAAAGTGGCCACGTTTGGAGATTTCTGTACTAAAGAGGCTTTCAAGAAGAGACTGGAGTGCCATCTGTCAGAAATGGTGTCGGGTCTCCTGCTTGGGATGGAGGGGTTGGACTAGATGACCTACAAGGTCCCTTCCAACTCTGTTAATCTGCAATAGAAGGCATTAGCATTCTCTTTCTTTGCCTGCCTGGGTTCAAGATGTTCTCAGTGCCTCATATGGGGAGGGGGGGCAGAGCAATATCGAAAAGGCTCGTCACAAAAATAAATATATCTGAAATATTATTGTAATTGTTGATATATTAGAAAGTGACAAAGAAAGAGATGATTGAATATGTTGTTGATATAAAGCAAGAATTCTGTTTATGCTATCCTTTACAGGTTATTTTTTAAAATTGTAGAAGCGTGAGATTTGGGGGATCTCTACTGCTAACATGGGAGCTACTAAAATTTTCTATGTACCCTATTACCTATTTGACTCTCGTGGTTGCAGAAATCCTGGCACCCCTGCAGGGGACCTAACAGAAGCTCCCAGTTCAAAAGAGGAAGAACCTGCCTCTTATAAAGCACTGAACTAGCAAAGGAAAAATAGCTTCTTTTAAAAGAATCATTCATCAGATGCTTTTCAAGGGCAGCCAGGCCTGAAATCCTAGTATGGGCGGCCTCTCCATGATCCTCCGCTTCAAATTCATTTTTTTTTTCTTCCAGTGGGCGCTTAAGCAAAAAGGGTAGATTTCCAAGCAAACTTACGCAGTGTGTGCTGGAGATGATAACGGAGCTGGAGATGAAGCTGAGACCGTCGTTCATGCTCACTTGGAGAGCAGCTTCCCTAAAACAAGGAAGGGGAGGAGAAATGACTCGTTGGGGTGAAAGATTCACAGTCCACTTTCTCTTGAAAACACAACACCTTCTTTGCATTGTGGAGCTCGGATACCTTCAACCAGGTGGAAGTCGGTAGAGATTCTCCCACCCTCCAGGTCTTGGTTTTCCCAAAGGTGCTTTTTCAGGAGGCAACTGGACTTTCTTATTTTTTTTCTTTTGAAGATGTTTTGCTTCTTATCTGAGAAGCTTCTTCAGCTCTGACTGGATGGTGGGGGATGGAAGGATTTATACTCCTTGCTGGTCATTTGCATCCTTTTAGAGGGTCCTTGAAGCACTTGGAGGTTTATCTGAGTCCTCAGGGACAACCATGACCTGGATGACTGAGAATCTCTATAGGCTTCTAGCTATCCACCTTGGAATGGTGTGGGAGGAGGAATGGGTTTCCAGAGGGAAAGAAGTGCAGAAAAAGCACCTCTGGGAGAACCAGGACCTGGAGGACTGAGAATCTCTACAGACTCATCCAAGAAGCTTCTTCAGCTCTGACTGGATGGTGGGGAATGGAAGGATTGATACTCCTTGCAGACTGCTGGTCATTTGCATCCTCTTAGAGGGTCGTTGAGGCCACTTGGAGGTTTATCTGAGTCCTCAGGGTCACCTGAGTGGTGCAAATGGTTCCCGTAGTTTTTTCTCTGGAAATCAGTCCTCCAGGTCATGGCTGTCCCAAAGGTGGTTTTTTTTCAAGAAGCAACTGGATTTTCTGGTTTTTCTTTGAAGACGTTTTGCTTCTCATCCAAGAAGCTTCCTCTTGGTCATTTGCATCCTTTTAGAGGGTCTTTGAAGGATTTTTTAGCTATCAAATTTGGGATGAAGACCCTTGGAATAGTGTGTGAGTAGGAATGGATTTCCAGAGGGAAAAAAAATTGCAGACTACAGGAACCATTTGCACCACTCAGGTGACCCTGAGGACACAGATAAATCTCCAAGAGGCCTCAAGGACCCTCTAAAAAGGATGCAAATGACCAGTGGTCTGCAAGGCGATTCTAGAAGGTGGCCACATTGCTGCAATCAAAACCCTGCCCCATTTCCGCAATGGGCAAGAGGTGGGGGTTTCCATCACCATGTTCTACCCTCTCTTTTGCTTCTTGGCTATCCTGGGGGGTGGGGTCACTTTGGATAGCAGGCTATTCAGAACAGTCGCTTCCTTCCCCCAAATGACTAAAATTCTCCTGGGCAGATCAGAAAGTACAGAAGCAAAAGAAACTTCAATGGCGAAAGTTACAGCAAACACAACCTTTTCATAAACCTACATGCCAGCTTCTTGTAAGACAGGTGCCGGGCAGAGTAAGTAGGTGTCCTCCACCACAAAGGGTTTCTCATCTGGAAAGAGAAGCAGAGAAAATGGTTTCAGTTTGAAGCAACTTTGGAAAGAACAATTTAAGGCATAGGAAGCTTTATTATCCAAATATATTTTATACTTCACACTGTTTCCCTCTTCCTTTGAAACATTAACAGAACTCACCATGGTCTCAGAATCAACGTCTTCACTCGATAATTGACAGGATGTTGGTCTATATTTATGACCAATGGGGAAAGATAGAAAAGGGGATTGGTTCACACATCAAGGCTTAACCCAAAACCTGGTTTAAAATTTTTGCAATTCTTATTTACAGGGAGAAACTTGGTTATGGCTTCAAGGGATGGCCCAATTCATACACAGATTTCCACACCATTTGATGACCCAACTCTGTTTTATTCTATTCCTGCATATTGTTTGAGCTTGACTTATACGCTTTTTTAAATCTTTTTTTTTAATGTTAAATTTTATTTACACATCATAAAAAAATCACAGAATGTTAAGAACTGGACATCCATTCCAGTTCAATTGGTGTAGGAATCTAATAAAGTTTGCCCAACAGATCTCCAAACGTGTCAACTTTAAGACATGCTGGCTGGGGAATTCTGGGAGTTGAAGTCTTAGAGTCTTAAAGTTGCCAAGTTTGGGCAAAACCAGGCAGACTGTTCCACTTAATCAACTACTCATTTCATTTGAAAATTCCTCCTCATATGCAGCCCAATCTTCTTCCTTTGATTTTCAACCTGTTGAAGCTTGTCCTATTTTAGAAATTAATAACAGCAAGGTCCATATTTCAGCCCTCAAGATATTTGTAGACTACAATGATCTGTCCCTTCAGACTTTGGTTGAAGCTAGGGTTAGGGTTATACCTTTCTGCTAGCAATTTATTTAATTCATAATGATTTTTTTCAGTGTTAATTGTTAAACGTAAATTCTGCTTTCAGGAATATATCTAGTTTTGCAAACACGTTCTCTTAGTGGTGTTTTACTGTATCCTGAAGCTGAAGCGCTGTTGTCCCATTTCTTCCAAGATTTACAAAAATGGTGCACATAATGTGAATAACCCTGCTGATGTGCGCTTGTGAATAATGGACACTCCCCATGTTAATTTACTATAATCGTGATTGCAAAGCTAGGACGCACAGGTCAAAAGTGACACGCCAGAGTTTGGGTGACACATCAGCATTCACCAACACCTGGCAACAACTATTCTCTTTTTTAAATAGTTTTTTTTTATTTTCCCCATTCAAGTTCATTCACAAGTATACATTTTATAGTTGCTATTTAACATTTGTGTATTCATTATTAGTCTCTATATTTATTTTGATACCCATATATACAGTAATTCAGTTTGGGTCACTTTCTTGCCACCCCATGCCTCCCTCTTATTTTGAAACAACCGTGGTCCTTCTATCTTCTCAACCTCCCTTTTCTGCCTTCTTCGTTCCTCCTCTCCTTCCTCCTTTCTTCTTCCCCTCTCTTTCCCCTCTCCTCCTCCCTTCTCCTCCTTCTTCCCCTCTCTCCTACTCTAGATTCCCCACCCTTCCTTCCTCTGCTTTACCCTTTCTTCCTCCCTCCTCATCCTCCCTCCTTTCCGTTGGCAACAACTATTCTCAGAAGCATATCCCAATTGCTCCATTCTTGCACTACAGATAGTCCTCAGGTTATGGCCACCATTGAGCCCATAATAATTTCCATCGCTAAGCGAGTTAGTTGTTAAGTGAATTATCTCCATTTTATGGCCTTGCTTGCCACTTAAGTGAATCACTGCAGTTGTTGAATTAGCAACACGGTTGTGAAGCCTATCTGGTTTCCACGTTGGCTTTGCTTGTCACAAAAGATGATCTCATGACCCCGTGACATGGCCACCGTCATAAATAGGAACCCTCTGCCAAGCACCCAAGTTTGGATCATATGACCACAGGGTTGTTGAAAATGGTCGTAAGTCACTTTTTCAGTGCAGTAGTAACTTTCTTGTTTCTCATTTGGAGCATATATTGCCACTAATAATGTCTTTCTGAAGTTCACTGTTACCTCCACCATCAATATTCTCCCCTCCCCATCTTCAAAAATTTGATTTGATTGTATTGTCTTTCTAATGTATAATGCTATTCCCTTTTGGCTTTATCTGCCAATGTCATATATAAATTACCTAATTACTGCATTCAGTTTTGGTCGCCACGATGTAACTCTAGAAAGAGAGCAACAAAGAGGATTTGGGGACTGGAGGCTAAAACATATGAAGAACGGTTGCAGGAACTGGGTAGGTCTAGTTTAAGGAAAAGAAGGACTAGGGGAGACATGATAGCAGTCTTCCAATATCTCAGGGGCTGCCCCAAAGAAGAGGGAATCAAGCTATTCTCCAAGGCACCTGAGGGTAGAACAAGAAGCAATGGGTGGAAACTAATCAAGGAGAGAAGCAACTTAGAACTAAGGAGGAATTTCCTGACAGTGAGAACAATTAATCAGCAGAACAGAAATTGCCTCCAGAAGTTGTGAATGCCTCAACACTGGAAGTCTTTAAGAAGATGTTGGATAGCCATCTGTCTGGAACGGTATAGGGTTTCCTGCCTAGGCAGGGGGTTGGACTAGAAGATCTCCAAGGACCCTTCCAACTCTGCTATTGTATTGTATTGTATTGTATTGTATTGTATTGTATTTAAATTTTCCTTGTTCCCAAAATTATTTATGTTGTTTTCTGATATGTACTTCCTGTAGACATATAACGTCCAATTTCAATTTCTCTAACATTGAATATGTTTCTTCTTTTTGTTGCCAAATTTGCTGTAGTAACTTTCAAGGGTCACCAAATGGATTGTTGTAATCCAAGGACTCTCTGTAGAAGAAATAAGCCTGCCCACAAACAGATTTCCCCCTCACACATTTCTCCTTGCCACAAAGGTCCCTCATGGCAGCTCCTGTTTGAACTTCCCCTGCGCACCGTTTGAGCCTTGAAGATTGGCTTCCCCTGAAGGACAGAAGGGCTGGGTGGAAATCTGAACCCAGGTCTTTCCACACTTCCTGCACTTCTTTTGTTGCTTTTCCTTGTCACACAACTGCCCTGCAGCCTCCCGGGCACTATCCATCTTCAGGTCGCCCTGTAATTAAGCCTACGAGATGGAACAGCTGGTAGGATTTTTAACTTGACCACTTTGGCTTGGCCGTTCCTTAGTTTTGGCCAGACAGTCAACGCCGCAAGTCTTCCTTTGTTCAACCCGAGAGGCAATATTCTGCTTCATCCCATCCCTGAACGGTGCAAAATGGGTCAGCGTCATGCCTCTGCTGAAATGCTCATGTACGAGAGCATGGAAGGAGCCCCCATATCTCCTGGCCTGGCCCTCTTCTCCTTGCTTCAATCTCTAGCCAGCTAAAGAAGCGAGAATCTTCTCTCTCATTAATTCTGGGATGCTCCGCTCCTACTCCGCTCCGCTCCTGCTCGTGGTAGGAAATGGGGCCATACTCACTTAACAACTGCCTTACTTAACAACAGAAATTTGGGGCTCAATTGTGGTGATAAGTCAAAGTCCACCTGTGCAAGACAACAGATCTTCTCCTTATTCTCCAGTCTCTTCCAGTTGTACCAGTGAATCTCAGAAGAATGCATACTCTCAGCTATCTACCCCACCTGGCTGGTTCCAGAAAACGCCCAGCTTGTGATCTATTCTTCATCGGCTACAAATAATTCATTCATTCCTGTGTCTCTCATGCACACAGATCCATGGGTCCACCTCTGCTCTCTCTGTCCTGACCTCATCCTGCTCATTATTGACCAAAGATAGCTAAGGGACCTGTGCAGATTTATCTTTAAATCTTCCAATGAACTTTCTGTTTCTATTGGAACAGACTTATCCATGGATGGAGCCTGAGTAAGCAAAGTCATGTTTTAATTAATGGCGTCTTTTTTTGGCCAAAAACACATGGAAGGAACAGCTGGACAGGATCACAATCATCACCTCAAGGTTCTGATCCCCCCCTTTTAAGGTGGAATTGTGAGGATCATAATATTGTTGTAATCTTTGGCCTTGATAAGTTTGTTTCATTTTTTTTAAAGCCACCCAGAAAAGAAGTCTTTTAATCTCTTTCCAGATTAAATAACACTTGTTATTTCTTCTGGGTTAATCTGACACTGGTTTTCCTTAGACCTTTGGTGGTCGGGGCTCAATCTGATGCAGCAGGAACTCAAAGTATTTTAGTAAATCCAAATAGTGGTTGGAAGAAGATTGGATGGTACTGGATCAGGCTAGTATTTCTGCTCCAGAACATAAGCCCTTTTCTAGACTAGGCTGGGGTTAAACGCCTATGGAGATTCTCAGCCATCCAGATCATGGTTGTCCCAAAAGTGGACTTTCTGTTTTTTCTTTGAAGATGTTTCGCTTCTCCTCCAAGACGTTTCTTTGATGAGATGCAAAACCTCTTCAAAGAAAAACTAGAAAGTCGAGTTGCCTCTTGGAAAAAGCGACTTTTGGACTTCTGAAGGTTAGTTTTGTAAACAATTCTTCTTCTTTTCATCAGGAGCAATGGATCTTCTACCCTACTTTGGTGCATAAGAATGACACTCAACACAGATGCGGTCATTTTTAGATAAAGCAACTTTTCCATTCTGAAGTTACTCATGTCTGGGATACATTATAAGCAAACTAAAACATAGCTTAACGTTTGCACATGGTTTTTTTGGGGGGGGGGAGACGGGACACTGATTATCCAGATGCATTTCTGACTTTTTTTATGGGAGAAGTCAACTGGCAACTTTGAAGCAACCTGAGAATAAGCACTCAAAACACACATCTGTAACCATCGCAACAGCCCAACAGAAGTATTATAATTCTGACACTGCAGACTGGGGAAGGGAAGCTGAGAGAAGTGGGGGTTTCACCTCATGGTCAGAGTTATGTGAGCCTGCAAGCACAATGCCACCACTAAATGTGTGCATGTCACAACGGGAGGCAGCTAAAAAAGAAAACCTCAACTGCACTCAGCAAATCCTTTGGCATCTGCAAAAAAAACCCAAAAACAGCGAAGGTCTGCACCAGAGCAAGCTTTTTTTCCCCTTCCAAAATAAATAAACGAAGCCCCACCCCTTTCCTAGAGCTCAAAAATATGCTGTTTGGAGTCCAACTACCAGATTTTATTAAAAGAATCGGCTTTTTTGAACAGCGGCTGACTTCCTTACATGCCACGATGGACCAACATTTCTTGCCACCATAGACTAATAAAGCTCTCCTCCTACAGGGTTAAGAGTCTGAAAGTCTTTTCTTCAGCATGACAAAACAACTAGACACAACTAGACAGTTTCTTCCCCCACAACATCACTCTGCTGAACACCTAATTCCCACAGCACTGTCTTAGGTCTATAGATATTTACCCAGGCAGTAGGCTGCATTGCTACTCAAGGTTGACTCAGCCTTCCATCCTTCCGAGGCGGGTCAAATGAGAACCCAGATTGTTGAGGGTAAGAGGCTGACTCTGTGAACCTCTTAGAGAGGGCTGGAAAGCACTTAAAGTGGTATATAAGTCTAAGTGCTATTGCTATTGCTATTATCCTTCTCATCTTTCTCATCTTCTAATCTTTCCTACTACCTTCTGCTATTGATATCTTATGATCATCACTTGTTATATCATGTTTAATGAATGTAACTGTGATTTATGATCATAAATATATCTACCTATCACTTTGTTGTGGATATATACACCGAGAGCTTATGCAGCGGACACAATTTCCTTGTGTGTCCAATCACACTTGTCCAATAAAGAATTCTGTTCTGTTTTGTTCTGCTTTGTTCTACTCAAGTTTCCATAATTGTCTGCAATAGCAGATAGAGTATTTTTTTACTTTGGAAGGTAGACCATTGCGCCCAAAAGGACCCTGTCACTCATCTGCTCATCTGTTTGGTTTGGGGCTTCTCTTGTGAAAACAGATCTTGCCCCAGCACATTCCTTCCTGGGTTATTCTGAGGCAACTGTTTTTCCCTCCTGGTGCACCTAATATCAATTTCTTTTGCAATTCCTACGGCAAGGAAATCTGCCTCCAAAGAAGAACACGGTGTATCTTTCCTCATCCGGGAGACTGATGAATTTGCAAAATTGGACAAACACGTCCTCACTTGATGCAGGAAAAATGGAAAGATGAACTCTGCACCACCAATGCTTATATACCGTAGCTTGACATGTGCAGGGTATGTGCAAAGACATCTGGAATTCTTCTCTTGTTTATCTAAGCCACGGGAATATTTATTCCCTCCCTTTTCTTTCTTTAAGAAGCCTTAAACAACTGTCCTCACACTCCCAGAAACTTTTTCCCTAAATGAAAAAAATAGACTAAGTAATAGACAAGCAGAACTAGTGAAAAGGACAAACAAGAAGCCAACAAAACAAATTTCTTGCCATTCCTGTTTTTCCACTTAAGCGCTCCAAAACCGTATTTGTTTTTAAATGGAATCTTGTAAAATATTCTGGGTCTCACCTACTGAAGAGGAAAGTTTTCAAACAAAACAATCAAAACAAACAAACAACTTTCGTAGTTCTGTGCCAGGTTTCAAAGCTCTCTTTTATTTCCATGGTGGATCTGCAAAGCAAGAAAGAGTGAAGAAGTTGCTTTTTTTCAATATTGGAAAACATTGCAAAGTATGTACGGTATGCCTTTTAGAGTTGGAGAAATAATTGGCATTTGTGAAGTCCCCAAGGAATAGATTAAATATATTTTCCCCCTCTAGGCATATCAAAAAAAAAAAGATGAGTTTCTTCTTAAAATTTCTTCATCTGGTTGAGAGAGGCTGGCTCTGTAGGCCTTCTGCACACCTAGCAGGAAGAGGTGTTGCACTCCGGATCCCATCATCCTCAGCCTGCAGGGCCATCAAGATTAAGAGGTATAATCTGCCCGGGAAGCATGAAATCACAGCAAGACAAAAATAGTCAGTGGTGTGTTTTTCCCAGCCTCGAGACTCTCTGGCTGGTCTCATTCATCATTGATCTCATTTATCACTGTCGTGACTCAAGACCTCCTGTTTCCACTTTCTGAGAATATTTCATAAGATGGCTGCGGTCTCCCCTGCGTTTCATCCAATCTTCTTTTGTTGTCTGGAGCTCCTGGCGGGACCCCGGTTCAGCTAAGGGGTGGGGCCGGTAGGGTTAATATTTTGCTCAGCGAAATTGTTTTTTTTTTTCTTCATCTCAGGCACGAGACAGCGTTCCTTCTTCTTCTTTTAATTCCCGGCACACAAACAAAGCATTCGTTTACATAATTTTCTTCTGACTTCTTCCTGGAAATTGTTGGTTGCAAAACAAATGTTGAAATTGGGAATCCAGATAGGGAGAAACGGGGATGGTGATGGGCCCATCTGGAATGTGGTGGGCTTGTGAGGTAGACAGTGTAAGAGTTCCAAATAGCATCCACAAGTAAATCAGAGGCAAATAATTGCTCAAAGTTCCAATTTACTAAGGGAGCCTTGTTGGCACATCTGGGAAAACCTGAATTTGAAAGCTTCCTGGTTTCCCCCACCCGGATGAAAGTTCAAGGTCTTGCCCCCCCCACACCCACAAGCCCACCATATGATCCAATCTCCCACTGCCATGCTGGCAGTTCCACCCATCCAGTTCTGGTCAGGTGCAGAGGTGCAAAGACAAAGGATGACCTTGGCTTTCTAGAAGGAATGTTGTTATGGCTACATATCATCTCATTCCTACAATCCCACTTCCCATTTTCCCACCATAGAAAATGCATAGCAGAATAATGGAAAGTGGGGCAGGCCAAAGGTCCAAAGAAAAAGATGGCTGCAGGCCTGACAGACAGACCAAAAGCTGTCTTGAGCATGCTGAGAGGAACAAGGCCTACCAGCAGACACCCTTCTCAAAAAAAAGGCCACGTAAGGGAAGCTGGAAAAAAGAAAAATAAGTACCCCAAGAAGCCCAATGGAAGACAGGGATGGCCCCAGACCTCAAAAAAACCTCTGAAGACCTCCCAGGGCCCATTTAAGCAGAAGCAGACTGATGAGGCTACCAAACAAGAAAGGCAATCCAGAGCAATCTTGGCCTTGATGCTGAATCACAGAGCAAGAGTATCCAGAGTTGTGAAGGAGTCAGGAAAGACAATATGGCTCCAGAACCATGCGATGTGCATCAGTGGTAGGATTCAATTTTTTTTACTACTGGTTCTGTGGGCATGGCTTGGTGGGTGTGATGTGGCTTGATGGGCGTGGCTTGATGGGCATGGCGTGGCTTGATGGGCATGGCATGGTGGGCATGGCTTGGCTTGATGGGCGTGGCTTGGTGGGTATGGCATGGGAAGGATACTGCAAAATCCCCATTCCCACCCAATCAGCTGGGACTCGGGAGGCAGAGAATAGATGGGCGGGGCCAGCCAGAGGTAGTATTTACCAGTTCTCCGAACTACTCAAAATTTCTGCTACTGATTCTCCAGAACCGGTCAGAACCTGCTGAATCCCACCTCTGTTGTGCATGTTAAAAGGGGGCGGGACTTTGCTTGTATCATTACAACCGTCATCATGATTTTTTTGACCCACAATGCTGGCTGAAAATCAAGGAGGCCAATGGATCCTTCCAGACTCTTCCCTCCTTATGCCTCAACATGCAACCAGATCCCACCACTCCAATTAAAATACAATATTTTTTAAAAAACAAAGGAGAAATAACATGCCACAAGACAACAACAGGTTGATACGAGCCCTCAGAGTATGAAAAGAAGGAAAGTTCCTGACTGCTTCCAAAGAAAAGACTGAATTGCATCAGCTTCCTAGTTCCACAAAGGTCTTTAAAACATTCTAGGAAAGAGACCAGATTGGAAGGAAGGGCTTCCCTTGGCCATCTGCCAGGTCAGAGTTAATTAAAAATCCTTATAAAAAAATCTGGCAGTATAAGAAGGATCTGTATCTTCCTCCTTTGTCTTAGGCCAGTCATGACCTATCCTTTTTGTCATCACGTGCCGAAAGCGTGCGCGCATGCATGACAGTGCACACATGCATGCCAAAACCCATAATGCAATACAGGCACAACTCCCCCCCGTGCACCTCTGCACATGTGCACATCACACACACACCGTGCCCCATTTTGGGCCCAGTAGGCCTCCCCAAAGCCTCCTGGGACCAAAAATGGGCTGCAGGAGGGCCCACTGGATGCCCCTGCTCCCTGCACATGTGCACGCGCCCCCCTCGCCCCCCCCACTGGTGCGCATGTCTCCCGCATGTGCCCTGCCCCCACACACGTGTGGCAGAAACCCAAAAATCAGCTGGCCGGTGGGAGACATGCACGTATACACGGTGGAGCTGAGCTGGGGCGACAGCTCGGGTGCCCGCAGAGAGGGCTCCCTACGCCACAGGTTGGCCGTCACAGTCTTAGGCCAAACCTGGCTCAGGAATTCTGAGAGTTGAAGCCTCAAAGTTGCCAAGTTTGGAAACCGCAATCTTAGGCGAAGAGAACGGAGCTCTGACTCTCTAATCTGGTTGTAATCCTGGTTCTCCTTCCCTGGCACAAAACCTCAGAGCAAGGAGGCATCGTCTTCACTGGCCCAAGACCCCTTGGGGTTCTCCAAAGGCCTCGCTGGGTGCTGCGGGTTTTAAAAAGGATGGGAGAACCAAGCAACTACTTCAGTGGAAATGGAATGCAATTAATTAATATATGGTGCATGTTGCTAAGCAATCCCTCTTCAACTTTGATTGACTTCAAAAAACATCAAAGAAGAGTTGACTTGATAAGTTGGGTTGGTTGCTTTCTTTCTTTCCTTCCTTCCTCTTTCTTTCTCTCTTTCCTTCCTTTCTTTTCCTTCCTTCCTTCCTCTTACTTTCCTCTTTCTTTCTCTCTCTCTTTCCTTCCTTCCTCTTCTTCCTTCCTTCCTCCCTTCTTCTTTCTTTCTTTCCTATTTCTTTCTCTTTCTTTCTTTCCTCTTTCTTTCTCTCTTTCCTTCTTTCCTTCCTCTTCTTCCTTCCTTCCTCTTTATATCTTCCTTCTTCTTTCTTTCTTTCTTTCTTTCTTTCATTCTTTCCTTCCTTCCTTCCTTTCTCTCCTTCCTTCCTTCCTCTGTCTTTCTTTCTCTTTCCTTCCTCCCTTCCTCCCTCTTTTCTTTCCTTTCTTCCTTCTTTTCTTCCTTTTTCTTTATTTCTCTCTCTCCCTCTCACATCCTCCCTCCCTCTCCCCTCCCTTCCTAACCAATTTATTGGTCAATTTTTAGCTTTACACTCCTGTCTTTATTTTGTACAACTCAGAGGAGTTTATATAATGCTCGTCTCTCTTATTTTCCCCACCACAACATCCCTGTGAAAAAGTGCTTTGCCCTGAGATAGTTACCCACTCAAAGTCCCCCGTTGGCTTTGATGCTTGAGGGAAAACTACGATGATGGGAAACTACTCATAATCCCACAACGGGAAGGGTTTGTTTAAAAAATAATCCTGGAAGAAGGACACAGCAATCACGGCTGTTGTGAAGAAGGAGAGATAAAGGTCTGGAGGGAATTTCCCGTCAAGCCTCCATCGATGGCCGTCTTTCCACCAGGAGGGCCCCTGGGGTTGGCCGAGAGCCACGATGGTGGGTGGGATGCTGTAAAGCTCCGCTCCTTTTGTACCTGCAGGCCAAGTTGATGGATGCACAAAGGGGCAGGGTGTTGACTGCGTGGGTGTGGCTCCTGCACTTAGCTATTCTTGGATGATCCCGAACAAGCCAAGCCAAACTGAGTTGGGCAAGATTAGGATTTGGGAAGCTGACAACCAGGAAATTGCGAAGCTATAGGCTAGTCTGGCAAGCAAAAGGGAAAAGAAATCCAGAAAAAAAAAAATCAAAGAACCCTTTAACTTCCAGGCGGGTGCCAGGAGAAGTTGCATGAAATGCTCAGGAAGCCCTCCAGGGCCTTGCGTCGAAGGAGACGCTGAACATTTTTGCACCTTCCCTACTTAGACAAACTCCCTAGCTAAAGAAATCAGGGCAAGATCTGGAGGCTCTGGAGGGATGAATTATTGGAGAAGCCATAGGGTAGATAGAAAAACCAAAAGGACGCATATAAACTGGGTGAAACCAGGCTTAATAGCAGTGACTGTGAGAGGGATCTTGGAGTCTTAGTGGACAACCAACTAAATAGAAGCCAGCAGTGTGCAGCAGCAGCAGCCAAAAAGCCAATGCAATCCTAACTTGCATTCATAGAGGGATACAATCAAGATCAGGGGAGGTATTAATACCACTCTATAAACCCTTAGTAAGACCACACCTAGAGTACTGCACCCAGTTTTGGTCACCGTACACTATAAAAAAGAAACTGAGACTCTAGAAAGAGTGCAGAGAAGAGCAACCAGGATGATGAGGGGACTGGAGGCTAAAACATACGATGAACCGTTGCAGGAACTGGGCCTGGCTAGTCTAGGGAAGAGAAGGACCAGGGGAGATATGAGAGCAACTTTCCAATATTTGAGGGGCTGCTACAGAGGGTCTCCTGCTTGGGCAGGGGGTTGGACTAGATGACCTATAAGGTCCCTTCCAACTCTGTTAATCTGTTACTCTGATACAGCTGGGTCGTTGCTCTGCCAATGGGAGGTGCATTGAAAAGACAGAAATCATGGAAGGCGTCTCAAGAAAATGGAGGCGCCTCCACAGCTGGAGAAGGTGCCCCACCGCTAACTGTCCGGAGCCTGGAAGGGATCCCCGAAGCATCAAGTGGACAGCAGCCTCAGGAGACCCAACCTCTAGGAGACGCATCACTTTCTCGACCTCAGGGACAGAGCCATGGTGCAAAGGGGGTGGAAAGGGGGTGGGGTCCTCCTTTTAAAGGTTTACATTCCAGCTTCTGTGTGTTTCCGACCCTCACATGTCATGGTCCAAGGGCCTTAAGAAACAGCCACAACCCCCCCCCCCCCCATGTACAAAGGCGGAATGGCTGAGGGCTGGAAGGCTGAGAGAGACCGGATTTTTGTCGATCCTGGAAGATGAGAGACTCTATAAACCCTTTTCTACCCAAATAAACCTCCAAAAGCTCCCCAGCCCCTGATCTCTCCAAGGGGTTGAAAAAAGTCAAGAGGGTTTCTGTCCCTGCAGGATGGAAGCCTTTTTCAGATCCACCCACAAATCCCCCTGTGGACACCTGGGTTATCCATGCAATTGTAGGGATTTTTTTTCTGTTTGCACCTGAAGGAAATGAAAGCCAGACACGCCTTTCCTGGCTCTTTGCTCTGTGATTTGTCTTTTCTTTCTTTCTTTCTTTCTTTCTTTCTTTCTTTCTTTCTTTCTTTCTTTCTTTTTCTTCTTCCATCCTTCTTTCTCCCTTCTTTCTTTTTCTTCCATCTATCCATCTTTCCTTCCTTCCTTCCTTTTTCTTCTTTCTTTCTTTTCATCCATCCATCTTTCCTTCCTTCCTTTCTTTTCTTTCTTTCTTTCTTTCTTTCTTTTTCTTTCTTTCTCTTTCCTTCCTTCCTTTGTTCCTTTCTTTTTCTTTCTTTTTCTTCTTCCATCCTTCTTTCTCCCTTCTTTCTTTCTTTTTCTTCCATCTATCCATCTTTCCTTCCTTCCTTTCTTTTTCTTTCTTTCTTTTTCTTCTTTCTTTCCTTCTTTTTCTTCTTTCTTCTTTCTTTCTTTCTTTCTTTCTTTCTTTCTTTCTTTCTTTCTTTCTTTCTTCTTTCTTTCTTTCTTTCTTTCTTCTTTCTTTCTTTCTTTCTTTTCATCCATCCATCCATCTTTCCTTCCTTCCTTCCTTTTTCTTCTTTTTTTCTTTTCATCCATCCATCTTTCCTTCCTTCCTTCCTTTCTTTTCTTTCTTTCTTTCTTTCTTTTTCTTTCTTTCTCTTTCCTTCCTTCCTTTGTTCCTTTCTTTTTCTTTCTTTTTCTTCTTCCATCCTTCTTTCTCCCTTCTTTCTTTCTTTTTCTTCCATCTATCCATCTTTCCTTCCTTCCTTTCTTTTTCTTTCTTTCTTTTTCTTCTTTCTTTCTTTCTTTCTTTCTTTCTTTCTTCTTTCTTTCTTTCTTTCTTTTCATCCATCCATCCATCTTTCCTTCCTTCCTTCCTTTTTCTTCTTTTTTTCTTTTCATCCATCCATCTTTCCTTCCTTCCTTTCTTTTCTTTCTTTCTTTCTTTCTTTCTTTTTCTTTCTTTCTCTTTCCTTCCTTCCTTTGTTCCTTTCTTTTTCTTTCTTTTTCTTCTTCCATCCTTCTTTCTCCCTTCTTTCTTTCTTTTTCTTCCATCTATCCATCTTTCCTTCCTTCCTTTCTTTTTCTTTCTTTCTTTTTCTTTTTTCTTTCCTTCTTTTTCTTCTTTCTTCTTTCTTTCTTTCTTTCTTTCTTTCTTCTTTCTTTCTTCTTTCTTTCTTTCACATAGTTGATTTGGTGCAGGGGATACCTATAGGAGGACAGGGCTTTGAATGGCTGAATTTCCTGGCCTTCCTTGTTCTGCAGCTTTCGGTCCAAGAGAATTGCCAGCGGCCTCCAAAGAGTCTCTTGGAAATCTTCACTCTCTCCAGAAATGTTTGCTTATTCTGGCCCCAAAATGCTTCTGAGTCTCATTAGAGAGAGGAGAGAATATTCCTTCCAAGAAAAGTCCCTTTAAAAAAAAAAGGAACCTATTTTGCGGTGAGGCAAGAACGCAGAGAGAAGGAGCGACTGGTGCCTTCCCTCCGCCCCAAAGCCAGACCAAATCGCCTGCTGGAAAGGGCAGCAAATGAGGAATGAGCATTTGGCTGATGCTCTAATGAAAACCATGCCCCGAATCGTGCTGAAGCAGCCCAGTTCGCATAGCAGCAGCATCAAATGTGCTCCGGATGCCAAAGTTACTGACGAAGCTGCTTCCTTGCTGGGTTGGAGAGGAAGAGGAGAAGGAGGAGCAGGAAAAGAGAGAGGACTCCCTTATGGAGTTTGCTTCTCCTAGGAGAAAGATAATGTTTCTGGATCCTTCTGCCTTGGCCGAGGGTTTGAACTAGAGGTGGGGAACGATGGCCCCTTGACAACCTGTGGACTTTGATTCCCAGAATTCCTGAGCAGGCCAGAATTCTGGGAGTCGTAAAGAGGCCATTGTCCCCTCCCCTGGTTTAATCGGACAGTCTCGTGTTGGCTCTGCTTCCAGCCAAAGGGTAATTGCAAATAAAGCCCATGAAGAAATGAGACATTTTCCTGGCTGAAAATGGAATAAAAAAGAGACTTCTGGGGACTTCTGGGAGTTGAAGCCTACACATCTTACATTTGGCAAATTTGGGAAACACAGAAGTAGCCTTGCTGGACTTGGTGTTCAAAATACCCTCCTGATCACCACCACGTTGGTGGGGACGATGGGAGTTGTTCACTATCCCCAAGAAGGGCAAGTTGAGGGCTCCTAGCTCAGGCATGACTCCTTCTGGAGACCTTCTCAAGAACCCCCCATCAAGGGGCGTTAAAGAAGCTGGTTAGATGACCAAAATGGCCGACCGTAGCTCCTACAATTAGTCAAAGGTCATCAGTGATTCTTCTTCTTGTGCCGTCATCCGTCATCGGACATTGGTGATCATGTTTGTGATCCTATTAGATACTATTAGTCCCTTAGATTTTGAAGCCATGATGTTCTTCTTCTGCCTGGACCTCCTTTGCCTTCAATCTTTCTCTGGAGGATTAAGTGAAGAATGCCCTATTTTTCCGAGTGTCGTATCACATGTCCAAAATATTCCAACTTTCACTTTTTTATGGTTTTGATTATTTCCCTTGGCTTTCCCAGGTGGCTTATCACCTCCATCTTTCTGATTTTGTCAACCCAGCTTATATGTAACAACTGCCTGTCAATCCACATTTCAAAGTCTTCTCGTCTCTTGAAGTGGCTTTTTTGTCCGAGACCAACTCTCCACTCCGTAAAGCAGGATAGAAAAGATGTAGCCTCGGACAAGCCTCATTTTCAGTCTTAGACTTATGTCGTGACTGCAGAAGACCTTTTCCATTCTGAAGAATGCTGATCGAGCTTTCTCTATCCTTTACTTCAGGGGTCGTGTCTCTGCTTCATGTAAATGAGAACCGAGGTACGTGATCCTTTCAACTTTTTTGAAGAGATACAATACAATAGCAGAGTTGGAAGGGACCTTGGAGGTCTTCTAGTCCAACCCCTTGCCTAGGCAGGAAACCCTATACCACTTCAGACAAATGGTTATCCAACATCTTCTTAAAGACTTCCAGTGTTGGGGCATTCACAACTTCTGGAGGCAAGCTGTTCCACTGATTAATTGTTCTAACTGTCAGGAAATTTCTCCTCAGTTCTAAGTTGCTTCTCTCCTTGATTAGTTTCCACCCATTGCTTCTTGTTCTACCCTCAGGTGCCTTGGAGAATAGTTTGACTCCCCCTTCTTTGTGGCAACCCCTGAGATATTGGAACACTGCTATCATGTCTCCCCTAGTCCTTCTTTTCATTAAACTAGACATATCCAGTTCCTGCAAGCGTTCTTCATATGTTTTAGTCTCCAGTCCCCTAATCATCTTTGTTGCTCTTCTCTGCACTCTTTCTAGAGTCTCCACATCTTTTTTACATCGTGGCGACCAGAACTGAATGCAGTATTCCAAGTGTGGCCTTACCAAGGCATTATAAAGTGGTATTAACACTTCACGTGATCTTGATTCTATCCCTCTGTTGATGCAGCCTAGAACTGTGTTGGCTTTTTTGGCCACATATTTAAATGGTTGTGCACTAGAACTCCAAGATCCCTCTCACAGTTACTACTACTGAGCAAGGTATCATCTATACTGTGCATTCCTAAATGTAGAACCTTACTCTTTTTACCATTGAATTTCATTTTATTAGATAGTGCCCAATGTTCAAGTTTGTCAAGATCCTTCTGTATCTTAAGCCTATCTTCTGGAGTGTTGGCTATTCCTGCCAGCTTGGTGTCATCTGCAAATTTGATAAGTTCCCCATTTATTCCCTCATCCAAATCATTGATGAAGATGTTGATTTTATTCATTATCTGGGTGGAGATGGAAGCAGGGTGGGTTCCTACTGGCGTTGGTACCGATTCACTTTGTGTGCGCTTTGCGTGCGCAGTTCACTGTAAATTGTTCTGCACATGTGCGAAGACCATGAAAAACTTATACAAAACATGCTGGCAACAGCAGCAGAGACCGGGAAACTAGTTTGGGAGCGTGGGCAGCCTGGGTTGCTTCCTTCCTTCCTTCTTTTTCTTTCTTTCTTTTTCTTCTTCCTTCCTTTTTTCTCTTCTTTCTTTCTTTCTTCTTTTCTTTCTTTCTTTTTCTTTTTCTTCATTCCTTCCTTCTTTCTCTTTCTTTCTTCTTCTGTTTTTCTTTCTTCTTTTCTTTCTCTTCTTCCTTCCATCCATCTTTTCTTCCTTCCTTCTTCTTTTTCTTTCTTTTTCTTTTTTTTCTTTTTTTCTTTCTTTCTCTTTCTCTCTTTCCTTCCTTCCTTCCTTCCTTCCTTCCTTCCTTCCTTCTTTCCTTCCTTCTTCTGTTCACTGTACGTTGTTCTGTGCATGCACGAAGACCTGAAAAACTAATAAAAAACATGCTGGCAATGACAGCGGAGACCGGGGGGAGACCGGGGGAACTGGTTCGGGGGCTTGGCCAACCTGGGATGCTGCCAGTTCTGCAACCCAGGCCAAACTACCACTACTGGTTCGCTCAAACCCACGCAAAGCGGTAGAAACCTCTGAAGCAACCTCATGGGAACATGGCAGAAAAAAAGGGGTTTGCTAAGACATGTTTAGGCCACAGTTAGGAAAAGGCCACCGTTCGTTTCCCCTTATTGGCGTTTGGTGGGAAGTCAGAATTCTCTTGCCCAGGATGCGCGTCCTCCAGAAATTGGATGCCAATGTTTCTCTTGGAAGTTATACCTCCTGGAGCCCAGCCAGGTGTTTTGGGCAGTGTGGTTGCGTAGTTATATAGAAGCAACTACATTTTCTGATTTCCTTTTTGTTTCTTTTCAACAGTTGAGGTTTACGCTGGGTTCCCACAAATCTTTCTATTTCTCCAGCTGTTTGGGGCAAAGGAGGCGTTATCTTCCTGAGGGGAAACTTTGCAGAATTGGAAGAGTCTTTCAAAAGGTAGAGCACTATCGATCTCAAAATCTCCTGAGGTTCCAAACAGGGAAAATATTGAGCATGAGTTCTGGGAGGCTGGTTTTAGCTATCCTCCATATTATCCCTCTTGGTGTTCTGCAGATGTGCGGAAACTTCATTTCCCACAATCCTTTGCCATAAAATAAAACTAACTTGGAGAAGCCTGCTTCAGAGTAATTCAATTCAGCAAGTAAACTCTTGATAGAAAGATCCATAAAATTGGGAAATACTTCTGATTGCTGACTCAGCAACATCTTTCTTCATTGTGATCAGCACTTTTTGGTCTCCAGATACGAAGGGGCTTCGGAACTTCCTTTGCCCTCCCATCCGTCTTCTGAAACTGCACTGTGTATAAATCAGGAGCGAAACTCAGCAGGTTCTGGAGAACCGGTAGCAGAAATTTTGAGTAGTTCGGAGAACTGACAAATACAACCTCTGGCTGGCCCCAGAGTGGGGAGGGGATGGGGATTTTGCAGTATCCTTCTGAGGGGCTCCCTCAAAGAAGAGGGAGTCAAGCTATTCTCCAAAGCCCCTAAAGACAGGACAAGAAGCAACGGGTGGAAACTAATCAAGGAGAGAAGCAACTTAGAACTAAGGAGAAATTTCCTGAGAACAATGAATCAGTGGAACAGAAGTTGCCTCCAGAAGTTGTGAATGCTCCAATGCTGGAAGTTTTGAAGAAGAGGTTGGATAACCATTTGTCTGAAATGATATAGTGCTTTCTACTAAGCAGGGGGTTGGACTAGAAGACCTCCAAAGTGCCTTCCAACTCTGTTGTTCTATTCTAAGCTGTTCTCCTGGGCATTCATTGTCCCTACTGCCTGCCTCACAGAAAGGCACCATAAAATCCTAGGGCTGGAAGTGACCTCAGAGGTCTTCTAGTCCACCTCTGTCCTCTGAGGTTTGTGTGGTGAAGAAGAGTTGTGAGAATTTTGTTCTCTAGACAGAAAAAATGAAGGAAGAAAAATATTGTGCAATGTCCTGATGTTGGAATGATTGTGAGAATGGTGGGTTTCAGGAGGAAGAAGATGTAGAAGAAAGAGGAGGAGGAGGAGGAAGAGACAACACTTTCGGGGATAAAGGATAAAGCAGAATTGTGGCCCAGAACTGTTGGGTAGGTTCATCTGAGTAAAGATGTGTGAGAGCAATGTGAGATTCGGCACGACAGGGCTGGGGAAAAAGTGCTTACATTTGGAAGAATCTCTCCTAAAACTCCTAAGTTACCTCTCTTAACGTTTCCCTTTTATTTTTAATTCAAAATATTCCTGTTGGGCTCTTGGCTTCTTTGATCTACCTAGAGTTGCAGTTTTTGCCTTTGTTTTTTTTTCTTTGTGGCCTTTTTGTGGCTTCTCTATCCATTTCTACGCTTCAGCAAAATCGCTCCTTTTTTCCCCACAAGGATGGCAGTTTTCATGGGTAAATGTCACCACCGGAAAAACTTCCTTTGGGATCTGGTTTTCCCCGAGTGTTACTCAAGGTTCAAACTTGGCTTGTTTCAGTGCTCTGCTGAGACCGGAGTTTTTCCCCAGAGGTCTCATGGGCATTCCAGTGGTCACCGGTTTTGGTTTATGTTTCTTTACATTTTGCTACTATAGTTCTTGCATGTTGCATGAGCTACGACCTGTAAAATGGAGTCAGGTGCTGAGCCACATGGGCAGTCTGTACTCCTACATGCCTTCCCAGGTTTTTTGCATTCTTTTGATCCATCCAGATCTAGAACCAAACAGTATCCGAGCACTGACAGAGAACAGCATCAGAAAAATATGGATTAACAGATTAACAGAGTTGGAAGGGACCATCTAGTCCAACCCCTCCATCCCAAGCAGGACACCCTACGCCATTTCTGACAGATGGCAGTCCAGTCTCTTCTTGAAAGCCTCCAGGGATGAAGCTCCTACAACCTCCGAAGGCAACTTCTGTTCCATGGGTTGATTGTTCTCACTATCAGAAAATGTCTCCTTATTTCCAGGTTGAATCTCTTCTTGGTCAGTTTCCATCCATTGTTCCTTGTCTGGCCTTCGGGTGCTTTGGAAAACAGCTTGAACCCTCCTCCTCTCTGTGGCAGCCCCTCAAGTATTGAAAGGCTGCTCTCCTGTCTCCCCTGGTCCTTCTCTTCACTAGAGTAACCATGCCCAGTTTCTGCAACCGTTCTTCATGTGTTTTAGCCTCCAGTCCCCTCATCATCCTGGTTGCTCTTTTCTGCCCTCTTTCTAAAGAGTCTCCACATCTTTTTTATAGTCTAGTGACCAAACTGGATGCAATACCAATTGATGCTCAGCTTCCTCTCATAGGCATTGTTTGCAAGCAGGATGATGTCCTCATTGCTGGACTCCTGCAACACCTTCAATGAGGTGTTATCTTTGGAGCATGCTGGAAGCTGTAAAACACGGGGATGGCCATGAAGGGACTAGGAAACGAATGGAAAAGAGAGAAGATCTAAGCCGTCAAGAGATGAAGGACTGAGTAGATTCAGGGCTGCTAATCTCATAAATCGCAACTCAGCTCATGTGGAGAAAAATCCACAAAGAAGCATTTCAAGCCATTCAAAAGTCTCCACCTTCATGATCTCACTATAAATGAGGGATGGACACTCCTTGAGCGGTTTCCAAGATTCTGGTTTGTATCTAGACACGCATTAAAGATACCTCCCTGAAATGGGTGTAGTTCTTGGTCTTGCCAGCTGCAGGAAGCTTCCCCATGAGTAGCCTGCCAGTGGGTCAATCCCACCAACATAAAATAGCCCCTGATTGAGAGTAGTTGGCTCTAGTGTCCAATCCAAAAGGTGGCTCTTATCTTTCAGTGTTATGTAAACAACGTTGGGATGGGCAAGAACATCCAGGCCTTAAGAAAGGACATCTGGGAATCTCTCCCTGCTTTGGGATGGCCTCCACGGTGTGAATTCTTTCTTCCATGAAGGTTCACATAATTCTATCTCTCCTATTTTTTTAAGCAAAGTTTTTATTTTTTGTTACATATTTTAACTTCTTTTGTAAACTAAGAGTTGTCCAGGTTTCCCCCCTTAACTTCTTCTCAAATGCATAGTTCATTTTACATCATATTTCCATTTTCAATTTCAGCCATATTATTTCCTTTCCATATTTTCCATCTTAAGTTTAATTTCTTCTTTATCGATAAACAATATCATTATTTGCCCCGCCAAATTAATCAAATTTGACATTTCATTTCCATCTTTCTATTTTATTATAGATAACCTATATCCTCAAACTTAATTTTGCATCATAAACATTTCACTTTGTTAATTATCCACAATTAATAGTATTAATCTATTTCCCCCACATTGCATTAGCTATATGCCATTGGGAATATTTCGTATTTCATTCTATTCTACTAGTTACTCCTTGTATTTGGAAAGCAAGTTGAAACTTTTCGATTCCATCAAAATCCCACCAAGAGTTGGTTGTGTAAGAAAATAAAATGGTGATGAAGATCTGACTTCATTGCCCACATATTCGAGTGACGTACTTATGAGGTCATGGTACACTTGCTATAAGTGCCACAGCTGTATTCTCACAACTGCTGTGAAAGGTTTAAATCAGGGTTGTCCAAACTTGGGAACTTGAAGATTTGTGGACTTCAACTCCCAGAATTCCCCAGCCAGCATAATTTACTCTCTTGCAATCCCTTCCTCTGCAATCTCTCCACTTAGATCAGAGGTCTTCAAACTTGGCCACTTGAAGACTTGTGGACTTCAACTCACAGAATTCTCCAGCCAGCCATGCTGGCTGGGGAATTCTGGGAGTTGAAACCCAAAAGTCTTCAAGTGGCCAAGTTTGGACACCCCTGGTCTAAATGCATTTCAGAAGCCATGGAGGGACAGTCGTGAAGCTGCTGTGAGTTCACAACTCTCTAGTGTGCTTTTGCCATCTCTTCTGGTAAGGTGGGTGGGTTATGAACCTGTTTCTTCCGATGCCATCACCAAGCGCACAGGATACATTGGCATATCTTAAGAGTCAACCTACAGTATTTGCAGAATTGGGCCTGATCCCTTCCATTATGCACCAGAACATGTCTGGAGAAAGCTGCTTATTCACCGTTTGCTATTTTCTATTATTATTCTGGTGTATTTCTGTACTATTGTCATAGCTGCTGTGGTAATTTTTAGGCCTGGAGAATTCTTGGAGTTGAAGTCGACACATCTTAAACTTGCTGAGATTGAGAGACTCTCGTCCTAAACTTTAACTGAACAACTGAATTTGGATGCCAGATTAAAAACATGGGTTTTTTAGGGAATACCCTGCTGATTTGCATTTCCCTTTTTTTTCTGTTTCCTTGAACAAATCAAGCCTTAAGCTTAGGCACTGCAGTAACAGAAGAGCGGTTCACCTCCCTCAGATGGACATGTTGTACGAATACCTGAATGATGTTTTATTCACCTTGGTTTAGAAAGCTCTGTGTTGTGTGAATCCAGCCCAATAGAAGCAAAGGGCAAAAAGATATGGAAAAAGACAAATCTCTCCATGTCCTCAAAGGTCCATGGAGGCTCTCAGTCATCCAGGCCCTGGTTGTCCCAAAGGTGCTTTTTTCAAGAGGCAACTGGACTTTCTGTTTCTTCTTTGAAGAAGTTTTGCTTCTCATCCAAGAAACTTCTTCAGTTCAGGTCAATTGAAGAAGCTTCTTGGATGAGAAGCAAAATGTCTTCAAAGAAAAACCAGAAAGTCCAGTTGCCTCTTCTAAAAGCATCTTTGGGATGTCCATGTCCTTGTTCACAAGTGCAACAAGGGAGAAGGCAGCTGAGCTTAACCCTGACACTTCCATCATCATCAGTGGTCAACTGATGAGCTTGAGGGGATCATAGGGTACAGGCAGAAAAACCAAGACGATGTCTCCAACAGTGAGACTGAAGCTCTACCCATTCTTAGGTGTGTCTCATGGGGAACACCATAGCCACTTCCATCTTGCCTTCTTTTGACCATATCCTGAAGATAACTCTGGATTCGTACCAACCTTCTCCTCTGGGTCAAGGACACTTGAATGAACTTGGTCAGGCAAAGCTGAGCTACACATTCCTTCCTTCCGTGAGGATTTTTAGTCAATGCCGCAAGCGCCACACCAATGAAGAATGCAACACAACTATTATTAGGACTGGAATCATCCTCATCACAACCATCCTCATCATCACCACCCTCATGTTGGTGATGGTACCAGTTTTGCTTTCATCATCCTTAATTTGACCGAGCACAGGTACGAACCTACCTTAGGACGTACCTTGTGGCATTAAGAGCGGCCAAACGTCGACATTGTGCCGCTCTTATTGCGTCCGCAGATAACCGCCCTGCCGCCCTGTTCCGGGTGACCCGCTCCCTTCTGTTTCAGAGGCCACGGGAAGCCCCCCTACAGGGCAGGGCAGAGGAATTTGGGAAATATCTGCAGGATAAAGTCGCTCAAATCCGGAGGGAATGGGTCCCTTTCAGTGGTCCAGTGGAGACGCCAGAGGCGAGTCTTGAGAGACCATTCTGGGAGGAGTTTGACTCGGTTGCCATCGAGGATTTGGACAGGTTACGTGGACGTCTGCGACCTACCACATGTTTATTGGACCCGTGTCCCTCCTGGCTTGTACTGGCATCCTGGGAGGTTACACGCGACTGGCTCCTGGGCTTGGTGAATGCTTCGTTGGGCGAGGGGTCTCTGCCGGCCGCCTTGAAAGAGGCGGTTGTGAGACCCTTACTCAAGAAGCCTTCCCTGGACCCAACGGAGCTAGCTAATTATCGTCCGGTCTCCAACCTTCCCTTCTTAGCGAAGGTTGTAGAGAGTGTGGTGGCCCAACATTTTCCACGTCACCTGGAGGAGAATGATTATCTAGACCCGCGCCAGTCCGGCTTCCGACCCGGGCACAGCACGGAGACGGCCTTGGTCGCGTTGGTTGATGATCTCTGGAGGGCCAGAGATAGGGGTTGTTCCTCTATTTTGGTCCTATTAGATCTCTCGGCGGCTTTCGATACCATCGACCATGGTATCCTGTTGCGCCGGCTGGAGGGGTTGGGAGTTAGGGGCACCGTTTTACAGTGGTTCGGCTCCTACCTCTCCGGCCGGACGCAACATGTGTTGGCAGGAGAGCAGAGATCGACCCTGAGCCCCCTCACTTGTGGGGTGCCACAGGGGTCGGTTCTCTCGCCAGTCCTGTTCAACACATATATGAAACCGCTGGGCGAGATCATCCGTGGCTTTGGGGTGGGATACCATCTGTATGCTGATGACACTCAGCTATACATTTCCACCCCGAACCACCCCAACGAGGCCGTCGAAATGATGTCCCGGTGCCTGGAAGCCGTACGGGTCTGGATGGGTGACAACCGACTCAAACTCAACCCCTCCAAGACGGAGTGGCTGTGGCTTCCGGCTCCCCGGTTCAACCAATTACTTTCATCTCTGGCCATCGGGGGCGAGCAACTGGCCCCCATGGAGCGGGCGCGCAATTTGGGCGTCCTCTTGGATGCCCGGCTGTCCATGGATGACCATGTAACAGCCGTGGCAAGGGGGGCATTCCACCAGGTTCGCCTGGTGCGCCAATTGCGCCCCTTATTGGACCGGGATGCCTTACGCACAGTCACCCATGCACTGGTGATGTCTCGCCAGGACTACTGCAATGCTCTCTACATGGGGCTTCCCTTGAGATGCACTCTGAGACCGCGCGGGTGATTATGGGGAGGACTAGGTACTCCCATGTAACACCTCTCCTGCGCGAGCTGCACTGGCTTCCTGTGGTCTACCGGGTGCGTTTCAAGGTTTTGATTACGATCTTCAAAGCGCTCCATGGCACAGGACCTAGTTACCTGCGGGATCGCATCCTGCCCCATACATCCCTACGACCAATCCGCTCACACAGAGAGGGACTTATCCGGGTGCCGTCCGCTAAACAGTGTCGGGGGGCGACACCCAGGAGTAGGGCCTTCTCTGTGACGGGCCCAGCCCTGTGGAATGACCTCCCCCTTGACATCAGGATTACTTCCGATCTCCGCTCCTTCCGTGTAAAGCTCAAGACCCACCTTTTTCAATTATCTGGCCTGGCTCAACCGTAGTTTATCCTTTCCTCCTGACAGTCCTTTTAAATTTGTAATTTTATTATGGGGTATTTTTAATGGTTAATTTTATTATTATTATTGTGATATATGTAATTGTTACCTCCTCCGTGTATGTATATGTGTGTGTATGTGTATGTTTATATGTACTTATGTATGTTTTTATTGTACGCCGCCCCGAGTCCCTTGTGGAGAGGGAGTGGCTAACAAATTAAATTATTATTATTATTATTATTATTATTATTATTATTATTATTATTATTATTATTATGAAATCAATAAAGGTACATAAAATCATTAGATACACAGGGTTGATTGGTTGATGGGGCCTTAGGAGAACTTACTGAGCGTGACTGTCTCGTTGATTCTGAAGCTACAGAGGACTCGATCCACATTCCGTGCGTGTCGGAAGCCATTTCCTGTCACCACAACTTGGAAGGACTCTGAAAGTAAAGAGAAACCACTTATTTGAGAAGGGCAATAGAGGTTTTTTTAAAATTGATTGATTAGGTGCCAACAAGACATTTTGTTTTAGTCCTAGCAGCCATCGAGATATTTTTCATAATTTTAAAATAATTCCTGATTCATTAAAATTATAATTAAATGATAATGCAAGATGAAGGAACCCGTCTCAAGCATTTTATTTGTGGATTGCTTGGTTTTACTTCTTTGACTTGACTCCCAGCACTCTATTAACTGGGAAAATTAAGATAACAATGGAAGAGACGCTACGTAGCTCAGGGTTGGACTCCTTTGGTGATTTCTGAGCTTGGTAGTTTTCTTGCAGATGTTTTTTGAACATGAAGATGCTACCTGGCCTGGTAATGAAACATCTGCAAGCAAAGTAGTAAGGCAAGCTCAGAGAGCACCAAAAACTCCAGAATTAAGCTAACTTTCAATTTTTGGGTCAGTCATCTTAATTAAGATCCTGAGAATGTGGCAGAGTATATTTGGGCCCAAAGAGATGTTGGAACAAGACACATAATTAGTAGAGGCTCAACAGAAATGGAAGTCCTCACAAACGCTCCTGAAATTTATAACAGAATCATTTCTGAAAATGATGAAACATACAGCTGTAAATGACGTTTTTATACAGTCCATCTGTTTGCAGCTGTTTTCTTCTAGCATCACAGAAGGGCTCTGAGAGTAGAATTTGAGCAGTAACCAACAACAGAAAGAAAAAAAAAGGTGATAGTCTTAGGATACAATCTTATCTCATCCTAAAAAAGACAATTAAAACATTTGGAGGAAATTGGTGGAACATTTAATATTTTGTAAAACCTAGATCCAATATCATGCCTTTTAAAACATGTCAGTGGAAAAACTGGTCTGCAGACGAGAATTTGTTTATTACTCTTAAAAAAGAAATTGAATATTTGGGGGGAATTGGGAGAAACAACTACACAATACAGAACGTATGTGTGTGTGTGTGTGTGTGTGTGTGTGTGTGTGCACCATTTCAATTATATGTGGTCCAAGACTAATTTCGATTTAGGTTTTGGCCCCATGTGCTAATTGGTTGGAAGTTGAAGTCCGTACACTTGAAAGCTGCTGAGACATAAATGTGTGTATATACTGTATATTAGATATTAAATATTTTTACATATCTTTTATCTCTATTGATTCCATACAATACATCTTATATAGACATTTGATTCTCTTATATTTCTTATTTTGTACTATTTTTATATACAATCTTATTTCTTATTTTTTCCTCCCTTTATTGCTTTCCTATTTTTTACCTCTTTCCTCTAGCCATTTGTACCATAGATTCCATACTAAGTAGTACTCGGATTCCTCTTTTAGTTCTTTTGTGAGTCTCTCCATTTCGGCGCAACTCCTTTTAGAGTTGAGAGTACTTTTTAAAATCACGTTTTCTTCTGGGGGTGTGTTTTTGTTTTCCCAGTTCTGTGCATATGTGATTCTTGCTGGCGTGATGACATGTAGTATTACCGTGTTTCCCCAAAAATAAGACACGGTATTTTTTTCTTTTTACACACAAAATATGGCTTGGGCCTTATTATGAGGAGAGGGCTTATCGTTTTTGGTCGCTGGGCGGCTGCTCTCTTGCAAGGGGGCTCCCAAAGAGCCTCCGGGGCAAACGGCTGTGTTACGCTGTCGCAGCAGTGCAACATAGCAGCCATGAAGTGACCGCGCTCACCAGCAGCCAACCCCCTTTCCAGCCAGGCACAGCACCATTCACTGACCTTCGGGTATCGCCAAGCCACATGAGCGCCTGTTCGCCACTGCCTGGCTCTTGCAGTTTGGCGCCTTCGAAATGCCAGTGAAAGGCGCTCTGCACAGCTAGAGAGGGGGGTTGCACGAGCGGCTGTTCCGCTCCCGCGCCTCCCAGCCTCACGATGCCCTGGCCCAGCTTTCCCCGCAGAGCCAGAGCACCTCCACTCCTGCCGCCGCTGCCAAGCTGCGAGAGCCGGGTGGCGGTGAACAGGGGCTCATGTGGCTTGGTGATACCCCTAGGTCCGTGAATGGCGCTGTGCCCGGCTGGAAAGAGGGTTTGCTGGGTGGCGCTTGTGAGCGTGGTCGCTTCATGGCTGCTGTGGTGCACTACTGCACCCCTGAGGCTGTGCCCGAGTTTCAGGACAGGTCGTATTTTCGGGTAAACATGGTAGGTGTTTGGTTTTTTTCTCATAGTTCCCTATAATTATTCCTAGTAAGAATAGTTCCAGTTTTAATTCTGTTGGTTGTGTAATAATCTCTTCAAGCCAGTTTTTTTTAATTTTTGTCCAGTATTTTTTTTTTTTTGCAGATGAGCATCTGCCTTTCAGTCGGGGGGGGGGGGAGGGGGGGTTGAAGCACAAAAGGAAGCACCGAAGCCTCCAAATGCCCCTAATGATCTGTGGGATAAAAGGGACCAGAGCCACACCTTTTGAGCTGCTTCTGCAAGGAAGGAAAAGTCAGAAGCAGCAGAACTTCACCAAGAGTTCTCTAAACAGCTCCTGCCCTGCAGAAGGCAAACTTTGCCTGTGCAAGAGTGCTTAAAACGAAAGCGATCCGGGGAGCAAGCAAGGGTGACTTCCAATGCTTTGAAGTGGGGTGACCCTGCTTTCTGCTGAATCAACATTATCTCAGGTGCTCAAGAGCCACCGCCCACTCCCTGTCTGCCTAAATCCGTGGCCTGGGGGCCATGCGGGGGGGGGGGCGTCTCCTGCACTGTAGCTGCACAAAGCCTACGAGTTAACGCAGGAATCTCGGCTCTGCTCCAACCAAGGCTCCGGTTGCTTTCATCCCAAAGCCCCAAAGGTGCTTTATTTTTTCCAAGAGGCAGCTGGACTTTCTGTTTTTTTCTTTGAAGATGTTTCGCTTCTCACCCAAGAAGCTTCTTCAGGATTTATATTCCTTGCAGACAGCTGGTCATTTGCATCCTTTTAGAGAGTCGTTGAGACCACCTGGAGGTTTATCTGTGTCCTCAGGGTCACCTGAGTGGTGCAAATCTGGTGGGGTTCAAAGTATTTTACTACCGGTTCTGTGGGCGTGGCTTGGTGGGCGTGGGAGGGGAAGGATAGTGCAAAGTCCCCATTTCCTCCCAATCAGCTGGGACTCGGGAGGCAGAGAATAGATGGAGGCAGGGCCAGCCAGAGGTGATATTTACTGGTTCGCCAAACTACTCAAAATTTCCGCTACCGGTTCTCCTGAACGGGTCAGAACCTGCTGAATCCCACCTCTGGTGAAAATGGTTGTGGAGCCTTCTTGGAACTGCTGACAGTGCTGTAGACTGGAGATAGATGAGTCATATCCATCCCCCCCTTCCATTCTCCATCATCCAGTCAGAGCTGAAGAAGCTTCTTGGATGAGAAGCAAAACGTCTTCGAAGAAAAACCAGAAAGTCCACTTGCCTCTTTCCAGCCTGTTTTGGGGTAAAGGTGGAAATGAGTACAGAAGAAAAAGAAAATAAATAAATGCAGTTGGTACTGCTGAAAACCAGCATTTTTGCCACTGAATTTAGGCTGAGTGATATGAGTGAAGGTCACAATTGTGTGGAGTTGGAATGGATCTCTAGCAGAACAGCGAGCTGAGCTGGAAGGCGGAGTTAAGCATGTCACGAGTTTAGAGTTGTTGTGTTGCCACAAGAGACCCAAGTCCAGCCCCCCCCCCCCGCCCAATGAATTCCATTGACCCTTATCCAGTGCCAATTTACGTTTGACCATCCATTGACTAGATTATTCTGTCCAGGTAGAAATAATATACTTCTTTCTTTTTGCTTTGAACACAACAAACACTTCTGGTTATTTGCAACTGACAGGACCCCATGGTCATCTAGTCCAACCCAGGGGTGGGTTGCTGCCGGCATTACTGCTGGTTTGCAACCCGTGCACCACAGGCACGGTGCACTCGTGTGCACTATTCAATGTAAATTGTTCTTCGCACATGCGCACACCAATTTACGGTGAACTGGGCATGCGCAATCACTAAAATCCAAAATGGTGGCGCCCAAGCATCAGCGAGGGAACCGGTTCTGGGGCGTGGCAGGCCTGGGTCACTGCCGGTTCTGCGACCCAGGCCTGAATTCCAGTTTGAATTCCAACTGGCAGAAACACACCCCTAGTCCAACCCCCTGCAATATGCAAGAAAGCTAATTAAATCATCCCAAAAGGTGCATATTTAGTGCCTTGTTCAAATCCTCCAGCTCAATACCCGAGATCTATGTTCTACAGTTTGCCTAGGGGTTTTTTTGTACATTATTTGCAGTAAATTAAAAAGAATTGCGTTTTCTCCTCCAGCAGTACATCTATACATGCAACAAAGGATACCTTTTCTACTTAAACTCAGCAATTGAAATAATTATAGTAGTAGCTTGACTGTAACAAGATGCTTACCCAGACTGACTACAAACAACGGCACGACAAAGTAGCAACAAACAGAGCATTGCAATACTTGCAAGAAGTACCACTTGCCTGCAAGCAGGTGGGACCACTAAATAGATAAAGCAATAGAAAATGCAGAAGCTAAAGTGATGTGTGGGTCTTTAGAATTCATACAGTCAGCACCTGCCACATAACACCCCACACTTAAGAACTATTGATAAGAAAGAGATTAAAAAGTGAAGAATAGTGAATGTTGCAGTACCTGAAGATAGCAGAAGAGGAGAGAAAGAACTGGAGGAAATCACGAAATACAAAGACCTGTAAATAGAAGTAGAACAAGGGTGGTAAAAGAAAACCATTGTCGTAGGCCCCTTGGGTGCAATCCCAAAACAACTGGAGCACCACCTGAACACCATTGGTGTTGACAAAATCATCATTGGTCAATTGCAAAAGGCAGCTTGATTTGAAACAGCTTACATCCTGCAACGGTGCTGTACCTTGAACACTTTTCAACTATAACATCTGCCGATCCCAGGTCCTTGGGAAGGACTCACTCAGTAGGTGGACGGAAGTGCCAAATCCAGCCTAAACGTGGATATGGCTGACTGTCCATCCAACCAACATAACAACAACAACAACAACGCAGCAGCAGCAGAGGGATTACCAGCTTTGTATAAACTCAGGTCAATGTTCTAGCTTTCAATTGTAAAGTTTTGGCATCTGCACATTGGGGAAGAAAACCAGAAATCCAAGTAAAGGAACAAAGTAGATCAGAGGGGGCCTGGACTCTATGATACTTTAAAAATATATCAGGACCAGATAATTTAAAGGCACTTTCCCTTTTTTGGCAGCCTCTAGAGGTAGATTTCATCTCCCAGGGTTCACACAAGCAGAGACCACCAGGTGGAACTCCTTTCCCCAGATGTTCTGCCTGTTTGACAGATGTTTTCCTCACTGTTTACTGGCTCCCACTACAAATGCCATCTGTTGAATTTTGGGGATGTGGCTTCCCAGATTCTTTTAACCAGAGAAGCCCAAAGAGAATTTTCTGCTATTTTCCTCTGCTGTAGAGGTCCTGCTGAGAACTTAAGATCAAAAATCTATATGTGCACTGGAGTTTCAAAAATGCCTGTTGCAGCTTCTGCTTGTTCTGGATTCTTGAGGGTACAACAACAGCCTTCACCTGCTCTTTGGTATGTTTTTATTAAGTGGGTGTCAACTCTGAAGCTGACCTGACTGAGGCGACCTTGGAGGCTTCAAGGTTTGCCCCAATGGTGATGAGTGATAGGGAGGGGGGAATAGAGATAGCTGGGGTTTTGTAGCCAAAACAAAATAGTTTCCCCTGAGAACCAAGGACATTCTCACACCTGGTCAGAGGGAGGAGGAGCAAAGTTACCAGGCAACCAGACAGCACCTTGATTGGACCATGTGACTGATTGTTTGGGGAAGGGAGAAAAGCTTTTTACTTTTAATTAGGTGAAAACCGTGGGAACCTTTAGGGTCGGTTTTCACCCATCAGTGTCAACATGATAGATACAAATAAGCGGTTCTTTGAGGAACCTACTTGCCTTGGAGTTCTGTTTCTTATGGGTGTATTACTTGGACCCTGACAGTGGGGGCTTTAAGATTTTCATTCATCCAACGTATCTACTCAGTTCTACACTGAAAGTATCAGCTAGTTCCCAGCCGTGTCTCTTCTGTCGAGCAAGGAAATATCTCAATAATGAAATATCATTAAACACCTGAAGATAAAATAAAAACTGAGAACAATTGAACTCATAGCTTCGTTCATTAGTACATTGACCAACCCTTGGATGAGAACACCTTTTAATAAACAGAAGTCAGTTTTAGTCTGTGGTCTAAACCTTTAGTCTCTGTACAAGCGATCCTATGAATTGTGCTTTCCACATTTTGTAATGCAGTTCTGGAGTCAAACACCAGATGCCGAAGTTGTTAGATTGTGAATTTTAAGGCAGTCTTATTTTAGATTTAGAATTTTAGATGCAGGCTAAAATTGGATGGACCAGACTGATGATTACACCCCCCTCCCAATCAGCATGGACTGAACAAAGACAGCTTATCCATTGGTAGAATGTAAAATGGGTGGGTCAGCATTCTTCATTGCATAGCTGTGTCTGCAGACTTTTGAAAGCCTGGGGAATGAACCGAAGTGTGTTTCTCATCTAACATGTAAACTCACTCCCACTTATATCCAAAATAATTAGCAAACAATTGGCGGAGCCCATGAACTCTGAATAACTCAGTGATTCTGCAGGGCCTCATGGCTCTCCTTCTCCCCAGCGAGATGTTAGATGTTTAAATAAGCCAATGGGGACCCTGAAGGGGCAAAAGACAGCTGACTGGGGTGGATGCCAAGCTCTGTTTGCCAGCTGCTGTCCAGGGAGGCGAACTCTCTCCAAAATAAAACAGGTTCTTTTTTTCCCCAGTGAATCTATGCCAGAAACACGAGATCAGAATGTAGGAAAGAGAGAAAATAAGCAGTCGAGGTTTTTTTTGCAGGAGAAGCTGGAATAAGCCTGAAGTGCTGGCTAGAAGGTCTCTTCAACATTGATTTATCTCCTAGGAAGTCCACTTTGAAATCAAATTCAATCATTGGCTCATTTCCAGCTTGCTCCTGTTCCTACATCTAATGCTCCTCTAGAAAGCAGAAACGTTCGCCTCCATTGCAAATGTGGAGCTTCTCAGAGGACACGTGTTGAGTAGGTTGATGGGACCCTCTACTTCTCATAAAAGTATGAGATTTTCTGACAGTGAGAACAATCACTGGAAGCGCTTGCCTCCAGAAGTTGTGGGTGCTTCATCCTGGAGGTTTTCAAGAGGAGACCAAACACGGTCTTACATATTCCAAGCCATATTCCTGAATCCAGTTTATCCTTTTTGCTCCCAATCCTTTGGATGTGGAATCGGTGCCCCTATTCCCAATCCTGTTATACCTTCTGGCAGGGAAGCTAAAGTTTGAAAAGGGACAAAGCCAGGATGGAGGATGGTGAGATCTGTGTTAGATCGGGTAAAGGAAGACACAAAAGGCTAGCGATAACAGCTCTTTATTGAAGTACGTGCAAACATCCACTGAAGAGATGGTCGGCTGCTCCCCTTTTTAAATGGGAGCTGTCCAGCGTCTCAGCCAATCAGGTGCTCCTCTGTTCCCGCCGGCAACAGAGGACCTGAGTGGAGACTTCTATTGTTTAAAGGGGGGAAGTATCTAACAATCTGTGCTTTTTTTTCTTGTTTCAAACATTATACATGGAGATCGAGTGGAGCAAGTGGCAATTTTAAGTTTCTGGGTGTTATCCTAAAAGAGCACTCATATTGCAGCCCTGGTCAAAAGGGCCCAGCAGAGATTATATTACCTGAGACTTCTCAGGAAACAACAACTGAAGGAAAAACTGCTGGTGACCTTCTATTGCTGCACCAGAGAGAGTATTTTAACTTACTGCACCTGTGTCTGGTTTGCCAATTGCACAGGGGCAGATAGGACAGCGCTCCAGAGGGTCAACGTCATTGCCCAGAGGATCATGGGTTGCCCTCTCCCCTCTTTGGAAGAGCTTCATAGCTCCTGCTGCCTTAAGAATGTTCAAAACATCCTTAAAGATCCATCTCATCCTGGGCACCCTTTTTTTGAACTATTACCATCTGGCAGACGGTACAGGACAATCAAAACAAGGGCAAATAGGCTGAAAATCAGCTTCTATCCCAGGGCAGAAACCATATTGAATTCTACGGTATAGTGCAATATTAATGCAGCGTCATTTCAATTCAATTGTGCAGAATGTGAAGGATGTGTGTTTGTGTTTTATTTTTATAGTTATAACGTACACTGAAGATGGCATTTAATTTGGGTGTATGAGGTGCAAACTAATAAGACTAACAATAAGGCTAATTAGCAAAGGCACAGGAGAGAGGAGATTTGAGATGGAGGCAAAGTAGGGAAGGCGAAAACCTCCATCAGTTGGCCTCCCAATATCTTATAAATGAACCCTGAGATGTCAGACCCCATCTGCCCTCAATGAAAACCAACCCTAAAAATAGATCAAATCAAGATTTTTTTTTCATGCAAGCAGACAACCAACAGATGGAATTTTCTGGCATTTCTGAGCCAAGGAAAATTTTCCCCAGAGTGCCAAAAGACAGCTGACTCCCTTCCCTCCGGGATCAAAAAGCCGAGATGCCATTCCCCAAAGCAAGAAAGGCTGAAAATATTCCGTGGTAAACTCACCCCCTGCGCAAATGCTGGAAGGTTTTGCAGCAAGGATTTCAATGCAAGATTTCTTCAGAATCTAGAAGGCACAAGAAAGAATAACATGGTTTAACAACTTTGGGTGCATCCGGCTGGAGAACTCACAGCGTCGCTCAAAGCTGAAATATCTTAACGGCTAAACCAAAAAGGCCTCATGTTAGAGGAGTCAAAAGACCTTCCACCCAACTTCTGCTCCCAGAAATACTCCAAGTACTTTCCACACTGCAAAATGTTTTGCATACCCAAGCCAGGAGAAAGATGGGCTTCCTTTATCACCCCAGGTTCATGGGGGAGCCAGGCAAGAAAGGTCTCCAAGAGGGTCTTCAGCTAAGTCAAGATGGGGACTGCAGGAAAAGCCCCAAGGCACTGGGGAGGCTTTGGTCATCTAGCTGTGACACCCACTCCCCACCCCCTGCGTTTGGCAATGGGAAAAATGCAACATACTAATTGCAACCCCAAAATTTCAGAACATCTAAAAACTGGGAAATCTAAAAGCATCGGGCTCTAGCAGCGATGGAGAACCTTTTCGGCACTGAGTGTCCAAACTGGAATGTGCGTGCATGTGAGCACACGCGCACCAGAGTGCTGGAAACCCAAAGACCAGCTGGACGGCCTGCTCATGCCTGTTTTGGGGGCATTTGGGGGGCCATTTTCAGATTTTTGGGGGCATTTTTAAAATCAAAAACAGCCTAAAACAGCCTGAAAAAACACCTGAAAATGCCCCAAAATGCTCCGAAAACAGCCCAAAAAATGGCTTATTTTTTGGCCGTTTTAGGGGCTGTTTTCAGGCACCCGTGAAGACTAGCTGGCTGGCACGCATGTGAGTGCCAGAAACCAGAAGAGCAGCTGGCGACGGCACACGTGCCCACAGAGCTATGGCATCACGAGACTATCGAATGGGAAAGAACAGGAGAAAGCACTTGGTAAAACTCCAGGGCCTTCGAGGTCCTGGACCAAAAGCCATCCACCTGGACAACGAATGAGGAGAAGGAGGCCGTGTGCTGGTGGTGGGGTTGAGGTGAATGGATGGGGATTTTTCATACCCATTTGGCTCCAAAATAGTATGAAGACTGCCCTGTTTAGGGGGTGTCACGTGAGAAGGAACAACTTTAAATGAAGATAGAGGTAGCCCTCTACTTACGACAACAATTGAGCCCAATACTTCTGTTGCTAAGTGAGACATTTGTTAAGTGAGCTTTGCCCCATTTTTACAATCTTTCTTGCTACCGTTGTTAAGTGAATCACTGCAGTTGTTAAATTACTAACACGGTCGTTAAGTCAATCTGGTTTTCACACGGTCGTAAGTGTGAAAAATGATCCTGAGTTCTTTTTTTCAGTGCTATTGTAACGTCAAACAGTCACTAAATGAATTGTTGTAAGTCAAGGACTGCCTATACTCTGGAGCGATGCCCACCCCCAACCTTCCACACTTGTGTGCAGGAGGTGCAGGTGAAACAATATCTTTTTTTACAAGGTCTCCATAAAAGGTCAAGAATGGAAGAAAAGTAGCAAATTTTTCTAACTACCGTGTCTCCCCCAAAATAAGACCCAGCCAGAAAATAAGCCCTAGCATAATTTTTCAGGATGCTCTATAAGCCCTACCCCCAAAATAAGCCCCCGTTAAGATTGTCAGCCAGAAGGACCCATTTAGTACCACATTTGCCCAGAAATAAGCCCTAATGCCTTGATGGTGAACCTATGGCAATCTGGCTGATCAACTGCACTCAACGTGTAGTCCTCAATGGAACTGCGTCTACATGGAGGGAAGTATGCAGTGGGACTGGAGACGAAAACATATGAGGAACGGTTGCAGGAACTGGGTATGTCTACTTTAATGAAAAGAAGGACTAGGAGAGATATGATAGCCGTCTTCCAGTATCTCAGGGGCTGCCACCTGAGGGTAGAACAAAAAGCAATGGATGGAAACTAATCAAGGAGAGAAGCAACCTAGAACTAAGGAGAAACTTCCTGACATTTAGAACAATTAATCAGTGGAACAACATTTATTTATTTATTTATTTATTTCTTGGATTTCTAAACCGCCCCCTCTCCCAAAAAGGGACTCGGGGCGGTGTACAGTCAAATAAAATGCAGAAAAAATACAATGATATAAAACAATTAAATACTAAACATTTGGATGGAGGAGATAAGACTGTACAAGAAATAAATATACTATAGAAACCCTAAAAAACATCCCCAATTAAAATACCCAAACCCAATTAAAATATATCCCCGGGAGGCAAAACTAAGAGAGTGCCAGGCCAGCTGATTGAAACAGGTGAGTCTTTAATTTTTGACGGAAGGAGCGGAGGTCGGTGGTAGTTCGGATGTCGGGGGGGAGGTCATTCCAGAGGGTTGGGCCCATCACAGAGAAGGACCTACTCCTAGGTGTCGCCCGCTGGCATTGCCTAGCGGATGGCACCAGGAGGAGTCCCTCCCTGTGTGAGCGGATTCCTTAAGAGGTTGTGGGTGTTTCAAAACTGGAAGTTTTTAAGAACAGATTGGACATCCATTTGTCTGAACTGGTGTAGGGTTTCCTGCCTAGGCAGGGGGTTGGACTAGAAGACCTCCAAGGCCCCTTCCAACTCTGCTATTGTATTGTATTGTATGCCACAGGTGGCACACAGAGCCATATTTGCTGGCACACCATCCATCAGCTCTGGCACACATGTGCCAGCTGATTTCCGGCCTTCCGGAGGGGCAAGGAAGGCTGCCCTCCCCAGATTTCAGGAAAGCCTCTGGAGACTGGGGAGGTTGAAAAACAGCTCCAATGGACCAACCAGAAGTTCAGAAACGATCCGTTTCCAGCTTCCGGAGGACTCGGGGGGGCGGGGGAGGCCGTTTCCCCAGGCTTCAGAAAAGCCCCCTAAGCCTGTGGAGGGGTCCTGCATGCATGTGAAGCTGGGCAGGGAGGATTGAATTGGTGGGGGCACATGACCGTGCATGAAAGCGTGTGCAATTTTGGCATGCCGTAAGAAAAAGGGTTGCCATTACTGCCCTAATGCATCTTTTGGAGCAAAAATTAACAGAAGACCGGGTCTTATTTTCGGGGAAACACAGGTAGGTAAAACATGTAAGAAAAAACTGAAACAATTAGCCAGGATGAAGTAGGAACGGCTGTGAGTGGAGCCAGCCACTGTAAGGATCAAAATTAGACAACCAGCAAGCATTCTAGATTCTCTCTCGGCTCCTTAGAGGTGTGATTCTCCAGTCATGTTTAATCCCTATTTATGTTCTGTTCACTCACAAAAATTAAATTGGTACAAATCTTCAAGGCCGAGCCAAGACGAAATCCAGTCTGAAAGATAGAAATCACCGCAGCAAAAAAAAAAAAAAAAAGGGGGGGGGGAGGGGTTGAAAAGAAGTTGGAACTTTTGTTTGGAAAAGCAGGACGTCAACTTCCAAAAAGAGGCACCTCTGGCTTTCAGCCGTGACCTTTGAGTGAGTCACAGTACGAAGACTTCCGTTGCGATTCTCTGGGGTAGCCAGCAGATTTTATTCCCGTGGTCTACACATCCCCACAACCTCCTTCCAGCTGATTTTTTTTCAGGAAAAAGAATGGGAAAATTCGTTTTGGGACGGGAGAAGGTCCTAAAGTCCTTTTGTCGGATTCTACGCCTATTTCCTGACGTTTGACAGAGCTGAAATAACTCACACGCACACACGCATTCCTCTTTACTACGGAGCAGGGGTGGGTTGCTGCAGGCATTACTGCCAGTTCGGCATGCCAAAAGGTTTGCGCCCGCGCCCGAGTGAAACAAGTACACACACCAAACACGCGCTACGTGTGCATTTGTACCTGAAAAGGTCTGTGCACCTGCAAAATGTTAAAAAAGAGGGGAAAATTACATTTCTGAAATGAAAATTGTCCTGCGCATGTGCAGAACCGAAAATCAAGATGGCAGTGCCGTAGGAGAACCGGTTCAAGGGCGTGGCAGGCCTGGGCCATTGCCGGTTCCAGCGACCGAGGCCGCCAGGTTACTACCGGTTCGGCCAGGTGTGAACTGGCAGGAGCCCACCTCTGCTATGGAGGACCTAAGAATCAGGGACAACCAGCTATGACCTCAGAATAATGGCACTGTGGCACGACTGAGTTCCCTCCATAGAACTCCTGGGACACAAGGATAAAAGGGCCCCCATGGATGCAGGTGGGAGCTGCCATTGGGGCTTGCCCTGGATCTGTGATGGCTGACCTTTTTGTCCTCACTTGCTGAAAATGCCCGCGCGCACACACAACAGCATGCGCACGTGTGCCCAAACCCATAATGCAATGCGTGCGTCTCCTGCCCCCCTGCGCATGTGCATGCAACCCTCCCCCCTGCAGCCCATTTTGGGCCTAGTAGGCCTCCTTGAAGCCTCCTGGGGCCAAAAACTGGGTGCGGGGGTGGCACCCCTGCTTCCCAACTCCCCCTGCGTGCCTATGCTGTTACAGATGTTGTGTCAGCCTTGTATGCAACTGGCCAGCGGGAGGTGCAGTTGCATGCTTGGTGGAGCTCAGCTGGGCGACGGCTGGTGTGTTGGCATAGAGGCCTCCACGTGCCAACTGTGGCATGCATGCCGTAAGTTCGTCATCAAGGGCCCTAGATGCAATGTGTCCCAGCTGAGCAGAAATGGTAGCATATCTTGTCACATGAAAGAAGAATCAGAGCTCTAAGCTCCACCCTCGGGAGTGTGGGGGGCACACACGCACACACTAACGTGGGGTTTTGCTTCAATGCCCTGGTACTGCCTGGTTCAGTTTTATGCTCCTCCCATCATGGGCATTGCTGGCCCCCACTTGCATCTCTTTGATCTACACGCTTAGAATCAAATGACAAATGATGTGATTTGCCTGTGATAATCGTACAATGATTTATCTACTGTATTTTTCGGAGTATAAGACGCACCTTTCCCCCCAAAAAAGAAGGTGAAAATCTTGGTGTGTTTTATACACTGAGTACAGCATTTTTGGCCTCCCGAAACCCCACCCCCTCTGCAAAAATGGATGTGCAGAAGGTTTGGGAGGCTTGTAGAGTGCTCCTAGAGGCTGGGGAAGGCAAAAACGAGTGAAAAACAGGCCATTGTTTGCTTGTTTTTGCCCCCCCCCCCACCCCCCAGGAGCACTTTGCAGGCCTCTCAAACTCTCCGCATGCCCCGTCTTTCCTAAAAAACGAGGTGTGCAGAGGATTTAGGAGGCCTGCAAAGTGCAAAAACTTTTTTTAAAAAATTACTTCTTCAAATTCTCAGTGCTTATACTCCAGTGCATCTTATAGTCCGAAAAATGTGGTATTTACATTCATTTATGTCCCACTTTCATTCATGTCCCACCTGCCTTTTAATTTGCAAAAAGGGAGTTTTAGGGGCGACTCTCCCAGATACAAGAACTGGTGCTGACCCAGAGAATCTGCACCCAAAAAAACAACAGGGGACACCGTGACCTGGATGACGGAGAATCTCTACAGACAGGGGACACCTCTATCATAATGTGTGGGTTCCCTCACCATGCCTGCAGAGCCCATGTGCTCATTACTGTCCCAGCTCCTGTTTGCAAAAACTGCTGTTCTCTATGATCTTTGGCAAAATAAATAAACAAATTGATACCTTTTGGGCAAAGAACCCAACTGATACCCATCCAAAACAGACCATGATGAACAAGGACCAGGTGTAGCCATCTCCTCCCCATCTGCAGAGGGAAGTCTATGTCACGCTTTCCCCCCTTCGGGCTAAATAATGTTTGCCATACAGCAATTTTTCTTTATCAAAGCCTCTCCAATCATCCTCTTGTGACACGTTATGTTACAGGAGTCTACGTTTTCTTCATTAAGACGGTCAGAAATCAACCAAACCTGGTTAATGGGTTCTAGACTTGAGTTTTCTGAAATCTAGTGAGTTGCTGCTGGCAATTGAAGCCATAAGAAATACAACCAGCGAGACAAAGAGAAAGAACATACTTCTGGAATCTATTAGGAACAGCTGGAGAGAGAATGCAAGTCTAAACTCAGAATATTTTTAGGTTCACACAATACCTGGTGCCCTAACCACATTTGTATGTTCAGTTGGAAGAGATCACAGGGGGGAAGAGAGAGAGAGAGAGAGAGAGACAGAGAGACAGAGAGACAGAGAGAGAGAGACACAGAGAGAGACAGAGAGACAGAGAACAAGGTTCCTGATCTACAAAATAGGCTACAGTAAAAACATACACACATACACACACACACGACTGTGTGTGTGTGTGTACATTCCAGCATAACTTTGGAACGCCTCGCACAATTTCAACCAAACTTGGCACACAGATGACTTACTCTCTAGAAACAAATACTGTGGGGTGTAAGACACCTCTAACACCCCTTGGGGTATGTGTTCTGTTAAGAAACAGCCTGTTGTGCCTTAAAACGAATTCTACCGTACTGCCGTAAAATGGCTTCTACTGTGCAGCACAGTGGAGTTGCCATGGTAACGGCTTCACAATACTCCACAAGGGGGGCTCCCTCTGGTAAGGGGAAAAATCCAACATTAGAAATTACGTTTGGTCCTGACATTTCCCCCCTATAAATAAATACCCAGGCAAGGCCGGGTAATCGGCTAACTCCCCCAGCCCTCTGAATAAAAGCCGCTAATTCTCTTTGCTTTTGCTAAACAATTGCCAAGCATTTCGGAGCTATCATGCAGCCCAAACCTCTCTTCCACTCAGCCAAACGTATTCAGTTCAATAGCTGCTACCGGTTTCTTTCTAGGAGGCCCTCGGATGTCCCAGGGCTGATAAATACACTGTTTCTGGCAGCAACAACAATGCTAATTTCACAAAGTCATGAGATGAGTACAGTGGTAAGCAAGACTTACGGAGTCTATGATCCCTTGGAGAGCTTCAAAGCCATCATTCACCGGGAAGACATGATCCTTGCTGTCAGCAATTCGAGCCAACTGGTTTTGGAGGGAAAAATGTGGGTCAGCCAACAAGGACGCAAGGAAACGCTGGACACACACAGTCAGTCAAATCCTGAGAGGCAGATGACATTGCGCAAGAGATGGAGACAACCGTTTATCAAGCTTTGTTGACATCCGTGTGTTTGTGCGTGGCTTTTGTGTCTTCCACGGTCATTATTTTTCTCAGGATTTGCATTCATTGCTTCAATAGGAAGATCCTAGTTTTTCCAAATACTGTGGGTGAGGGGGAATGAGCAAACACCCCCCCACGAAGCAGAGAACTCCAATATAATAGGATGGTGTTTTGCAATCTCAACAACTTTCACATGTGTGGACTTCAGGTCTCAGAATTCTCCCTGGGGAATTCTGAGAGACGAAGTCCACATCTACTTAAGCTGCTGAGGCTGAGGAAAACTATGATTGGATCCTGGCTGAACCTGAATCATAATTTAAATTATTACAGGAGGATGAATCCATGGAGTCTTTAGAGGCAACTTTCAGGTTCTTTGGCAGCTGCCTAAAACCAAAATTCCTTCCAATCTAATTCTCACAGTTTTCTTTAACAAGATTTATTGGCATATGAGGAATGGGGTTGTACGAACTCCAGCAGCTGAACAGTTTCCCACTGAAAGCCCTTTTTGGGAGAGGGGCGGTCTAAAAATCTAAGAAATAAAATAAATTTCATTTTTCTTTTCTTTTTTCATTTTTTTAAAGTCCAGCCATCCTTTGATCTGTAAAGATGCCAGATCTTTTTCACAGGAGACGGTGCACCAAATCAAGATGGCAGCCGTGTCATGGCAGGAATGGATGTTAACGCTTGTCGAAAAGGCTTTGATCCCACTGTTTTGGCAGCTCTTTTGACATTTTGGAGCCACGTCCTGGACTTCTGGCTCCCTCGAAAGCAATTTCAAATGAGCCTGAAAGGGGTTACACTTAAACCAAGCATTGCCCAGATGCAAGACGACAGAAAGTTACCTGAGTTTCATTGAAGTCCTTCACCCCGACACAGTATACCGTTGCTCCCAGCTCACGGGATCGGTTGGCCTTGAAAGAGAGGACAAAGCATTGGTTGCATCCCAAACAGCGTAAAGAGACAGTCATTCTTGGATGGGGCTTCCCAACTACCATTTTATCTCCTGGCTCATCTCACCCACCTACCTGCCACCTCAGCAGGAAGGGAAAAAAACCATATTCAACCCGGCAAAATTGCCTTTCTTTTTGGAATGTAACCCATAATTATAATTTTTTAAAAAAGACTCCAGAACTGAGGGGAGAAGAGGGGAACGCAGTTGCTTCATCTTTATGTCAGGCTTCCTGGCCCTCCCTAAACAGTACAGGTAGTCCTCAATTACCTGTAACCAGGTGCCTTAACCACAACACCAAAGGAGCTATGGGAAAATATCTCTTTGTATTTCACCAAGGTTCTTGTCTCCACAGAAGAAACTTCTGCTTGTCTGCCTCCCTTTTTTAAAAATAAAAAAATTCATAAATACTTCACAAAACAATATGCACAAGATAGTATGGAGGAAAATAAAACAAAACATTATTTAAACACAGAAAAGATAACACCAATCTCAAAAGAGCAAAGGGAGGCGATAAACAGGCCAATAACGTTAGCTGAAGTGGAATTAGTCTTGAAAAACCAGAAAAATAATAAAATCCCAGGACCAGATGGAATACCAGTGGAGCTATACAAATATAATAAAATAATATTGGAATAACTAGGAGTGGAAATGTTTAATGAAGTTTTAGGAAAAGCCAAGATACCTGAATCATGGACAGAAGCAATAATATCGCTAATCCTAAAAGAAGAAACCAGCCTACAAAGCAAAATACAATAAAGATACCAAATTATATGACATTGAAACAACCACACGAATTGGATAAAATTATTCAAAGCTCAGATAGAAAGATGATAGGGAGAATATATAGATTTCTCCTGCAGTATAAAATGGAAGAGGAAATTGTGAAAGAACAAATGATAAAATGGGTGCAGAACTTTGGCTATAATATTGAATTAGACAAATGGGAAAAATTTTGGGGAACAAACTTAAAAATGACATTATCAGTTGCATAGAAGGAAAACCAGTACAAAATGTTTTATAGATGGCACCTGGCACCAACACAAATACCTCCACAAAATGTCGGAAATGCGAATCGATACACGGAACGTATTACCATTTATGGTAAACCTGTGAGGAGGCTAAATTTTTTTTGAAAAAGATGAAAAATTGGCTGGAGGCAATAACGGGGGTTAAAATAGAATGGAAACCTAACATTTTTTTATTAGGAATAATGTCTGCGAAATACAAAAAAGAAATCCAGTATTTAATACTACATATAATTACGGCGGCAAGGATTGCTTTTGCCCAGAAATGGAAAAATAAACTAACTCCAAGCGAAGATGAAATAATAAGAAAGGTTATGGACTGTGCTGAAATGGACAAATTAACTAAAGAAATTCAGGGAAAAGAAGAATCAGAATTCTATCAGATATGGGATAAATGGTATAGGTGGATGGAGGAAAGAAACAAGAATCAATGAAGGAATATAACAAAACTCAAAAATAATACTAATGAGTAAAACAAGAGAGTTATGAATGGTGAAATCCAAATGAAATACAATAGAAGGGGAAATAATATAAGATGAGCGGTATCGATTGATCATTGCTACTAGAAAGAACAGGAAGCTCCTGTTTGTATTGCATTGTGTAAATGTGTTGTATGTCTAAGTTTTGTGTGTGTGTATTTTACATGTTTGTTAATAAAATTGAAAAAAAAAATTCACATTTCAAGCTTATTTTATTATTTTAGCCGGCAGGGATGGTTGCAGTTTGGGGTTGGTTTGTTTCTTCCTCTGCTTCCTATTTTTCCATTATTCCTTGCTATCCAATTTCTGAAAAAAATAAATAATAATAATAATGACACAATAAAAATAATAAAATAAAATAATAAAATAAAATAATAAAAATAATAAATAAATAATAATATAATAATATAATAAAATAATAAAATAAAATTTATTTCCTGGTGCTTTTCTTTAAAATTTGCTGACCAGGGAAGCTGCAGTTTGCTATACTGTTAGATTGGGTAATGGATAGGCACACACAGGCTTAACGGTAACAACAGCTCTTTATTATAACACAACAAGAACAATCCGGTGAAGGTTGAGTCTGACAGCAGCACTTTTATAGGGAGCTGTCAGACCCTCCGAGCTCGCTGCGTGCCTGCAACAAAACCAGATAAGTTTCCTTGTACCCTCTGGCTTGAGCTGGCCGAGGAAGGAGTGAGTGTTTGCTCCGTTTGGGTAGGGCTTTGGCTAACTTGTGCAGGAGTTACCTCTGGTTGTCTAAGAGTGGAGTTGGAGAGTTGAATATGCCTTCTCCAATTCCTACCATCCTTGAGCTCTAGGAGGTAAGAGCGAGGGCCGGTGATGCCTATCACTGTGCTAGGAATCCACAGAGTTCCCCCGGCGAAGTTGTGGGAGTATACCGAATCCCCTATACTAAACGTCCGACTCTTGCTTATGGAGTCTGGGGGCGATGAGGCAGAATAATTGGGGTGTAGCTGGTCTATGTGGGACCTTAGCCGGCGACCCATGAGAAGCTTGGAGGGGCTTCTCCCAGTAGTGGCACTGGGCGTGATGTGCTGAATTAATAAGTAATGGTCAACCCATGTTTGCCAATCTCCCGGGCCATCCTAGAGAGGGCCTCTTTTGCAGATCTCACCATTCTCTCTGCCTGACCACTGGAGGCCGGATGGAATGGTGCGACCAGGGCATGCTTGATTCCCTGAGCTGCTAGGAAGGTCTCAAATTGCATGGCCATGAATTGGGGCCCGTTGTCAGAGACCGTTGGGCAGGCCGTACATGGAGAAAAGTCTCCGTACCACCTTGATGACCGCTTCTGCCATTGTGGAGGTCATCAGGACTACCTCTAACCACTTCGAGTAGGCGTCCACAACTACTAAGAATGTCTGGCCATGAACTGGGCCAGCAAAGTCAATGTGCATCTTAGTGCTTGAGGTCGCTCCCACTTCTTAGCAGGCACCTCTGGGGGAGCTGGTCGGAACTCCTGGCACAGTGTGCAGGTAGCCACCCATTCTTCGATCTCCCTGTCTATGTTAGGCCATCACATGTAACTCCTAGCCAAAGACTTCATCCTGACTATTCCAGGATGCCCTACATGTAAAGCCTCTAATACTGCAATGCGCAGTTTGGGTGGAAAAACAACCCAGTCCCCCCAAAGTAGATAGCCATTTACCACCAATGATTCGTCGCATTTAGCAAAATACATTTTAAAATCAGCCCCAACAGGCCCCTTGGGCCACCCCCTCCACACCCAGTTCAAAATTTGCTTGATGGCGGAGTCCTTCGCAGAGTGATGGGCAACATCAGTGGATGAGACAGGCCCAGTCTCCAGGCAGTCAATGAGGAGTACTGGGGTCTCGGGGGTAGGGTCAGCAAGAAGTTAAGGCAGCAGGCAGCGGCTGAGAGCATCAGTGTGCCCCAAAGTGGAGCCAGGTTGGTGGATAGGGCAGTAGGAGTAAGCAGCCAGGAAAATAGTCCATCTGGTGATTCGGGTTGATAAAGACACCAGGGTAGGACGGTCCCCAGCTAGTAGACGCAACAACAGCTTGTAGTCTGTAATCAGTCCTGTCCATAAAGGTACTCATGGAACATTTTTACTCCTGCCATAGCAGGCAAAGCCTCACGGTCCATCTGGCTATAGTTCTGCTCTGCGGCGGATAGGGTCCTGGAGTAAAATGCAATAGGGGCTTCGGTTCCATTGGGCATACGGTGGCTGAGGATGGTGCCAATGGCGAACGGTGAAGCGTTCACAGGTCAGCACCAACCGCAGGGTCTGGCTGTATTGGATGAGAAAAAAATCCGCCAACAGGAGTCGTTTTACTGTGGCAAATGCGGCAGCCTTGCCTTTTCCCCAGGACCACTTTGCATTTTTGGCCAGGAGACAATGTAGGGGTTCAGCAATGGTGGCTTTCTGTTTAAGAAAGACGCTGTAGAAATTAAGGAACGCCTGCAGCTCGGTTTGTTTGTGAAGTGTGGGGGCGTCCTGAATTGCTTTGATTTTTTTGTGTGGTTGGGTGAATTCCAGAGCCATTGATCAGGTACCCTAGGAATTCAACCCTTGGCACATTAATTTGGCATTTCTCCTTTTTGAGATGGAGGCCCTTGTCTCTAATTCTAGCCAAAACTGCTCATAGTCATTTTAAAAGTTGCACCTCATTTGCAGCCGATACCAAGAGGTCGTCGAAATAGGGGACGACTCCTGGAATCCCCTGCAAAAGCTGTTCCATGATGCTTTGGAACAGTCCAGGGGCGATACTAATGCCAAATTGCAGGCGGTGACATTTGAATGCACCCCTGTGCGTCACAATGGTTTGGGCCTCCGCCGTAGTGCCATCTACAGGCAATTGTTGGTATGCCTGTGCCATGTTCAATTTAATGAAAATTTTTCCGGGACCTAATGAATGGAGGAGGTGCCATACAATGGGTACAGGGTATGCGCTTTGTTGTAGCGCTTTATTAATTGTGCATTTGTAGTCCGTGCAGATGCGGACTGACCTGTCAGATTTGACAGGTGTCACTATAGGGGTCTCCCAGCATGCATGAGCAACCAGCTCTAGGATTCCCTGGCCTATGAGCTTGTCAATTTCCCTGACAATTTTGGGGCAGAGAGCAAAAGGCACTCTCCTGGGTTTATTGGGGCTATGTTGGGGTCCAAATTAAATGAAATTGGGGTCCCCATATATTTACCCAGACTGGAGCCAAAAACGTCTTCGAACTCCTTAAAGATGGCTTCAGCGCTGCCGTCTTTCAAGGCATTGATACCTGTCACCTCTAGGCCCAGGGCTTGGAACCAATCTAGCCCTAGGAGACTCTGCAATTTGCCACTGACCACTATCACTGGGAGTTTCCCACTGAATTGTTTGAAGTTCACCTGGAAGGTGCCTTGGCCCATGATGGGGACCTGGTTTCCCTGGTAATCGTATAGGTGGATGTCAGGGGTGCGAAGGTGCTGCTTCTTGAGGCTAGGGATAGCCTGTTTCAGGATAGGCCACGGTATGATGGTCAGTGATGACACGGTGTCGATCTCCATCTCACATGGAGAGTCCTCAATGAAGACTGCGACCTTCAGCTTTTTTGGCCGCCTGGTGCGGACTTGTCTGATTGATGTGTGGTGGGTGACTCTGTCGTCGCCCTTTGAACGCCGTGGTGGCTTCTTCCAGGCCCCTTGGCTGAGCCTCAGTTGGCGGCTTGGTGTGCCTCTATGCTGCCAGGCAGTGGCAGGAAATTCGCTCCGGCACACCTTTGTGATGTGCCCCTTTCGCTCGCAGCGCTGGCAGGTTGCGTCGCGGAAACGGCAAACCAATCTGACATGGTCTCCTCCGCAGCTCGCGATAGACGGGAGATGCTTTTTGAAAGTGCGCACCGGCTGGGCACAACTACTACGCATGAGCCAGCTGTCATCTTCTTCTCCATCAGAACTCTTGGGCTCTATGGCCTCGCGATGAACGCATGTGCTTTTCCGCGCTTCTTGGGGCGCACTTTGGCGCTGCAGAGTTTCAGTTGATTTGACGGCTGATTCTGATGCCCTGGCTTCATCCAAGGCAATCTGCAGAGTGAAGTTTGATTTTGCGAGCAACCTCTTCTGTAAATTTATGTCCCATATGCCGCATATTATGCAGTCCAGAATCAGCTTGTCTAAGTCTCTGCATTCGCAGTACGCTGCAGCCGTACTCGTTAATTGACCCGCCCTCCTTCTGATTTCTGATATTAAATTCATGCCAGCGAATGTGCTTGGACGGCTTAGGTGTGTAATGAGTCCTAAGCGTCTGCTGGAGCATGGACCAGGCAACTGATTGGAGCGGAGCCGGCTCAGAGAGGTCTTTTGCCATCTCGAACACTTCCCGGCCACAGGACCCGAGGAACATGTTCTTCTTGCGGCCTTCAGAAAGGCCCATGAGGTCGTTTGCTTTGAGGAAGCAGTCAAATCGTAGCATGTCCCAATGCTCGGTGACTGGGTCATACGGAGTCTGTGGGGCGTGCATGGCCATTTTGTGTTCTGAGGGCCTTTTGAGTTTGCCACTCAAAAATGGCTGCTCGAAGCCGTGCTGAGCTCTGGGCTGGATGTACTTGCTGGATTGCTACGCTCTTTTTGGTTCGCCTAGTTGCCTTCCAATCTCACCTTCGTCGCCAGTGTTGGATTGGGTAATGGATAGGCCCACAGAGGCTTAACAGTAACAACAGCTATTTATTATAACACAACAAGTAAGAACAATCCAGCGAAGGTTGAGTCTGACAGCAGCCCTTTTATAGGGAGCTGTCAGACCCTTCGACCAACAGGATTAAACCTCTGTACCTGCCAGAACAGAGGACCTTGGTGGAAACCACTGTAGTTGGTATAAGTATCTAACATATACTATGCAAGATTGGTCACCTCAGAATCATCTTCTTGGGAATTTCTTTTAAATGTACATATAAAAAATTATAATCATTGTCAGGAGCTTCTTCTCTTGAACAGAAACGAGGGGGAGAGAGGAGAGAGGGAAGGCAGTCTGCCTTTTCTGCACAACAATAATTACGACTTTAGAAGAGGGCTAAAATTACGCGTCTCACAATGGACGTAAGCCTTGTTCCGCATAAGGCAGCTCAATTCCCCAGTAACCTTAAAAGATGACGGGCTGAATAAATCTGGCCAATTCCCTTCGAATGCTTCAGACAGGGAGGATGGGCCGCGATAGCTTTCTGCAATCTGATGCCCTCAGATGTGTTGCAGGCTAAGAATTCCCTGAAAGCATCTGGAAGGCCTTGGATTGGGGAAGGCCAAGTTGTGCACCTCTCTACCTCCGTGCTTTTGATAAACCTTATTTTTTAGAACACCACAGCCAAGTTAATGTGTAATCTCTCCAACCTGGAGCCCAAATAGTCCTTTTTCTCGAATTGGGGTGACAGCACTGAAGATCTGTGTTGCTGAAAAAAAATTGACCTTATTCTCTGGTTCATCCTTCTAAAGATGTTGCAATGCAGCTGGATCCTGAATCCTGCATCCCGAAGCATTTAATTTTTGCAGGCAAGACATGACAGTGGAGGGAAGGGAGCAGCAAAAATTTTCCTTGGGAAAGTCCCTAGGGCCTCAGCTAACGCCGGGAAAGAATTCATTGGGTTTATATTTCATGATGTGCTTTCTTAATGCATGCTTCCCAGAACTGGGGGGGGGGACGACGACGAGACAAAATGAATGCTCATGAGGACTTGGGGGGGGGATTAAGGCGAATCTGGGAGGTCAGATGGGAAGAAGAAAAAAAGACAGCAACATTGAAATAAACAGATTTGCTCCCTCCAACCTTTGCATTTATAGGAGAGGTTGCAAATACAGCATGAAAAGGCATTAAAGTCCATGCAAACCTCTCGCTTCCCCCTCATCTTGTCACTTCCCAAGAGAATAGCCAATTCATCTGCACATTTTGCTTTATTTAAACATTTTATATTCTGCCCTTCTAATGCATTCCCCTGCAAAACGAGCATGGGAACTGTCAGATTGTGGCTCCAAGCTTGTCTGGGCAAAGTTCTCTTGTTTGCAATTGTCTCCCAAAATAAAGGCGAGTGAAAATGACATGCCAGTTGTAAGCCTCTGAGGTAGACAGACAAAGCAAATGTCTGCAAACATGTGCCATCAACTTCACCAGATCTCTCTCTCTCTTTCTCTCTCCCCTTCTCTCTCTTTCTCTCTCTCCTTCTCTGTCTCCCTCCTCCCCTCTCTCCCCCTTTTCTCTCTCTTTCTCTCTCCCCTTCTCTCTCTCCCTCCTCCCCTCTCTCTCCCCTTCTGTCTCTCCCCTTCTCTGTCCCTCCTCCCCCTCTCTCCCCCTTCTCTTTCTCTCCCCTCTCTCCGCCTTCTCTCCCCTCTCTCCGCCTTCTCTCCCCTCTTCTCTTTCCCTCTCTCTCCTTCTCTCTCTCTCCCTCCTCCCCTCTCTCTCCCCCTTCTCTCTCTCCCCTCTCTCCCCTTCTCTCTCCCTCCTCCACTCTCTCTCCCCTCCTCCCCTCTCTCCCCCTTCTCTCTCTCCCCTCTCTCCCCTTCTCTCTCCCTCCTCCCCTCTCTCTCCCCTCCTCCCCTCTCCCCCCTTCTCTCTCTCTCCCCTTCTCTCTCGCTCTCCTTTGCTCTTTCTCTCTCCCTCCCTCCCCCCTCCCCTTCTCTCTCCCCTCCTCCCCTCTCTCCCCTTCTCTCTCTCTCCCCTTCTCTCTCGCTCTCCTTTGCTCTTTCTCTCTCCCTCCCTCCCCCCTCCCCTTCTCTCTCCCCCCTTTCTCCCTCCCTCTCCTTCTCTCTCTCCCTCCCCCTTTCTGCAAATTGAAGATAAATTAACATCAAGAATTCATTCCTTTCCTAAGAAGCCCCAAGAAGTAGAAAGACGGGCCTTTATCTGCAAAAGAGAAGATCTGTTAGTTATGGACATTGTTTGATGGCTGTTTCAACAGGAGTTGAGATTTTAAGACCAACCTGCTTCTGGATTTATCGGAAGGACACAACCCTCCATTCCCTGGGAAGAGCAATTTTGGGGCTGCATCATTCCACCCAGCCCAGACTTCCAACGCAAGGCTCCTACCTCTTGTTCAGAATAGAAGAAAAGGTCCTCATGGAGCTCTCCGTCCGTCAAGGCGATAATGACACTGGCGGTCCTATAACCTGATGAGGGAAGCCATGCCAGAAGTAGAATGAAGGGTCAAGGGCAATGGAACAACCAGTCATCATCTCCTTCTACTCACAGGATGCTGCATTCATACCTGGGGCTGTTTGCAAACCGTCATAGAGGTTTTCTTCGTATTTTACTGTCCCACAGAGTCAGCCATGTTTGCACAAACTCAGGTTTATGCAGTCAAATGCTCTTACCACTGAGCTATACCCCCGTTGTTTATGCAAACAACTCAGTATTTAATATTGTGGTTAAACACAGGGGTTAGAAACTGTTTTCTAACCTTGGGCACGGCTGTTGGCTGCCTGAATTTGGGCCAGCGATCCCTCCCCCCCCTCTCAGGCCTGGGAAGAGGAAGATGATGCCCAACCTCTCCTGGAAATGTTGGCAAGAAACCTGCAGGGACTCGTCAAATGTCAAGGCCGACTCAAAGAAGAGAGAACCCGTTTGGTGGAGGCACCAGAGTAGAAACTGGAATTCTTGGGGACTTGGGCAAACAGTTGCCAACGACTTGAAGAGTGCCAACACCTACCCACAGGGACATTTCATAGAAAAGCAGACATCCTTCAGGCTATGTAGTATGTAATATATTAACATGTTTTCCAAGCATCCTGATTTTCTTAACCAGTATGTTTACATTTGGAATATAAATCCCAAATGTGCTTTTTTTCAAGAGGCAACTGGATTTTTTGGTTTTCTTTTAAAATGTTTTGCTTCTCATCCAAGAAGCTTCTTCAGCTCTGGCTGGATGGTGGAATGGAAGGATTTATATTCCTTGCAGGCAGCTGGTCATTTGCATCCTTTTAGAGGGTCATTGAGGCCCCTTGGAGGTTTATCTGATTGCTCAGGGTCACCTGAGTGGTGCAAATGGAGTCTGCAATTTTTTCTCTGGAAATCTATTCCTTCTCCCACACCATTCCAAGGGTCTTCATCCCAAATTGTATAGCTAAAAGTCTGTAGAGATTCTCAGTCATCCAGGACACAGATAAACCTCCAAGTGCTTCAAGGACCCTCTAAAAGGATGCAAATGACTAGTTGTCGGCAAGGAATATAAATCCTTCCATTCCCCAACATCCAGTCAGAGCTGAAGAAGCTTCTTGGATGAGAAGCAAAAAGTCTTCGAAACAAAAAATAAGAAAGTCCAGTTGCCTCCCGAAAAAGCACCTTTGGGACAACCAGGGCCTTCTCATGACTGAGAATCTCTACAGACTTTTGGGATTGAAACATGCATGATTTTTAAAGAATAAGCACACGTGTGTGAGTGATCATTTTCATGGCTGACTGACCAAAGGCCAAATTGTAGAGCTGATGCCCTGGGAAGAACTGTGGTTGCAGCTCCTTCTTGGTCCCTTCCAGACCATCTGGGGATTCAGGTTTTGCAACGGGAATATGACAGGCTACTTCACAGTAAACTGGGCACCAAAGCAAGGGACCAAGAAAGTTTTGTTAGAAGTGCACACAAAATAAATTGAGGTGACTTGGTGAGAGAGAGGTGTGCATATTGTACCAAGCATCCATGGCAAAGACAAGGTGGCCCCAGGTTCACTTCGTAGAATCATAGGCTGGAAGGGACCTTGGAGATCTTCTAGTGCAGCCCAAGGCAGGAGAGCTTATACTATGCTGGTCAAATGTTTGTCCAATCTTTTCTAACCCTAACCCTCTGTTGATGACACCTAGGACTATACTGGCTTTTTTGGCAGCTGCAACACACTGCTGGCTCATACTTAAGCAGGGATCCACCTAGATTTCCCTCACCGCTATTACTATTAAGAATAGAATAGAATAGAATAGAATAGAATAGAATAGAATAGAATAGAATAGAATAGAATAGAACAGAGTTGGAAGTGACCTTGGAGGTCTCTCTAGTCCAACCCCCTGCTTAGGCAGGAAGCCCTACACCATTTCAGACAAATGGTTCTCCAACATCTTCTTAAAAACTTCCAGTGTTGGAGCATTCACAACTTCTGGAGGCAAGTTGTTCCACTAATTAATTTTTCTCACTGTCAGGAAATTTCTCCTTAGTTCTAAGTTGCTTCTCTCCTTGATTAGTTTCCACCCATTGCTTCTTGTTCTGCCCTCAGGTGCTTTGGAGAATAGTTTAAACTCCTTCTTTGTGGTAGACCATCAAATATTGGAAGACTGCTATCATGTCTCCCGTAGTCCTTCTTTTCATTAAACTAGACAATAGTAATTACTATTACTTTCTTTATTAAGTATTATTTATAATAGTAAATTTATAATAGTAAATCATAACTATTAATAATAGTATTACTATTAGTTACTCATTTAGGCAGGGAAAACCAAATGCATAGGTACAAAATATGTGCTATCTGGCTTAAGAGCCAGTTACCACTTACTACCTGTAATAATACACCTGCATATATAAATTGCATGTACCTATGCATTTGGTTTTCCCTGCCTAAATGCAGGAGCTTTTCTCACCACTGAACTGCAACTTTTTTTTTGTAAAAATTTTCTTTTCTTTTTCTTTCCATATACATTCACAAATATACATTCTCATAAGTATTCTTAATATTTATCTGTTATCTTCTAGCATTTATCACAAACTGTTTAAAAATATAAAAAGCATAATCGGGGGTCACTTTCTTTCCACCCTGTACATCCATCTTATTTTGCAACAACCCTACTCCTTCCTTCTTCCTGACCTCCCTTCTCTGCCTTCTTCTTTCCTCCTCTCCTTCCTCTTTTCTTCTTCCCCTCCCTCTCTCCCATTCCTCCTCTCTTCTTCTCCTTCTTGTTCTCTCTCTCCTACTCTTACCTCCCCTCCCTTACATCCGCTCCTTAACCCTTTCTTCTTTTCCCTCCTCTTTCTCACAGAACTGCAACTTGTTGGATAATTGTTGGATTCAGCTCTTCTACCCTGGCACCCACACAATCGCTCCACAATTTAGCTGTGACCACATCTTGAAAGAATCCTGATTTCTCTTTTCTTTTCTTGTGTGCTTAAGTGGATGCGAATCTGATGAGAGAACTGGAAATTCGCATCAGGCTGAACTCTGCCTCACCTTTTATTAAAAATTGCAGATGGGACGTAGGAGAAACGATCAAAGGCTGCCATTTTCCCCAGAGTCGGGCCTCTATTCGTTTTCCCAAGAGGGAAGATTTGCGATGGCTTTAGGCAGGACGGCTGGCAACATATCATCCTCCCGATTACAACTTGCCATCCGCAGGGAAGGCAGAATTGCTGCCCAAAGGTGTTCTTATCGCCCCAAGATTGTCAGCGTAATGTGAGCGTGGCCTGGGCTCGTCCGTGGTCTGGCTTTCAAATGATCACACCACCGCAAAGAAGTAATTAAAGTCAATTTGATTGCTGCTGTCAACCTGAGTCATGCATTACATGCTCAAGTTAACATGTTATGAAAGCCAAAATAAGAATTCTGTCTGAATGTTCCAGTAATTATCAGTCTTTGTCAAATATCAAAAATTGCTACAGGAAATTTTCTATTCCAGAGAAGAGCAGCTGGGCATCAAATGACTGCATTTTTCCAGAGGGGGCGATGGTATATTAGGCAGGGAACAGAACAGAATAACAGAGTTGGAAGGGACCTTGGAGGTCTTCTAGTCCAACCCCCTGCTTAGGCAGGAAACCCTATAGCATTTCAGACAAATGGTTGTCCAATCTCTTCTTAAAAGCTTTCAGTATTGGACAACTTCTAAAGGCTATTCTAGGTTGCTTCTCTCCTTGATTAGTTTCCACCCATTGTTTCTTGTTCTGCCCTCAGGTGCCTTGGAGAATAGCTTGACTCCCTCTTCTTTGTGGCAACCCCTGAGATATTGGAAGACTGCTATCATGTCTCCCCTAGTCCTTCTTTCTATTAAACTAGTCATACCCAGTTCCTGCAACCGTTCTTCATATGTTTTAGCCTCCAGTCCCCTAATCATCTTTGTTGCTCTTCTCTGCACTCTTTCCAGAGTCTCCACATCTTTTCTACATCATGGCGACCAGAACTGAATGCAGTATTCCAAGTGTGGCCTTACCAAGGCATTACAAAGTGGTATAAACACGTTACGTGATCTTGATTCTATCCCTCTGTTTATGCAGCCTAGAACTAATTAGAACTAACTAGAACTAACCAATTTCGTTGTATTTATTTTGCACAATGACAATAAAGGCTATATATATTAACTGTGTTGGCTTTTTTGGCAGCTGCAGCACACGGTTGGCTCCTATTTAAATGGTTGTCCTCTAGGACTCCAAGATCCCTCATGCAGTTACCACCATTCAGCCGGGGTTTAGCTAATCTGTACCTGTACTGTGCTTGATTTAACTGTGTTAAATGGGGGTGCAGGATGGAGGTGAGAAGCAGGAGCATCTGAAGAGAGTCAAAAACACCCCAACAGATAGGAAAAGGGGATGGGGCTTGAATTACACAATTCTGGCCATCATCTTGATATGTTTATGATACAGGCTGCCCAATAAATATGTTTTATTTGTGGCAGATGACTTCCACACTTTATTTATATCACACCTTTATTGTTTTTATAAATAACTCAAGGTGGGGAACATATCCAACATAACTTCCTCTCTTATTTTCCACACAACAACTCTTCAAGGTGAGTTAGGCTGAGAGAGAGAGAGAGTACCCCAAAGTCTCCCACCTGGCTTTCCTACCTAAGGCAGGACTAGAACTCCCAGTCTCCTGCCTCTGGCCTGTGGCTCTTACTACTGGACCATAAAGGCAACTACTCCGATTAATCTAGCAAACAAGATTTTAACATTTTAGAAGAGGATTTAAAAGCAGCACGCAGGGAAATGAAGGGGATGAGCTATGCACAAATTGCTTAACGTGCTTCCATTTTTGGTTTTTTTAAAAGAAAAGCCGGAATTGTTGATCAATAATCTGCATGCGTGTGGGTAATGTGCAGTTTGCCCCATGGGGGATCTAACCGGGGGGGTAGGGGGGGTTGTCTTAATAGCAGCATTTTGAATCGCAAGAAGATATCAAAAGTTATATTTTCACTCTGCAGATATGTGGTACCAGAGACCCACCAATCAAACTTAAATATCCTCATGTCTGCCCAGGGTTTTCCGAGTAAGAATGTGGAAGAAATAAAAAATGAAATAAATGATTCAAATGTTATGGAACCCAATCCAGTGGAGCTTACATCTGAGTAAAAACAGAACAGCAGCACAATTTCCCTGGTCTCAAACTTCCCCTCAAAAACAGCCAGTAATCCAATAACATTCAGGCTTCCAAAATAGAGTTATTAACATGTAATGTAGCATTTTATCACACTGCCCTTTGCAATAGCGAAAATGCTCTGATAACATTTCCGGATAACCAGTTTTCTTTAGCAAAGATTCCTGGCAATCTTAATAAAAAAGTTTTAATACTTGCACATTCAGAGTGTTTATTACTTCCTGTTGTTTCCCACAACGGAGAAGAATTAGTGCTGGATATCCTGCAACTTATTTTCTTAGTGTCAATTTGCTTAATTGCTTTTGCGTCTCATGTACCTGTGTCTGTAGGTCTAGATCAGTGATGGCAAACCTTTTCGTCATGTCTAGGCTGCAACCCCGAAGAGGAGCTGCCCAGGGGACATATGTGTGCTGGAAAATGAACTTCCTTCCTTCCTCTTTCGTTCCTTCCCTCCTTCCTTCCTCTTTCCTCCCTCCCTTCCTCTTTCCTCCCTCCCTTCTCATTCCTCCCTCCCTCCTTCCTTCTACTTTCCTTCCTTCCTCCTTCCTTCCTCCTTCCTCCCTCCCTCCTTCCTTCCTCCCTCCTTCCCGCTTTCCTTCGTTCCTCTTTCCTTCCTTCCATCCTTCCTTCTTTCCCTCCTTCTTTCCTCTTTCCTTCCTCTTTCCTCCCTCCCTCCTCTTCCCTTCTTTCCTTCCTCTTTCCTTCCTTCCTTCCTTCTTTCTTTCCTTCCTTCCTTCCTTCCTCTTTCCTTCCTCTCTCCCTCCCTCCTCCCCCCTCCCTCTTTCCTTTATCCCTCCCTCCCTCTTTCCTTCCTCCCTCTTTCCTTCCTTCCTCCTTCTGGTTTCTGGCATGTGCACGCGCAGTGGGCCAGTTAGTCTTCCAGTTACTGGCACGCATGATGGTGGGACAATCAGCTGGCCGGCGCACATGCTCATGCTTGAAAAAGGAACACCAGTTCTTCCAGTTTTCGGCACTGCCGCATGTGCAAACGCCAGCTGATCATGGTGCATGCTCCAGAAACCTGGAGGAGGAAGAGGCACCACTGTGCATGCCAGGTGACATGGCTCTGCGGGCCACTTAGGGCATGCGTGGCATAGGTTCGCCATCACGGGTCTAGGTGTTCATTTAATATCAGAATAGCTCTACAAGGAGTCCTTGTCTTATGGCCACAATTTCTGCTGCTAAGAGCGACAGCTGTGAAGTGAGTTTTGTCCCATTTTACCATCGTTCTTGCCACCAATGTGGAGTGAATCACTACAGTTCTTAAGTTAGCAACACAGTTGTTAAGTGAAGCAAGCTCGGCCTGCCAGAAGATCCCGAAAGGGGATCACATGACACTGCAACCGTCATAAGTACATGCCAGTTGCCAAGTGCCCAACTATTGAGGTTTCATAAGAATGCTGCGAGGGTCACAAGTGTGAAAAACAGTCATGAGTCACTTTTTCGTTGCTGTTGTAAGTTTGAATGGCCAGTAAACAAATGGTCGTAAGTGAAGGACTACTTGTATTACGCAGCAAGAGGGAAATAGATTGAATCACTGGGTTCAAATCCACAGACCAGGAATTTCTTCTGAGTCTGCAGAGAAACTTCTCTCTCCTTCTAACCCCAAACAAAAGATTGTCCCCACCTTTAGAATAATTGCAAGAGTAATTTTTAATCGTATTTTGTTCCAATTTCATTTTAAATTGTTTTTATCAAATATTTTAGTAATAATTTGTGACTGGAACTCTGCACTTTGGTATGGCCCAAGGGCTAATCAATAAAGTAAACTCAACTCAATTAATGAGCAAAAAGTAATTAAAGGTAAAGGTTCCCCTCGGACATCTGTGCTAGTTGTTCCCGACTCTAGGGGGCGATGCTCATCTCTGTTTCAAAGCCGAAGAGCCAGCGCTGTCTGAAGACGTCTCCATGGTCATGTGGCCGGCATGACTCAATGCCCAAGGCGCATGGAACACTGTTACCTTACCACCAAATATGGTTCCTATTTCTCTACTTGCATTTTTACATGCTTTCAAACTGCTAGGTTGGCAGAAGCTGGGACAAGTCACAGGAGCTCACTCCGTTACGCGGCGCTAGGGATTCGAACCACCAAACTGCCAACCTTTTTGACCGACGAGCTCAGCATCTTAGCCACTGAGCCACCGCGTCCTTTGAAAAAGTAATTACTACCCACTTTATCGAACATGTTCTTACCTTGAACATTTTCATGGTAAATTTGTTCACTGGCCTAAAACAGAACCAAAGAGAGTTATTAGCATGTAAAGTTACAGATAACGTTTCGCTTCAATTGCCCCTGCCAAGAATACAGTGCCCCACTGAGAAGATGGGGAAGAGACGAGGGGGCAGTGGTCCAGCCACAGGGCCAAGCAAAAGTCAAGTTGGACATTGGGACCATGGGATTGGCGCCCCCTCCCATGTGTACCTTAGGTGGAAAGCCTATCAGAACCTGGCTGGGGCTTTGGTGGCAACCAGCCTCTTGCTGTCTTTCACACACCAACTTCCTGCCCAGTCTGCCCGAAGCCCCCACAGCAAAACCAAGACGTAACCTCTTTGTTCTTATTTACCCTTTCAAATCCTTCGTGCATGTAGGTGTCGCCGCCTGGCAAGACCTTCTGAAGCTCATCTAAGCCTCGACGGATTTTTTCCCTGGAAGAACAGAAGTCTTGGGTTAGAGAGAACGCAGATACAGATTAACAGAGCTGCAAGGGACCTTGCAAGTCATCTAGTCCAACCCTCCTGCCCAAGAGGAGACCCTACACCATTTCTGACAGATGGCAGTCCAGTCTCTTTTTTTGAAAGTTCTGTTCTGACCGAGGCTTCCCGAGAGCCTGAAGCAACCTCCTTGTCCCGACAAAATCCCCTTTTATTCATTGACTCTGAATTCTGCTCCTTTACCTCCAGCAAAGTCTTTCAAGGGAGGATTTACAGTCACAGACCTTCTCTGGCTTGGAGAGATGCCAGGCCAACATCTGCAGAACTGGGCAAGGAGTCTCGGAGAGTCACGAAACAAATAAGCGAACTAATGGCCTCCTGCCAACTCCACTCCCCTGTCGCTCCTCTTTTTATTTCCTCTGGGAGGGGCCATTCATCGTCCACCTGTGGCCTTACTCCCAAGTCGACCCGTTCTTTAGCTGTTCCCTTTGTCTGGCAGCTCTGTGCATGCGCACACTGGGAACAGGCTCCAGCTGTTCTTCTGCCCCACTGATGTCTGACTCTGAAGGCAGCCGATAACTGTCAGACGGCCCTGGCCCCCTCTCTGCCTCCGACACAGAGCCCTCCTCAGAGCCTTCCCCAGACTCCAGAACTGGCCCATGCTCCTCCCCAACCTCCTCAATGTCCGAATCTGCTGCCAGCTCTGCTGGCTGCTGGTGGGCCACAACAGCCTCCAGTGATGAAGCTCCCACAACTTCTGAAGGCAACTTCTGTTCCATTGGTTGGCTGTCCTCACTGTCAGAACATTCCTCCTTGTTTCCAGGTTGAATCTCTCCTTGATAGGTTTCCACCCATTATTCCTTCTCTAGACTTCTGGTGCTTCGGAAAATAGCTTGACCCCCTCCTCTCTGCAGCAGCCCCTCAAATACTGCAGGACTGTCTCCCCTGGTCCTTCTCTTCCCTAGACTAGCCATGCCCAGTTCCTGCAACCGTTCATTGTATGTTTTAGCCTCCAGTCTCCTAATCCTCTTGGTTGCTCTTCTCTGCACTTTTTCTAGTCTCAACATCTTTTTTTATAATGTGGTGACCAAAACTGGATGCAGGATTCTAGGTGGGGTCTTACTAAGGCTTTAGAGAGTGGCGTTAATACCTGCTGCGGGCAAGATAGTTATGCCAAAGAAGCCACAGCTCTGAAGTCTCCCATTGTCTACTTGAAGTAAAACATTTTGCATTGCTGTGGCGAGAGAGAAACGTTGAGGGAAACTATTATTATCTCAAGGCAAGGCATTGTATGGAGAGAGCCAGAATGGCGAGAAGGCTGATAACTATTTTGCTTTCTAGGCATGGGAAAAATTCTCTTTCTTAGGACTCCTGTCTCCCCCCCCCTTTATTCTTTCCTGCCCCTCCCAATGATTACAGGGCCTGGCAACCTCCATCTCCAGAGTCCTGAGAAAGCCTAAAGATAGGGAAAGGGGGAGCCAGCTGGATTCTGAACTTCACCATTCACCAATATCTGCAGAAAGACGCCTGGGAAAAATCTGATTTGGGTCCATCTGTTGCAGTTCCCAAAAAGGGAAGAGGGGTCAGATTGGCCCACATCTGCCTCTCCCCCTCCCTCCCTCCCTCCCTCCCTCCCTCCCTCCCTCCCTCCCTCTTCTTCTCTTACTCTTCTAATGCTACTGCACTAAAGGACAGACCCCTACCTTGTGCGGAAGAAGGTATACTGTGAGAGACAAAGGCAAGGTATTTAGGGAAGAAAAATGTAGAACATCTCCCCCCCCTCTCTCCATCCATCCATCCATCCATCCATCCATCCATCCATCTATCTATCTTTCATCTATCTATTTTTCATCTATCTATCTATCTATCATTCTATCTATCTTATCTATCCATCCATCCGTCCGTCCGTCCGTCCGTCCGTCCGTCCATCCATCCATCCATCCATCCATCCATCCATCCATCCATCTATCTATCTATCTATCTATCTATCTATCTATCTTTCATCTATCATCAGTGGTGGGATTCAAAATTTGTTACTACCCGTTCTGTGGGCATGGCTTTGTGGGGGTGGCTCTGTGGGCATGGCAGGGGAAGGATACTGCAAGATCCCCATTCCCACCGCACCCCACTAACCTGCCTTCCAGCTCCGTTCTTCTCTTCAGGGCAATAAAAGAAGATCAGCTGGGAGGCTGGGAGGCAGCAGGGGTGGGGCCAGCCTATTTGCCGGTTCTCCGAACTACTCAAAATTTCCACTACCGGTTCTCCAGAACCTGTCACAACTTGTTGAATACCATCATCTGTATCTATCTCTATCTACCCCCATCTCTCATCCATCTATCCATCTATCTATCCATCCATCCGTCCATCCATCCGTCCATCCTTCCATCCACCCACCCACCCACCCACCCACCCTTCCTTCCTTCCTTCCTTCCTTCCTTCCTTCCTTCCTTCCTTCCTTCCTTCCTTCCTTCCTTCCTTCCTTCCTTTTCTGCAGAAATTCAACAGCAGATTTCACAGTCCCTGAATACCATTGAAGCTACATAATGAAATACGTTGAGTGCACATTATCAGGATTAATTTCGAGCCACACCAAGGCCTGACACAAGATATCTCTTCCTTGCAGAGTCGGTATGACACACCAGGCTAACCTAAAAGGGATAATTTATGGCTTATCTGTTTGGACAGGAACCTTCTGTGAGGACTGCAAATGTATGTTACCACCCCAGGTTTAACAAGGTGTAAGAATTCAATCTGTGCCCTTTCAAGAGACAAAGAGAACGATGTCAACAGGGCTGAGAGGACAGGCATTGCTTGGGTGAAAGAAAATGGCAGTTATGATCAGGCAATTGAGGCCCCACCCCCTTTTAAACCAGAAAAAGGGGTGGGGCCTCAATTTGCTGCTACCATCTTGACTTTTTTTGAGCCTCTTCCCTAATGGACAGTTCTGAATCTGCACCTGCCAGCAGGCGAAGCAAAAAACAGCCGTGTCCTTCTCTTCCTCCATCTTCCCTGAGTCCTTACACTGCCCGGCCTCGGGTCAGTGCTGGGGCTCAGGACCCCGGACAGCATCCCAAAATTCGGGGTAGTTGGTGAAGTATTTTAAGGGAGATTCGGATTAATGTCAGGCTTCCAAATAGCATCCAAAAGTAAATCAGAGTCCAAGGCAAGGTATTGCTCAACGTTCCAATTTATTAAGAGAGCCTTGCTGGCACATCTGAGAAAACCCGAATCTGAAAGCTTCCCGGTTTTCCCCACCCAGTTGTAAGTTCAAGATCTTGCCCCCACACCCACAAGTCCCATTGTCCAATATCCCGTGTTGGCAGTTTCCACCCATCCAGTTCCGGTCAGGTGCAGAGGTACAGAGACAAAGGATGACCTTGGCTTTCCAGAAAGAATTTTGTTATGGCTACCTAGCATCTAACTCCATTCAATCCTACCCTCCCATTTTCCCACCATAGAAAATGCATAGCAGAATAATAGAAAGTGTGGCAGGCCAAAGATCCAAAAGAGAAGATGGCTGCAGGCTTGACAAGCCGGGTAGTAAGATCTGAATGCTTCCTAGATATACACTGAAAAGCCAAGCAAGTTCAGCTCTGGCCAAAACCCAGATGTCATAGATTCTAGACTAGCTTTAGGACCTGTGGACTTCAACTCCCAGAATTCATCATCCAGCTGCAAATTATCAATCCCAGAGGTGCGATGGCTCAGTGGTTAAAGACGCAGAGCTTGTCAGCTGGAAAGCCAGGAGCCCAGTTCCGACACCCAGAGCCATGCGATGGGGTGAGTTCCTGTTCCTTGCCCCACCTCCTTCCCACCACGCAGTTCGAAAGCATGCAACTGCAAATAGATAAATAGGTATCACTTCGGTGGGAAGGTGACAGCGTTCTGGGCACCTCAGTGTATAGTCATGCTGGCCACAGGACCACGGAAACTCTCTTCAAACACTGCCTCTCTTGGCCAGGAAACAGAGATGAGCCCCATGCCCTAAAGTTGGACACAACTGGACATGGGAAACCTTTGCCTTTATCTCAACTGTGGCAACTTTAAGATGTGTGGATTTCCACAGCCAGAATTCCTCGTGCTGACTGAGGGAGTTGAAGTCCAGCTATCTTAATGGTGCTTCGGTTGAGAAACACGGCTTTAGTGCATGGCATAAAGCAGATTACAGAGCTGCAAAGCTCTCTCTCTCTCTCTCTCTCTCTCACACACACACACACACCCTTCACCTGCTGTCTTTCCCCCTTTACCTTGCATTTAGCTTTGAACCTATTTTTCCCGCTCTCTTTTCAAAGATACTCAGTCTCAAGGTCTCTACTCCTCCTGGGATCCTATGTAATGTCTACAACAGGTTAGTAGTTGTTACCGTTCTCAAAAATAGCAAACGCAGTCACTGACAAATTGAAATTCCTCTCTGGATAAAACAGGAGAGTTGTACAACCTTTTTTTTAAAAAAAAGAGCAGCGATCTTGGCCCCAAAACAGCCTTTCAACATTTGGCTGGAAAAGCCCGATCCCTCCTCAACACCCTCCAGATTTGTCCTAGGGATCATTTTGGAGGTTTGAAAGAGGTGATTCTGAAGAGATGAGGACCCCGAGCTGATTTAATACCTTGGTCATGCTTGCTACCCAGTGTGCAATATCAACATTTGAATGTAGAGTAACACCTAGGTCCTAGGACAGGTAGCACCCCTCCTTCCTCCTCACCTGTCTTCTGTCAGGTCCATGAGGGTTGAGCCTTGATTGGAGAAGACAATGAAGGACATTCTCAACTGGGGGCTGCAGAAAGAAAACAGCAAAGTGAGGACCTTCCTTCCTCCCTCCCTCTTTCTTTCCTTCCTCTTTCCTCCCTCCCTCTTTCCTTCCTTCCTCCCTTTTTCCTCCCTCCCTCCCTCCTCCCTCCTTCCTTCCTTCCTCTTATCTTCCTTCTTTCCTCCTTCCTTCCTACCTCTTTCCTCCCTCCCTCCTCCCTCCCTCCTCTTTTCTTCTTCCTTTCATCCCTCCCTCTTTCCTCCCTTCCTCTTTCCTCCCTTCCTCATCTTTCCTTCCTTCCTCTTATCTTCCTTCTTTCCTCCTTCCTTCCTACCTCTTTCCTTCCTCCCTCCCACCCTATTTCCTCCCTCCCTCCCCTTTTCTTCTTTCTTTCCTCCCTCCCTTTCCTTCCTTCCTCTTTCCTCCCTCCCTCCATCTTTCCTCCCTCCCTCCCTCCTCTTTCCCTCTTCCCTCCGTCCCTCTTTACTTCCTTCCTCTTTCCTCCCTCCCTCTTTCCTCCCTCCTTCCTTCCTTTCTCCTTCCCTCTTTCCTCCCTCCCTCCCTCCCTCCTCTTTCCTTCCTTCCTTCCTTCCTTCCTTCCTTCCTTCCTTCCTTCCTTCCTTCCTTCCTTCCTTCCTTCCTTCTACAATGCAATATTGCAGGCTAATTCTGCCAACTGCAAACAGTTCAATTCTGACTGGCTCAAGGTTGACTCAGCCTTCCATCCTTCCGAGGTGGGTCAAATGAGGACCCAGATTGTTGAGGGCAAGAGGCTGACTCTGTAAACCGCCTAGAGAGGGCTGTAAAAGCATGGTGAAATGGTATATAAGTCTAAGGGCTATTGCTATTGTCCTCCCTTCCTCCCTCCCTCAGTGAAACATGGCAATATTCCTCTTCCCAGAGGAATGTGAGAAGTGCCTCTACTGGCTATTCACAAGAGGCAGTCAGAAAAGCCAAGATGGGACTGGGGAAATGAAAACTCCTCTCTTTTTCTGGGCATTCCATGCGTGGCTGCCTCGGCAGACTGTATATAATTTTTGGCGCTGCTGGTAGGAAGATATCTATTCCTTACATCATTCCGAAGGCACGCCTCTTCTACAAATATAAATTAATCTCAGGATCATTTTTTGGATGCTCTGCTCTGAGCAGAGCCAGGGATATATTTACAGTACTTAATAAGGGTTTTTATTCCATTTCAACAACAACAAAAGAAGACAAATCAAGGAGATTTGCAAAAGTCGTTTGCAATCTTGAAAAAATCTTGGGACACCAAATCACAACTTTCCTCTCATAGATCCTTTCGTGACAACTCAGTTAAAGTATATTTCATTGCTTACTAGGTTTAGAATCAGACCTTGAGACTCAAAATGTGGCAATATTCCTCCTCTAGGAAAACTAGACCTCCTTGAAAACAATAAATCGGGTTCTGATAAATTCCCGGAGTTTGTGCTCATGAAAACACACAGGGAAACAAACTATTTGGAATTCCTTGAAACTTGTGTTCCTTTTCTTCAGTTAAGATGAAATCCAGTTCCAGGCAATAACAACAACAAAAAAGCAAAACAAACACTGTGTTTTCCTCAATTATTTTGAAATTGCTCAATAAATTTCCTTCAGCTACAATATCGCTGAGAATCAAACGAGCAACCAGGTTTTAAGAGGGAAAACTTGAGTCAAGACAAGGGGGAAAAATGAGAATAGAATAGAATTCAGAATTAGAATTCAGAATAGAATAGAATTTAGAATGGAATAGAATTTAGAATAGAGTAAAGTAGAATAGAGTAGAATTAGAATTCAGGTTTTAAGAGGGCAAGACAAGGAAAAAATGAGAATAAAATAGAATTCACAATAGAATAGAATACAATTTAGAATAGAACAAATAGAAATAGAATTCAGAATAGAATAGAATTTAGAGTAGAGTAGAGTAGAATTAGAATTCAGAATAGAATAGAATAGAAAAGGATTAGAATTCAGAATAGAATAGAATGTAGAGTAGAATAGAATTAGAATAGAATTAGAATTAGAATAGAGTTGGAATTCAGAATAGAGTAGAATTCAAATTCAGAATAGAATTTAGTAGAGTAGAATTAGCATTCAGTAGAGTAGAATTAGAATTCAGAATAGAATAGAATTCTAATTCTAATTCAGAATAGATTAGAGTAGAATTAGAATTAGAATTCAAAATTCAGAATAGAACAGAACAGAATATTCTTTATTGGACAAGTGTGAGTAGACACCCAAGGAATTTGTCTCTGGTGCAGAAGTTCTCAGCATACATGCAAAGCAAGGGTGGGTTCCTGCCAGTTCTAACCTCTTCTATAGAAGAGGTTCCACAAATCTACCGTGCCGTTTAGAACCGGTTGCAGCTCCCTCCCCCCGCCCATCCGCACCACAGTTGCCCCGCCCATTGCTCACTGATTGGCTGGATCACCAATCACCCCACCCACCTCTAAGAGTCCTATCTAAATCTTGAAGTCTTAACGCTGTCAAGTTTGAACATCCCTGGGTTTTTTTTCCTAAAGGGTTAGGGGTGCAAGGGTCTTGTAACTTGACAGCTTTAAGATTTGCACACTTCAATGCCAAGGTTCTTGAGCCAACATGACTGGAGGAGGAATTCTGGGAGTTGAAGTCCACAAGTCTTAAAGCTGTCAACTTTGAACACCCCTAGGGTTTTTTTTCTAAAGGGTTAGGGGTGCAAGGGTCTTGTAACTTGACAGCTTTAAGACTTGCGTGCTTCAAATGCAAGGAGTTTCTGAGCCAACATTTTGGTTGCTAAGCAAGAACGTTGTTAAGTGAGTTTCACCACATTTTACAAGTTGGCCACACCCACCCAGTCACATGACTGCCAAACCACTCCCACCCAGTCACATGGCCAGCAAGCCACTCCCACAAAGCAGGCCACATCTACAGAAGATGTTCTAAAAAATTTTGAAACCCACCACTGATGCAAAGCAACATAGTAATAGTAATCATAATATGATACCAATAAGAGGAAAGTAGTAGAGAAGATGAGAAGGATATGAGTAGTAATACTACATCCATATAACATGGGTAAACATACTTAGACATAAAACAGTACTGTGGGAATTAAGTGTTCAGCAGAATGATGGCCGGAGGGAAAAACTGTCTCTGAGTCTAGTTGCTTTGGCATTCAATACCCTATAGCGCCATCCTGAGGGGAGGATTTGAAACAGTTTATGTCCAGGATGAGAGGGGGTCTGCAGATATTTGCTCAGCCCTTTTTCCGACCTGTGCAATCTACAGGTCTTCGATGGAAGGCAGGCTGGCTGCAATTGTTTTTTCTGCAGTCCTAACTATCCGTTGAAGTCTGTCCCTCCCCCGCTGTACCAAGCCAGACAGTTATAGATGCACAAATGACAGACTCAATAATTCATCTGTAAAACTGTCTCAGCAGCTCCTGGGGCAGTCTGAACTCTCTGCGTTGACGCAAGAAGAACATTCTTTATTGTGCCTTTTTTATGATGGTTCTAATGCAGGGGTGTCCAAACTTGGGAACTTTAAGACTTGTGTACTTCAACTCCCAGAATTCCCCAGGCAGCATAACTTACTCTCTTGTAATCCCTTCCTCTGCAATCTCTCCACTTAGATCGGAGGTCTTCAAACTTGGCCACTTTAAGCCTTGTGGACTTCAACTCCCAGAATTCTCCAGCCAGCAATGCGGGGGAATTCTGGGAGTTGAAGTCCACAGGTCTTAAGTTCCCAAGTTTGGACACCCCTGTTCTAACGTTAGGTGTCTATTTTAAATCCTAAGAGATTACAGGACCCCAAAACCTGAAGGATTCTAGTGCTGATAATGAAAAGAACATGTACTTGACTCTCTTGTAGCCTACATCATGATTAGACATCAAGGCTACGGTCAACACACTTGAGCATCATGACTGCTATGACTTTAGAGTAAACATCCAGATGGGCCAAGGCAGATGGCTCAGCCCACTGCAACCCATATCTTATGCCCGTGATGGCGAATCTATGGCATGCGTGCCAGAAGTGGCATGCAGAGCCCTCTCTGTGGGCATGTGTGCCATCGCCAGCTGCTCTTCTACTTTCTTACTTGCCAGCCAGCTGGTCTTTGTGTGTGTGCTGGAGTCCCAGGAACCCGAACACCAGCTGGCTGGTGCGCATTCAGTCTTTACACCTCATCCTCAGGTTTCCGGTGCTCTAGCGCGTGTGAAGACCACCTGGCCGGTGCGTATGCATGTGCCGGAAACCTGGAGACCAGCTGGCTGTCATGCGCATGCAGACCAGTCAGCTCATCTTCAGGTTTCCAGGGCTCCGGCGCACACACGCATTCCAGTTAGGCCACTTGGTGCCGAAAAGCTTCGTCATCCCTGTCAGCCGGCCATAATTTCTTACCTTATAAATTTGTGAGCCAGATGTTCCACAAAGTAATAGATTTCACTCCAGTGGTGTAGGACACTTCCTGATCTGGAAAAAAAGAGAGAGCATGCCAGAGAATATTGACTTCAGTCATTTTACACTGTTTTTAAAAGTGTTTGGCAATTGTTGCGTGAGCGACACCCAATTTTGTCATATTTTTTTTGCCATGGTTGTTAAAGTGAATCACAGTTTTTAATTGAATTCCGCTTTCCCCATAGACTTTGCTTGTTGGAAGCCAGCTGGGAAGGTTACAAAAGCTAATCACATCACCCTGAGTGAAGTCCAGGGTGAATTCTGATAACAGAAAAAGACTCGAAGTAATTGTATGAAATTACTTTCCATACTGGCATCCCTAGTAGGTCTCCTTGGTGAGCTTGCCTCCAGAAGTTGTGAATGCCTCAACACTGGAAGTCTTTAAGAAGATGTTGGATAGCCATTTGTCTGAAACAGTATAGGGTTTCCTGCCTTGACAGGGGGTTGGACTAGAAGACCTCCAAGGCCCCTTCCAACTCTGCTATTGTATCTGGCTGCTTTTTATTGAATCCTAAGGCTGGAAGGGATCTAAAAAGTCTTCTAGTCCAGCCCCCTGCCCTTTATTTCATTCCAGACAAATGATTGTCTGGTCTTTTCAACGAAAAAGAGATTCCAGAGCTCTGTTTTTGCTGCATTCACACCGTCCATCTTTAGTTGTTTTGAATGGCCATCTGAAGAGGTTGTTTCAAACTGCATTTAATGCCACAGAAGCGCCAACCCTGCCAATTATAGAACATCCCAACAAGTCTTTTCTTGTTCAAAAGCATTTCTTTATACTTGATTATTCAGCATAAAACTCAAGATAACTCACTATGACGTGTAAAAAATAAATGGTGTGTTTAGAAAGGACAGATTGTTTCGCTTTCCAATAACCCAAATAGGTCACCATTCTCAATTCTCTTCTTTTAACCTAATAAAATGAGTTAATGTAGCCAGATCTCTGTTTTCTGACTCACCCACTGAATATCCTTGGCCTATAAACCTCTGCTTATCCAAATTGTGTTTGAAAGATCTCTGCAGGGAAATTAATCTCTGACGTTCATCACATGTAAAAAAAAAATAGCTGTAGGATTAAACCACAGCTTGCTCTCCTGCTTTGTAGAGCTAACTCAAAGCCCAAAGGGGCTTGGGGATAAACCCCGCTCTTAGATTTGCAAGTGGGGGGGGGGGGGAAAGGCAGCTCATTCTGATGCATCCACACCCAGGAAAGGGGTTTGTTGAGGAAAGCAATAATTCCAGCAGAATCGACTCTTTTTAATTTCCTGTCCACAAGCGTCCAGAGACAGGCCAATGAAGAGAACTGCGGCCAATGAAGAATTGTGTAATCGGCAAAACTGACACAAAGACATTGTGATATGTGCAACATCATCAGGTCTAAGCAAGGAGAGAAGCAACCTGGAATTAAGGAGAAACTTCCTAACAGTGAGGACAATTAACCAGTGGAACAGCTTGCCACCAGAAGTTGCGGGTGCTCCATCAATGGAGGTTTTCAAGAAGAGATTGGATAACCATTTGTCTGAAATAGTATATAGGGTTTCCTGCCTAAGCAGGGGGTTGGACTAGAAGACCTCCAAGATCCCTTCCAACTCTGTTATTCTGTTCTATTCCACCAGTGGAACAGCTTGCCACCAGAAGTTGTAGGTGCTCCATCACTGGAGGCTTTTAAGAAGAGATTGGACAGCCATTTGACTGGGATGGTATATAATCTCCTGCTTCTCAAAAGTCCCTTCCATCTATTCTGTTCTGTTCTATTCTATTTTATTCTTCTACTATATTCAGATACAGATTGTAGAACAAGACGGATTGCAGATTATTTTGAGTCATATAAATGAGCAAGAATGATAAGCCACATTTACAAATGGCTGAGAACAGAGCAATTTAAGCTTCTCTCCATTTCTAATTTTATATTCATTTCTTTTACTAATCAACAAGTTTAGTTCTTACCAAAGTTTGCCCCAAGGGCTTTGTGCATTAAGGTGTCGAGTTCTTCAAATAAAATCTTTTTTTTTTTTTGCAATTCATTTTTTTTTACAATAAATGACATTAGGTTGATGAATATCTGCATTTTAAGTAATAAACACTTCTTTATTCCCTCTTTGGAAACAGCTGTCCTCAAACCCCAGAAAGGCAGCTTACACAGATCCTAGCTTTGGAGCGAGAGGTCTCCAGGGGAAGCTCAAAAGAAGCCAAGATGGTCGACAATGCAACAGAAGTTGCCATTCGGACTTTTTTTGACCAACCCCAGTGGCTGCCCTTCCTTTGAGATCTCGCTGCACTACTAGACGACCTGAAAAAGCATCCCCATTCTGCTTCCTTTGCAGAGATGCAGCTGAGAAGCACAGGGCGACGAAAGCCTGATTGATTTGCCATGGCTTTTAGCAAGAGGCAGGAAGCAGGAGGAAAGGACACAGCCTGCATCAGCCCCACCGACCGGAGGGGCTATGAATGAATTGGGGGGGTGGGGAGTGCTGAGCCTGGTCTCTCCAGACAAAAGATTTGCATTCTGGGTGGTTTTTTGAGTTCCACGCCACTTCTTCAATTCGCCACATAACTACTTCTTGAAGAGGTCCCCCCCCCCACTCTGCTTGGAACAAGGACCCAAACATCTAAAATTACAGCTCGTTTTTCCATAAGATCTTCCCACACAAAGCCTCGCTCAGAAAAATGCTCCCCCAACCACCCCAGGTTGCATGCCAGCAAAGAAAAAAGAAAAGAGGGGGGAGGGAAATCCTTTGGAGGAAGACGTTTTCCCTTCTGGACGTGGTGCCCAGATTGAGTGAAGGACTCAAAACACCCCAAAGATTTTCGCCCGGGGAAAAAAATTGGAGGAAAGGAAGAAAAAAAGAAGAAGATTGCCCACAGTTAAAGGGATTAAACGTGTTCAAAATGATCTGGGAGTTGGAGAGTTTGCATAAGCTAATGTTGCATTTTGAAGGGCCCGGTTTATCTTTTCCTGGCTTTTCCCCCCCCATTCAAGGTTTTTTATTTTTTAATACAATTTATACATATTATAGGAAGAAAGAGTTGTCCAAGTCTTTTCTTTTACATCCTCTAAATTACATAGTCCTTTTTACATCATAGCTTTGTTTTCACCTTCAGCCAAATTATTCTCTTCCATTATTTTCCATCTTTATAGTTATTTATTTCTTAATACATAAACAATATCAATTGCCCCTTCAAAGTCACACCAATTTTCCTTATTTTCTCCATTGGTATATTTTGCTATAAACAGCGTACATCCTCCAATTCAATTTAAGCACAGAGAGCATTTTTTTCAAAAAACAATTTCTACCATCTTTTCCTGGCTTTGGATTCCTCCGTTGGCCTGTCTGTCAGCTGCCTTAATTGCTCTTGAGATGAAGCCAATGGTTTTTATTGACAGGGCTATTTTGACTGCTTTTGCAAAGTACTATATTTTTACTTTTTTTCTTCTTGAGTCTGCAAAGTGGTCTGTAAATACTATGAATAAATTAAAGTGAAGCACATTTTCTGCACGGGGAAGACGGCAAGAAAAAAACCTGAATCCCATCCCTGAGGCCCACGACATCCAGAGTTACTTTGATTGACATTTGCACGGAAATCACTCTTAGGAAATTGACAGGTTTTTTTTGGAGCAGTAGCTAATGTGCTTCCACTGTTCCGCAGAATTGGGATAGTAAATAAGACAGATAATCCTCGACATACGACCCCAATTGAGCCCAAATTTTTGTTGCTAAGTGAGACAGTGGTTAAATGAACTTGGCCTATTTTACAACCTTTCTTGCCATAGTTGTTAAGTAAATCACTGCAGTTGTTAAGACCGTTGTAAAGCGAATCAGGCTTCCCCCTTGACTTTGCTTGCCGGAAAGTCATCAAAGGGGATCACATCATCCTGGGATGTTGCAACCGCCATAAATATGAGTCAGGTGCTGAGTGTCTGTATTTTGACCATGCGATCAAAACATCCACTGCATGGCTGGCTATAGGTCCCTGGGAATGAGTGGAATGGGCAGGAGAAGAGACGGCTTGAGAGGACACAAGGAGGATTATTGGACGACAAGAAGGTTCTTGGCTGGAGAAAAGGCTGAGGGGAGCATATCTACCTCATTTTGAGAGCTTTGTTGTGATAGCCCTCTTCAAAGACTTGTAAAAATGACACCCAAATTTGCCATCCAAGAACGGAGGTCATGGAACAAGAGTCCTCAGCTAGATCACAGTAGATTCTGGTTGAACTTCATCATCACGAGTGCAATTGAACAATGGAACCGTTGGCCGAGAGAGGGGAGGGATTCCTCTTCATTAGATGGGCCCAAGCGAAGGCTGGACATCCGTCTCCTGTGGAGACTTGAATTTGGATTCCTGCCTGGGGAAGAGATGGACCTTGATGGTTAAACTGGTTGCTTTCAATTCTAGGATGCTTGGATTACCTTCTTCCCAGGATCATTTGTGGTTTTTAGTTGCAATGTCGTGTCCGACCCATCGCAACCCCACGGACAAAGTTCCTCCAAGTATTCTTGTCCTCCATCCAGCCACCTCATTCTCTGCCATCCCCTTCTTCTTTTGCCCTCCATCGTTCCCAGCATGAGGCTCTTCTCCAGGGAGTCCTTCCTTCTCCTTAGGTGGCCAAAGTATTTGAGTTTCCCCTTCAGGATCTGGCCTTCTAAAGAGCAGCCAGGGTTGACCTCCTCTAGGACTGACCGGTTGGATGGACTTGCAGTCCAAGGGACTCAATGCAGGAGTCTTCTTCTCCAGCCATCAGAGTTCAAAGGCCTCCATTCTTTGGCGCTCAGCCTTTCTTATGGTCCAACTTTCACAGCCATCCATGGCAACTGGGAAAATCACAGCCTTAACTATACGCACTTTTGTTAGCAGGGTGATGTCTCTGTCTAGGTTTGCCATCGCTTTCCTCCCCAGGATCAGAGAAATCGTCCCAAGAGACTTCTCTTTTTCTAATGTATGTTGAACACATGGCTAAGCCAAGATCATCTAGGTCTCTTTCCTCACCCCCCCCCCCAAGGGACCCCCCATCAGTGTCGGACTGCTTCCTTTTCTCAGTATATTTTGGAGAGCTCCGTATGGACCTCCAGGCCCAGCTGAGAAAGAGATCTCAAATTAAAAATAAAAAAGTAGTAAACGAGACAAGGGGGGGGGGGAATGAAGTAACAGGGTAATAAGATAATCACAGGAAAAGTTAAAAGAAGTATTCATGTCAAAAATTCCCAGAATAGAAACTGTTTTATTCCTTTTGAATAAACTACCCAACTGAACAAGGCGGACTTCAAAAGCCATTGACAAAACACTTCGAAACACATTTGAACTAGACATTTCTTATAAAAAGAAATAGAGCACTTCCAAATGATCCAGAAGTTTGAGAGATGTCAACAAATTATATCTTATTTAAGGATCCCTGCTGAAGACTTCCTAAAAGGCAGCCACCCATCCAAATATGGTCCTCTTGAAACAAGAATGGCTTCTCTACCAGCCAATTCTTCAATAATTCTATATATCAAGGTAAAGGTTTCCCTTGTCCAGTCATGCCTAGAAAGAGTGCAGAGAAGAGCAACCAGGATGATGAGGGGACTGGAGGCTAAAATATACGATGAACCGTTGCAGGAACTGGGCATGGCTAGTCTACGGAAGAGAAGGGCCAGGGGAGACAGGAGAGCAGCCTTCCAATATTTGAGGGGCTGTCACAGAGAGGAGTTAGGGGGTCAAGCTATTCTCCAAAGCCCCTGATGACCAGACAAGGAAGAATGGATGGAAACTGACCAAGGAGAAATTCAACCTAGAAATAAGGGGAAATTTCCCCACAGTGAGAACAATCAACCAAGGGAACAGAAGTTGCCTTCAGACCTTGTGGGAGCTTCATCACTTGAGACTTTCAAGAAGAGACTGGACTGCCATCTGTCAGAAATGGTGTAGGGTCTCCTGCTTGGGTGGGGGGGTTGGACTAGATGACCTACAAGGTCCCTTCCAACTCTCTTAATCTGTATTCAGTTCCCCTGATCCTATGAAGAATCCACACCTGATGAAGAATGGGCTGGATACATAGACATACTTCATGAGGCATTAAGACCAGGAGTCCAAAGAGGAATAACACCTGTATCAATGGTAGGGGACAGTGCTCAACTCCGCTTTCTAGCCAAGGAAGCTAGCATCGTCCCAAGAGACTTCTGTGGTCGGGTGGCTAGCATGACTATACCCCAAGGCACATAGAACGCTGTGACCTTCCCTTTGAAGTGATACCTATTTATCTACTCGCATTCGCATCCTTTCGAAATGCTGGGTGGGTGGGAGCTGAAGCGAGGAACCGAAGCTCATCCCATCGCGTGGCGCTCAGGTCTCCAACCTGGGCTGTCAGCTTTCCAGATGACAAGCTGAGCGTCTTTAACCCCTGAGCCATCGCGCCCCTCACACACTCTCTATAGAGAGAATGATAAATAAGACAGCAAAGGGGGAAAAGCCCATTGATTCAAAATCCGGATTAAAAGCTGTTTCTCTCTGCCCACCAAGAACACCTGCCAACTTCACCCTCCGTATCAGGGTGCAATGCCAAAATACAGCCGGTGTGTATTTTTAGAGGCTGTGCTGGATCTCTAACCCTGCGTGGACAAAGAAGAAGAAAGGGGTAGTGTGGTGGGACAGCAGAAGGACAGAAGCCCTCTCTGGACCGGTTTAGAGGTTAGGCCAATGGGGGCTAGCCTTTTTGTAGTCGCATGCTGAAAGCGTGCAGGTGTGTGCCCACAACCATAATGCAATGCACGCATGACACCCTCCGCACGCCCCTTTGCATGCACATACGCCCCCCCATGCTCCCCCCACATAACACGAGAAGAGTTTCCATGACACTGTCGTGACCAGCATTTTCATTTCACGCCAGTCATTGGCTACAATGTAAGATACCTTTTGCTTCCCCAGGCTCCAAGGTCACCAGGACTCAGGTGTTCCTTGGCCTAAGCAGGGGTTGGACTAGACGACCTCCAAGAGTCCCTCCCAGCTTCTATTCCATTCCATTCTACTTCTATTTTATTCTATTTCTATTCAGAATTCTATTCTATTCTTTCATTCCAATATTCTATTCTCCCTTATTCTATTCTGTTCTATTCTTTTGAACCTTCTGTCCCAAAATATTATCCAGCATAAAATCTCAGAAAGGCTCAGAAATACTCCAGGGAAAATCAGCCTTCCCAAATGACACGACTGACAACTATTAGGGGCCAACCCAGATGAGCTGAGACAGCCAGGCTGGGTCTCCCTGCCAGAGTCTTGTTAAGGGACGGGCTTAATTGCAATAATCCAAGCCAACACGTCTTAGACATCTTTAAGCAGAAGAAAAATGCAAATACTTGTTAACACTCATCACACGAAAAACAACCGCTGGGTAGCCTTTAACTGGGGAACATTATGAAATTTTAGTTGTTTTTCAATTCTCCCGAGACAGAGAAGCATTAGATATTCTCGCTGGAAAAAAATTATGCATCTCCTTCTGCATTAAGTTCTCCCTGTTTATCTCTGCTTCTCTTGCCTCCCTCATCAGCCTCCAACACCTTCACCAATCGCTCAGATCTCCGGCTTCCTTATTGCGTTCTGTTTAGTTTTGGGGTTTCGTGCATTCTGTGATCTCAGCTATTGTGGTTTGTGGGTCATGTTTTGCAGCTCAAGGCAGGGCGTTATGAAGTTGGCTGCACCAAGAGCCTGTGGAGTTACATGCCTACGTATGAGAAGAGAAGGGTCTTGAACGCAAAATGGGTGAGCAGCCACTTTGCTCTGGAACCAGCGCTGCAAGGAGGAATATTTTTCAGGACATTTTATGGGAAAGAAATGGGGAAGGAAGGTTTTGAAGCTCAGGGTTCAAGGCTCCATTCGAAAAGAGGAGAAAGTAGGGAAGTGTGATGGGCCCACGCTTTTCTCTGTCAAGCCAGTCAGAGAATCATCAAAGTCCTTCTGGGTCTCAGTGTTCTGACCTTGGCTTCCTGAGAAAGCATAAACCACAATCTTAGTCCCAAAAACCCTCTTTTATATGTACATCTGTGAATTATGGTCATTCATAGTCCACAAGGCTTCACAAACAGTCTGTGAAGATTCCAACAGATGTCTGCTCGAGTTGTCACAGTCTCTCAGGGGGAATGTTGATAAACACCCTCCTTATCTCCCTGGGAATGCTGCCAGAGACCTAACTGCCAAATGCAGAGCAAGGCCAAACTTAGCACAGAGTCCAACAGAACTTTTCAAAGCATGAACTGACCAGATGAACTAATTGCTTCCTGCAAAGGCTCACCTCCCATTCGCTCCTCCTTTATGTCTTATGGGACGGGCCAATCATTGCCAAGCCTTACTCCTGAGTCGTCCCTTTTGTCTTCACTGTTCTTGCCTTCTGGCAGCTCTGCGCATGCGCGCACTGGGAACAGGCTCCCCCTGTTACTCTGTCTCACTGATGTCCAACTCTGGAGGCTCCGGAGGCAGCACATAACTCCCAGATGGCCCTGGCCCCCTCTCTGCCTCTGATGCAGAGCCCTCGTCCGAGCCTTCCCCAGCCTCCAGGACTGGCCCATGTTCCACCCCAACCTCCTCACTGTCCAAATCTACTACCAGCTCCACTGGACGCTAGCAGACCACAACAAAAACCATCCAGGAACACACAAGACACCAAGCTAAGTGTACCATCAGCTGGCATGTGGCTCAGTGTGTCACTCAAGACCAGCTGCTCCTCAATATGTGATTGTTTGAGAGCGCCAACAGAGAACATGCAAACCTGACATCCATCCATCCATCCATCCATCCATCCATCCATCCATCCATCCATCCATCCATTTCAGCTTCTTCTGATCTTCTAGGACTCAGAGGTCTTCAAACCTGGCAACTTTAAGACTTGTGGACTTCAACTCCCAGAATTCTATGCTGGGCCGCCTAAGGCCCTCCCGTGCTCCGTTTTCACTGGCAGATGGCTGCAGGAAGCTGTTGCAGAGTTTGGGAGCCTGTTTTCACTGGCAGAGCACTCGTGCCACTACAGGCGTCCCCAACACGAGTGATGTCAAGCTGGCCACGGCCACCTGGCCACGCCCCTCCTGAGGTCAAACACAACCCTGATACGCCCCCCCCCAATGACATCGAGATTGACACCCCTGCATTACAGCACCCTAGGGACAGAAACCGCAGCCTTCTGAAGTTGCTGACAGTAGACATGGACTCAGTGAAACCATGGTTGACTTCCTTATTGCAAACCTAACTGACTCCCTTGAACAGTGGGATGCACCCCAAAGGATCCCCTCTGCCCCCCCCGTCTGTCCTGAGCCCTCCTAGGAGCCTTGGGCAGCTGAAAGGAGCCCATCCACACCATGTCCTGGACCAAATCGGGATGCAGAAGGTCAGTTGGGAAGGGGAGGCCCAACTCTTCACTTTGCTTCACTTCCAGTTCATGCAAGCTTTTCTTGCTGTCCTATCCTCTGAAAATGCCGGGGTGAGCGGAAACCTGCTAGTGGAGGCTCACAAACACAACTGACCATCCATCCTACCCACCCAAAGCAGGAGGGTCTTCACATTATTACTATTAGTCTCCTCATCATTCCCATCCCCCATCTCCTCCCACTTATGACTGCAGGACGGTAACTTTGTTGCTTTTATCCTTAAGATTTAAATTGATATTGATTGTTTCCTGATTGCTTATTTGTACCCTTTGATTATCATTAAGTTCTGTACCTTAGGATTCTTTACAAACGTATCTTGTCTTTTTATGTACACTGAGAGCATCTGCACCAGAGACAAATTCCTTGCGTGTCCAATCACACTTGGCCAATAAAGGATTCTATTCTATTCTATTCTATTCTATTCTATTCTATTCTATAGAATGTATCTTGCCTTTTATGTACACTGAGAGCATCTGCACCAGAGACAAATTCCTTGTGGATTCTCTGATCCAACAGTTGCGGGATAGGAGGCCCAGCCTAATTTTAAATCCCATAGAAATGGGATTTAAAAAGCCACTTTCACAGACTCTCTTCGTGGGCTCCTGTGTGCAACAGGCAGGACCCTTTGCAAACTGGTAGCTCTCCATGATAGTTTTTGACATGAAGTGGGGGGAAAAAACATTCAGCCCTTTGGAAGAAGGATAATTAAATCCACCCACCAAATCATCTTTTCACAGCCTTGGGGCTATGCTGTTTGTGGCTCTTGGGAAACTCAGGCCTCTGCAAAATCTTTTGTTTGGTTTTGTTGTTACATGTCAGGCCCTGTGAATTTTGCCAAGGCTCTCTGGCTGCTGCTTCACTCTTCAGCACATCTGGCCAATATTTCAGATTGCAGCCCCCAACTTCTTATGCAAACACAAGACATCATGTCAGTTGCAGGGCAAATAACATGAGCAAGCATTTTATTTCTTCCCTGGATGCAATTCCTGGAGCTGCAGAAAGCAGCAAAAATAGGGAGGAGAAGGAAAAAAAAAAGGAATGCCCATTTGATTAATGGAGAACAAAGGAACAGCAACTCAGACTTAAGGGGGCAAATAGGCTAAAAAGAAATTTTAAAAGACACATCCCAACAACAAATTCTCTGCAATGGAGCAACTTCGAATTGACTCTGGAGTTCAGGAGACCTTAAGAAGTTGTATGGGTGGGGGGGGATTCTTATATCCCATCAAGGGGAGACAGCTGAGGGATTTCTCTAAGGCTTGGGAAAGTGGCGTTTGTAAGTCTAACCAAACAGGCCAAAGCTGACAGCCGCTCTTTGGCTAAACTTTTCCCAAACAAAGCAATGTTGCAAAAAAGAAAGAAAGAAAGAAAATAAATAAAAGAAAGAAAGAAAGAAAGAAAGAAAGAAAGAAAGAAAGAAAGAAGAAAGAAAGAGAAAGGAAGAAGAAAGAAAGAAAGAAAGAAAGAAAGAAAGAAAGAAAGAAAGAAAGAGGGAGGGAGGGAAGTAGCAAGAAAGAAAAAAGGAAAGAAGGAAGGAAGGAAGAGGAAGCAAAGAAAGAAAGAAAGAAAGAAAGAAAGAAAGAAAGAAAGAAAGAAAGAAAGAAAGAAAGAAAGAAAGAAAGAAAGAAAGAAAGAAAGAAGCGAACCAGCCAACTCTGGAACGCGGCGCTTTTGTCCAAACCGAAGGGAAAAACCGCGGCAGAGTTTTTCTGGGGGTGGGGGAGAAGCCCAGTGCCCCTCGCCCAGCCCAGTCCCTCCACTCACTTGTCCAGGACGAAGTAGAGGTCGAAGCCCCCGTAGCAGGCGGCGCCCCCGTCCTCCCGCTGCGCCGCTCGGCCCTCGCAGGGGAGCACCAGGGCGGCCAGGAAGAGCCAGCGCCAGCCCCGCACCAGCAGCGGCTGCCCGGCCAGAGCCATGGCCGGATCCGAGGAAGGTCCCGGGACGCTCCCCTTGCCCAGCCCGCGCCCTCAGCGGATGCCCATGCGGCGCCTGGCCAGCCTCCCGGGCGAGGGACGGCTCTTCTCTTCCTCTGTTGGAAGCGCCGGCTCTCCTTCGGCCCTTTCGCTCCTCGCGCTGCTCAGCCCGCCAGGCTCTCTGCAAAGCGCTTGGCAGCTCCCGAGCTCTCGTCTTTCCTTCCTTTCTCCCGTCGGCTCTGCTTTGCCCCAGATTTGAGGAACGTGGAAGCCTCACCCCCCCCCCCGCCCCCTTCCCGGCCAAGGAGAGAGCGCTGCTTCGCCCGCCAGCCGAGATCCCAGGATGCCTCCTTGCGGCCGAGCGCAGGCTGCGCTCTCGGGATGCGCTGATCTCCCTCGCCCACCGGAGCTCACAACCGTCTTTGGCAGATTTATGTTATTTTATTTTACTTTATATTTTTGTTTGGTGCATAAGATAATGGATATAAGTACAGACAAGATTATGAAGACATAAAATGGATACGAATCAATGGGGACAGTAGGACAGGAACGGTAGGCTTTTTGGTGTGCTTATGCGTGCCCAGGGGTGAAATCCAGCAGGTTCTGACAGGTTCTGGAGAGCCGATAATGGAAATTTTGAGTAGTTCGGAGAACCAGCAAATGCCACATCTGGCTGGCCCCAGAGTGGGGAGGGAATGGAGATTTTGCAGTATCCTTCCCCTGCCACGCCCACCAAGCCACGCCCACAGAACCGCTAGTAAAAAAAAATGAATTTCACGACTGTGCATGCCCCTTACAGCAGTGGTAATATTCAAATTGTTTTATTACTGGTTCTGTGGGCATGGCTTTATGGGCATGGAAATGGCAAAGTCCCCATTCCCTCCCCACTCCCTGGTTCTCAAAACTACTCAAAATTTCCGCTAACGGTTCTCCAGAACCTGTCAGAACCTGTTGAATTTCACCCCTGCCTTACAGACCTCTTAGGAATGGGGTGAGGTCAACAGTAGACAGTCTAAGGTTAAAGTTTTGGGGGGTTGGGGAAGAAGCCACAGAGTCAGGTAGAGCATTCCAGGCACTGACCACTCGGTTGCTGAAGTTGTATTTTCTGCAATCGAGTTTGCGTTTGTATCGATTGTGTGCTCATGTGTTGTTGTGGTTGAAGCTGAAGTAGTTGTTGACAGGTAGGATGCTGCATCAGACTATTTTGTGTACTATGCTTAGGTCAGACCGAAGGCAGCTGAGTTCTAAATTGTCTAAACTCAAAATTTCAGGCCTGGTGGCAGAAGGGATTCTCTTGTGAGCAGAGGAGTGGAGGCTCTTCCCGTGAAATGTCTCTGGACACGCTCGATTGTATTAATGTCAGATATGCAGTGTGGGTTCCAGACAGATGAGCTGTATTCGAGAATTGGTCTAGCAAAGGTTTTGTATTCTCTGGTTAGCAGTACAATATTACAAGAGAAGAAGCTACACAGGATTAGGTTAACAACTCTTAGTGCCTTTTTGGCAATGTTGGGTTCCAGTGAGCTCTGGCCCTTAGATCTTTAGAGTTTGTTTGTTTGCTTGTTTGGATTTATATGCCGCCCTTCTCCCAAAGGACTCAGGGCAGCGTACGGCATTAAAAAACATATTACAAAAGTTAAAAGGAAATTAGAAACAATCCAAAAAACAAACCCAATTAATATAACACTAACATTTTAAAAATTAGATAAAATTAACAGGCTAGGCCGGCTTGCTGGAAAAGCCAACTTTTTAGGGCGCGTCGGAAGGACTGGAGGTCGGGGATTATGCGAAGCTCCAGGGGCAGCTCATTCCAGAGGGAAGGCGCTCCCACAGAGAAGGTTCTCCCTCTGGGGGTCTCTAGCCGACACTGTCTGGCTGACGCCACCCTGAGGAGGCCAACTCTGTGGCATCGCACTTGGCGGTGGGAGGCTACTGGTGGCAGTAGGTGGTCTCGTAGGTACCCTGGCCCTAAGCCATGGAGCGTTTAAAGGTCATAATTAGTACCTTGAATCGCACCGGAAAACAACCGGCAACCAGTGCAGGCTGCCTAAAAGGGGTGTAACATGGGAGCACCTAGGGCTGCCACATTCTGGACCAGCTGATGCCTCCGGGTGCTCTTCAAGGGCAGCCCCATGTAGAGAGTGTTGCAGTAATCCAGGCAAGAAAGGACGAGGGCATGAGTGACTGTGCATAGAGCATCCCGATCCAGGAAGGGGTGCAACTGGCGTACCAGGCGAACCTGGTAAAAGCCCCCCCTGGTCACAGCCGTCAGGTGTTCTTCTGAACTAAGCCGCGTATCCAGGAGGACTCCCAGATTGCGGACCCTCTCTGAGGGGGCTAAAATTTCTCCCCCTATCATCAAAGATGGAACAAGATGCACAAATCGGGATGACGGGAACCACAGCCACTCAGTCTTGGAGGGATTGAGCTTGAGCCTCCCCATCCAGATCCGCACAGCCTCCAGGCATCGGGACATCACGTCGAGGGCATCATTGGGGTGGTTTGGGATAGAGATGAAAAGTTGGGTATCTTCAGCATATTGATGATACCTTACCCCAAAACCACGGATGATCTCGCCCAGTGGTTTCATATATATGTTGAACAGGAGGGGTGAGAGAACCGACCCCTGGGGCACCCCACAAGTGACACACCTCAGGGTTGATCCCTGCCCTCCAGTCAACACAAACTGCGACCAATCCGACAGGTAGGAGGAAAACCACTGTAAAACGGTGCCCCTCACTCCCAACCCCCCGAGTCGTCGCAGTAGGATACCATGGTTGATGGTATCAAAAGCCGCCGAGAGGTCTAATAGGACCAGGACAGAGGAGCAGTCCCTGTCCCGGGCCCGCCAGAGATCATCGACAAACACGACCAATGCCGTCTCCGTGCTGTACTCAGGCCTGAAACCTGACTGAAACGGATCCAGGTAGACAGCTTCATCCAGGTACTGGGGAAGCTGACGTGCTACCACACTCTCAACAACCTTTGCTACAAAGCGAAGGTTGGAGACCGGACGATAGTTGGCTAAAGAAGCTGGGTCCAGGGAAGGCTTCTTAAGGAGGGGCCTCACCACCGTCTCTTTCAAGGCGGTTAGAAAGAACCCCTCTCTCAATGAAGCGTTGGTAATCGCCTGGAGCCAGCCTCGTGTCACCTCCCGGGAAGCCGAAACTAACCAAGAGGGACACGGGTCCAGCACACAAATGGCAGCATTGAGTCTCCCCATAATCCTGTCCATGCCCTCGGGGACCACAGGGTCAAACTCATCCCAGATTGTCTCCACAAGATTCATCCCCGTCGACTCGCCTGAATCTACCCAGTCAGAGTACAAGCCTGTCCAGATCTGAGTGATTTTATCCTGCAGATACTGAACAAATTCTTCAGCCCTACCCTGCAAGGGGTCTTTCCCAGTTCCTGGAAAATGTTGCCGTTTTGCCTCTTTTATCACCACTAAGTAGGATTTAATATGAATTCTTACTAGTGTTCGATCAGATTCGGACCGGCTGGCCCTCCAACCACTCTCTAGGCATCTTTTCCAGCATTTCATCTCCCGGAGCTCCTCGGTAAACCAGGGAGCCACCCGGGATCGACACCGGGTCAGAGGCCACAAAGGGACAATGCAATCCAAGGCCCAGTGGCTGCCCTATCCCAGGCTTCCACTAGGGCTTCAGTCGAGTTGTGAGCAAGGGATTCAGGAAAAGTCCCAATCTCCATCAGGAACCTTTCAGGGTCCATCAGGCGCCTGGGGCGGAACCATCTAGTTGGTTCCTCCTCCCTGCAACGAGGTGTAGCAGTATGGAAGTCAAGCCTGATGAGGAAATGATCAGACCATGACAAGGGTTGAATAGAAATATCCCCTAAATCTAGATCATTCATCCACTGCCCAGAGACAAAAATCAGGTCGAGCGTGTATCCCCCAATATGGGTGGGGTCTTGAATTAACTGAGTTAGGTCCATAGCCGTCATGGAAGCCATGAACTCCCGAGCTGACTCGGATGTCTCACCAATGGAAGGCAGATTGAAATCCCCCAGGATCATGAGCCTGGGAAATCAACCGTCAATCCAGCTAATACATCCAGTAACTCCGGCAGGGCCGATGAAACGTAGCAGGGAAACAGGTACGTAACAAAAAGGCCCACCTGAACTCCAAGGCCCCATTTCACAAAAAGGGACTCACACCCACCTATCTGAGGCACAGTGACCTCCTGAGGTCTGAGACTTTCCCTAATAACCACCGCCGCCACCATCCCGCCCCTGCCCTGGGTTCTTGGCTGGTGAAACACCCAGAAGCCTGGTGGGCATAGTTCGCTAAGGGGCACACCCCCCTCATGGCCCAACCAGGTCTCTGTAATACATGCCAGGTCCACTCATCCCTCTTGTATGAGGTCATAAATGAGGGGAGCCTTATGTACCACAGACCTGGCGTTAGGCGACACCAGCCGGAGACCAGGGTCCTGTAATCCCGAGCACCCGGGGGTGCAAGAAGGGCGATGAGGGTCAGAACGCGTGATCACTCTTAAAAAGCGAACCCGTGTCCCCCGAACATAATTTGGCCCTCGGCCCCCACCATATCTGCCTCTCCCACAAACAGTAGAGATGGTGAACCCCCCAATGGAATGGCTTAATGTCTCTCCCAGAATCCCAACCCTTCCCAGCACTCCCGACCCATGCCTATTAGTTAGCTCTGGCTTGTGCCCTGGCAGACTCCCCCCCAAGCCTGTCTGAGCCATCCGAATCAACCCCCCCACTCCCCCTTAAAATTTGATTTAAAAACCTCTGTAAAAACCCCTTAAGAAGTCTCTTCTTCGCATTCCACCTCTCGGGATCCCAAGATCCGTCATTAAGGAAGCGTCTTGATATGTCAGAAGGACATCCCCGGGAAAGGGGGAGTTCCCGGAGGGAATAAAGTTCTGTCGGAGTATAGCATAGAGGAGAATGTGGCATCAACCAAACGGGATGACATCATGGGGAGATGGAACGAGGAGATGACATGTCGTTGGGGGGGGGCAGCCAACAGTGTTCAAGGGGGTAGCGGGAAGCTTGTGTCCATCATAGAAATGGTCGGTGTTAAGGACAGTATGTAAGAGTAACGGCCAGCTGTCAAAATCGCAGCAGATGATAGATTGAGAGGTGGTGAAGCGGCCAGTGACGGTGGTGGTGAGGACAGCGGCAGCGGCGGCTGCTCCAACTTCAACAACTCCAACAGCGAAGCTCCGTCCACGCCAGCCGCGCTTATATCCGTCGCCAGGGCCACACTCCGTTGACCCAGTCCATAGTGTCACAGGAGGAGGGGCCAAATGGCCAAATGGTACAGTACGGTGGCCCAGGCAATGGCGGTGATACCGGAGGGGGCCACAACAAAGGACCCCCCACTCCAACCGCGCCCACGGCAACTACCAAAGCCATCTTCCGCTGGCGTCAATATCCATGCCAGCTGCCTCAGCCACTCCCCGCTGATACAATCTATCATGTCCATAAGCAAGGTGGAGGGGGGGGGGAGCAACCGGGATAACACCACGGCATGGGGAGCGGCAGCTGCAGAGACCCCAGGCTGGGCGTCCTGCCATCGCTGCCGCTGAGCACTCCCACGCCGGCTGCAGAAACCCCAGGCCGGGTGTCCGGCCACAGCCGCTGACCACACCCATGCTGGCAGCCGCCGATGCTCTCCATTCTCCTTTCACCGCCAACCGCCCCATTTCACTCACAACGTTCTGGCTACATGGCAGAACATTGCAGCTCAAGGGTATCCCCGAGGTCCCAGGAAGTTATCATAGCTGGACCTGGAACCAACGATGGGATAGGGTACCCCCTGCAAGCCCCAAGAAGGACAACCATCTCCCCGAAGCTCTCCTCAAATGCGACAGGACACCATCTTGGGCATGTACATTTCCCTCCGAGGTCCTTGACAGAGTGAGAATCGTCTACAAGGTCTTATCCGGCCAGTTTATATTCTGATCTGCCGATGTGTAAGACAGAGCATTCGTTGAGTGGATCTTGATAGGCTTGAGCATAGGGCCCTATCCAACAAGGAGTTTATTAGTGAGAAAAATTAAGGTCCTGCACCTGGAACTAAGGAAAACTTTCCTGGCACTTAGAAAAATTCAAGAGTGGAACAGAAGTTGCCTTCAGAAATTGTGGGTGCTCCATCACTGGAGGTTTTCAAGAAGAGACTGGTCAGCCCATTTGCCCAGAATGGAACGGGGTCTCCTCCTTGAGCAGGGGGTTGGACTATAAGGCCTCCAAGGTCCCTTTCAACTGTTACCCTCTTTCTGTTTCAAATAAATGGACTATTTATGCACTGTGAAAAATCTGAATTTCTAAGCAGTTCTATGTGATGCTTGTGATACTTTTATATGAACTGGGGTAAAAATCTGATATTCGTTCAGTTCATTCAGATGTTCTCCTCCTGCTGAGCCAAAACGTGAAAAGTTCCCAGTTCCTGTTATTAAAACTCCGGGGAGGAAACAGAACCTCCTAGATTTCTTCTTATCTTGCAAAATGTCAACAAAATCGGGCCAAGAATTATTTGGCTGAGACAGAGAAGATAGGATTCTCTGAGTGGCCTCTTCTGGAAAAAGAGGCAAGGCCCTCAGAGTTTAGGCTTTTCATCCTAAACCATGATTTGCTTCATTCCGACGTACTGATTAAGCCACAATGGGTTGGGTTGGTGTGGCACTTTAAGTTAAGATTGTGGTTTATTAACCGCAGCGGCCGGCTGCCGCTTCTTAAAATATGTCCTATTTATTTATTTATTTATTTGTTTGTTTATTTATTTATTTATTTATTTATTTATTTATTTATTTATTTTTATTTGTCAAACATGTACAAGATAGCAAGTATAAGTATGAACATGTCATGAACAGAGGAAATGAATAGAAATAAATAGGGACAATAGGGCAGGGAAGGAAGACATGCTGGTGCGCTTATGCACGCTCCCTGTACGGACCTCTTAGGAATGGGGTGAGGTCCACGGTGGACAGTTTAAGGTTGATGCTGGGAGGGTTTGAGGATGTAAGAACGGAGTCAGGGAGAGCATTCCAGGCGTTGACCACTCTGTTGCTGAAGTCGTACTTTCTGCAATCAAGTTTGGAGCGGTTTACCTTGAGTTTGCATCTATTGTTAGTCCATGTATTATTGAGGTTGAAGCTGAAGTAGTCGTTGACAGGTAGGATGTTGTGGCAGACAATTTTGTGTACTACGCTTAGGTCAGACTGTAGGTGACATAGTTCTAGGTGGCCCAAGCCCAAAATTTCAGGCCTGGTGGCAGAAGGGATTCTATTGTGAGCATTTCAGGATAACACTCCAAGCAGTTCCAAGCAAAGCTGTAAACAATTGTACAATAAATAGGATTTTGAAAGCCTCAGAAATGGCTTGGCAGGATAGCGATGGTCTTTGGCACTCTCTCTACACACAGCAAACTCATTAATTAAACAAATCATGTTTTGACTTAGCATGATGTCTGAGCCTAAGGAGTTTATAGCTGCTCCCTCTATGGGTGTCCAGGGGGAAGGCTACCCTCTTCCTGAAGAATAGAATAGAGTAGAATAGATATCGGAATGAAGAATAGAGTAGAGTAGAGTAGAGTAGAGTAGAGTAGAGTAGAGTAGAGTAGAGTAGAATACAATAGATATTGGAATGAAGAGTAGAGTAGAGTAGAGTAGAGTAGAGTAGAGTAGAGTAGAGTACAATAGATATTGGAATGAAAAGTAGAGTAGAATAGAGTAGAATAGAATATATATTGGAATGAAGAGTAGAGTAGAGTAGAGTAGAGTAGAGTAGAGTAGAGTAGAGTAGAGTAGGGTAGAGTAGAACAGAACAGAACAGAACAGAACAGAACAGAACAGAACAGAATAGAATAGATATTGGAATGAAGAGTAGAGTAGAGTAGAGTAGAATAGAATAGAATAGAATAGAATAGAACAGAACAAATATTGGAATGAAGAATAGAATAGAATAAAATAGAAGCTGGAAGGGACTTTGGAGGTCTTCTAGTCCAGCCCCCTGATCAAGCAGGAGACCCTATACCATTTCAGAAAAGTGCCTGTCCAGTCTCTTCTTAAAGGCCTCCAGTGATGGAGCACCCACAACTTCTGACAGAAAGCTTTTCCACTGGTTAATTGTCCTCACTGTTAGGAAGTGTCTCCTTAATTCTCTCTTTAGTTAGTTTCCATCCGTTGTTTCTTCTGCTGCCTTCAGTTGCTTTGGAGAATCATTTGACCCCCCCCCCTCTTCTTTGCGGCAGCCCCTCAAATACTGGAACGCTGCTATCATGTCTCCCCTAATTCTTCTTTTCTTTAGAGTAGCCAGACCCAAAACCTGCAGCCGTTCTTCATATGTTTCAGTCTCCGGGCCTTTGATCATCTTAGTTGCTCTTCCCTGAACTTCTTCCAAAGTCTCAACATCTTTTCTGTAGTAGACCCTGAGTGGTTTAGAACAGACCACGACAAAAGTCAGTACACACTCGTGGAAGGTTGCTGCAATGGAGCCTCTCAAAAGAAGAACGGGAAGGTCCGTGGCATTCGTTGCCTTCAACCAATGTGGGAGCTTCATCCCTGGAGGCTTTCAAGAAGAGACTGGACTGCCATCGGTCAGAAATGGCGTAGGTTCTTCTGCTGGGCAGAGGGGGGGTTGGACTAGATGACCTACAAGGTCCCTTCCAACACTGTTAATCTGTTAAAGTCAATGCTCGGGGCATGATAAATACTCCATATTAAAAGACTCAGCTCTTAATTCAGAAATGCAAATAGATTTTAATAGGTAGAAGACAGATCTGGTTTCCCACGATTGGGAGCGCTACATGGATGCCCCTGGTTTGAACGAAATACAAGCGACAGAAAACTCACTCTGTATGGAAGAAGTAGTCATTTCTTCTTGGAAATCCAAAGGAATGAAATTGGCAATGATTTAAGGAGCATCTGGGTTGAATTAAATGAAGTTGGTGGGGAAAGCGATGGTTGCGTTCTGTGCCCACCCAACCAAGGAGAAGTCATGGACGATGCTTCTAAGAGCCAATGGCAGATCTTCCAAATAAGCATGAGGTCATTGGGATGGAAGACTTTAATTACCCCAACATCTGTCAGGGAAACAGCCCCGCCAAGCGTGGTCCTTCCAGGAAATGCCTGGCTTGTCCTGCTGATAACTTTCTCCTTCAGAGGACGGAGGGAGGGTCGGCTTCCCTTGGCTGAATGTTAGCCAGGAGGAAAGACTGAGCTGAAGGGGTGGAAAGAGGAAGAACACGGAGAGAGGAAACAGGATCGCGAGGCGGGGCGGGGGCTAGAATTCTTGATTTTGAGGGAAACCAAACCTGGATGTGACCAGCACAGAAGTTGGACTTCAGAAAAGCATACTTCAACACAGAGATGAATTGTAAGTAGGACCCTATGGCTGAAAAGGGTTGTAGGATGTTAGCACTCACCCACCCAGCCCCACCTAGAAAAATGAAATATCCTGGGAAATATTGAAAAGGCAGAATATTATATTTCCCTGGATAAGAAATGGAGGAACAGGTTTTAGGCAGGAAACAGGCTCACTCTCAATAGCCCCCCACCTTTGTCAATGGGCCATTAAAAGGCCTGAGCCAGTTTATTCTACATAACAAGGATCTCCCCCATTCAGCTCCAGGGTGATGGGATGAAGGCATGATAGTATTAGCCCTTCACCCATCCCACCACAGGGCACATGGGAAGAGGAAATGCTCAACCAAACCTGGACTCATAACACAGCCTAGAGAGTTGCCCCTGTATGGCCCCATGGGAGTCTGACAACCAATCAGAATGCAAGCTCAAGATCAAAGGCCAGAGAGGGCATAAAACCAGGGACTTTCAGCATCTCAGCCTCTTTTTCCTTCTTCACCCAACATCTGGAAGCATCTGATCCCCCTTTTCTGTTCAGGAGCTCAAGCCACGTGACCCTGTCCACCATTAAACCATCTTTCCAAGCAGCCTCCGTGTTCCCAGTGTCTTTTCCCCCCACTTGGAAGTTAAACCCAGAAGGACGGTTCTTCCAACAGGGGGAAAAGATGCTCCAGATGAGAAGAGGAAGACAAGCAAAGGAGAACACCACTGGTATCCAGAAACTCTCGGTACCATCCATGCCGTGACTCAGAATGACTGAGTCTTGCGAGCAACACTCCAAAAGGTTTAACTCAGAATATGAGTGGAATGTAAATTTATTTTTACACATTGTAGGAAGAAAAATCCTGTCCGGTTCCAAGCCGGGAGAAAGGCGCTGGAAATAAAATGGAGGCTGGATGGAAAGAAGGACAGAACCAACTACAGCATATGCAGTTCTGGGACAGCTGACAAATTAGCTTGATGAGTACATGGAGTTTTATGGGTTTCTGTGACTTTGAAATTTGAACTGTACTGGGGATTGTGCAATGAAGGGTTTTTTGTGTCTCTTGCTATTTGATTGGTGGTGGGTTAATCCTATTATGTCCAAAAGGTAACATCCTGTCCTCCTTAATCCCTCATCTGGACCTGAAGGTGTTTTGTTTGTGAATAGGTTGGTCCAGTCTTTTTTAATAGGCACAAAACATCCGTCTCTACTATGCAAAAAACTGGGGCTGCTTTCTGCCTTTAAGAGCATGCTTCTCCATTTCTCCTTTTGGAGAAATATAATATTCTGCCTCTTTTAATATTTCCCAAAATATTTCATTCTCTGGGTGTGTACTGTGTGTGTGTGATTACCAGCGACGTGAGATGAGGTTTATGGTGAGGCACTGACACAGTGGTGGGTTTCAAATAGTTTTAGACTTGTGGACTTCAACTCCCAGAATTCCACAGGCAGGCATGCTCAGTTCCGATTTAAAATGACCGCATTTGTTTTTCCCCTTTGTGAAATAAGTTTCCTTTTTTCATTTCCTTTTTCTTCTCCCTTCCCCTCCTCCCTCCCCCTCTCCCTTCCTCCCCCTCTGTCAAACACACGCGCACACACACACACAGAAGTTCGATTGGACTATCTCTCCTACCTCCTTCCCTCTTTCATTCACTCTCAAACAAACACACACACACAGAGAGAAAAGTTGGATTGGATATCTTTTCCAGTGGCTTGAAAGCAGCTCCTCTGCCATCTCCCCCATCCCCCTGCTGCCTTCCCCAAACAACTCCACCATTGCAAATGCAGCCTGCTGTCTGGGTGGGAAATGCCTGGAACGCAATAAAGCCCTCTCCTCTCACCTCCTGCTGGCAGGCTGGGGTGAGAGGAGAGGCAGAGAAGCCGGAGGGGAGCCGATCCGAGCCTTCCAAAAGAAGAGGCTGGGGGAAAGTGTGTGCGCTACAGCATGGCTCTTTGCCTGGCTTCCGTGGATGACTCTGCTTAACTGTTTAAAAAAGCCTCTAAAAAAGTGCCCTCTACTACGAGGCAGGAGAACTGTGTGCCTCACCTACGTCAGGAATTTTTAGGCTTTTAACCCTTGCTTAACTCTGCTCGAGTGATCATAAAATGCCTAAAGTCAGACTAGATGAGGCATGCAGTTCTCCTGCCTCATAGTAGAGGTCGCTTTTTTAGAGGCTTTTTTTAACAGTTAAGCAGAGTCATCCACGGTGAGGCAGCAACTAGCTCAGCTTTTTCCTTTTACATTTTTTTTTATTTTCATGATGAGAGCAGTGAGGCTGTGCCTCCACTGCCTCCCCCGACTGCACGTCACTGGTGATTACTTCTTACAAGTAAAACTTTTTACAACTTCTTATTTGCTGTAAAAGAAAGTCATTTCTTTGTATTCCTTTTTCTTTCTTTTTGCATGTTGCACTTTGTTTTTTTTTCATTCTTTTTTTCTCCTTTCTATTTCAGTTGTTAGTTGTTCGTTTGTAATCTCTTTACTTTAAAACGTAATAAAATTGTTTCAAAAAGAGAAATAGACAGAAGTGTCCTAAACTACAAAAACATGGGCTTTTGGTATATTAGAAGCAAAAGAATCATAGAATTGTAGAATTATACAGCTGGGAGGGACCTTGGAGGTCTTCTAGTCCAACCCATTTTGCTGATCTCAGGGGGATGGAGGTTCACAGGAGCTGCTAGCTTATGATACTTACAATGTACCCCAGCCTTGGGAAGCTGGATTCACTGAACAAGCCCCTGATTCACTTAATGACTGGAGCAAAAAACGTTGTAAATTTGGACACCAACACATACTCACTTCACAAAACTTGGCTCTGGAAACCACATTGTTAGCAAGAGCAATATTAGTTCCCGCTGTGGATCTAAATGTCCAGAAGTTGAGCTCGACACAGGAGAGGTTTTAATTTTTAAGGTAGATGATACTTAGGAAGGGAGGCACCGTCACCCAAAGCAGTCTATGGCTCTTTTCCCAACAAGGCACGTGCAGTGTGGCATAGCCGAGGAGGAAGGGCACATACCCTGCCCTTGCCAGGCCCCTCCCTGCAACCTCTCCATCAAGCTACAACCTGATCTATCTCAGAAGCTGGAAAGTCGGAGAGCATCAACCGAGTGTAACAAACGGGGGTGGCAAACCAAGACTCGACACAGGCTTGTGAGTTCAATGCACATGTTTAATTGGCCACATTCTCACTTTTCTGCCCTCGGAGCAGAGAAGGAAACGATACAGCTAATAACCCCATGCTTTGATATGGCCCGGACTGAGATTTGCCAAGCCAAACATTAATCATACATGGCTTCGTGGCAATAAGAGAAGTGGAGGATGAAAAGGATGTTCAGGCGGGTGCAGGATGCTACTTCCGCGAAGAAAAAACTTGGCTCTGGAAAGAGAGACGTTGGGACAAATTGAATGACCCATTGGGAGCCCCACCTCAAAGCAACCTACCTTACGTGCAGTCAGAACCTGAAAATAGCAAAGAACACAGCACAGTCCTTATTCAAAATGGTCCGGTTGATATCTGCATAGGTGGGACTGATTGGGGTAGATTGTGACACCGAAATATAATTTTACGTCATTTTATTCTATTTTACATATTTATGTAATAAATTATATTGTATCTTATCCTATAACTATTGTATTTTACCCTACTCTTATTTTAAATTGTTTGTATAGGATTTTATTGGTGATATGCGTTTGAACCTTGTGCTTCGATATGGCCTATAGGCTAATCAATAAAACTACAATAATCATACCTTACTTTACGTGCGGCCAGAATATGAAAATATCGTTTAACACAGCTCAGTCCTTAAGCAAAATGATTCAGTTGAGGTCTGCATAGGTGGGACTGATTGGGGTAGATTGCAGGGGTGACACCGAAATATAATTTTATCATATTTTATATGATATTTTTAATCATATTTATTTTTATATTATTGCTATTATTGTTGTAATATTGTTATTATTATTCCAATTTCATTTTAGACTGTATTTTATTCCAAATTCATTTTAAATTATATTTTATTCCAATTTCATTTTGAATAGTATTTTATCCAATTCCATGTTAAATTGGCTTTTATCAAATTTTAGTAATAATTTGATTCTGGAACTCTGCACTTTGATGTGGCCCAGGGGCAAACAAGCAAGGAAGCAAGCCTTGGGAGAAAGGAGACGGGTCCACACGCCCCACAGGACTAGCTGAAGGGGAGGCAGGTGGACAGGGGTCATCAAGCCCAGATATGCCTATTTCCACAAACGCTGCCTTGGGAACGTAGCTTTGGCTTCTAAACAAAACAGTCTGGCAACGAGAATGACACTGATACATCCCTTCTGCAAAAAAGAAATAATAAAAATGGCGCCATTTGGAGCTCTCTGTAAATCATCCTAAGGCTACATCTGAGGCTATTAAAATGAGTTTGATTGCAATTGTTATCTTTCGTGTTCAGACTGGAAGGGGTATTCTTGTCTGCCTATCAAGTCCTTCCCAAGGTGCATTAGACTTTTGCCTCTGCTGTGGGGATGAACCTATTGAATCTACTCTCCAGGGATTGCTGAACTTCTCCTTCTACAAGGAATTCAGTTCTCTTCCTTTTTCATTTCCTCCCTCCCTTTTGTTTTGCTGTATTCACTTTTTATGAGTTCTGTTTTAGCAGGTCACTGACCAAAATTCCTTTCCTTTCTTTTCCTTCCTTCCTTCCTTTCCTTCCTTTTCTTTTCTTTTCCTTCTTTCCTTTCCTTTCTTTTCCTTTCCTCATTCCCTTTCCCCTCCCTTCTCCTCCCCCTCCCCTCCCTTCTCCTCCCCCTCCCCTCCTCCCCTCCCTTGTCCTCCCCCTCCCCTCCTCCCCTCCCTCCTCCTCCCCTCTCCTTTCTCCCCTCCTCTCTTCCCCTTCCCCTTCCCCTCCCCCCCCTCCCTTTCTCCTTTCCTTTCTCCCCCCACCTTATTCTTGGGTGTATAACATTCTGCGTGCACTCCTTGCTTTATTCAAAGAAACCCAAAGGCAATACTTACTTCTAATTTCAGACGCAAGGTAGCTGGGGATCCCTCGGCAAAATGTTTGCACCTGCTTCCCATAAAGGGACAAGTCTGGAATTCTCTTATGGGAAACGGTGAAGGAGACCTCCTTTGGGGCAGGTCCATTCCTAGGATTTTTCTAAAAGAGAAGAGGGCAAGATCTTTTAAACATTATTTTAAGCGTTTAAATCGAGTGGTCGAATTGTCCCGTAATGACTTGTCCCAGGCTGGTTGGCAAGTTGGCCATGACGAGTTGGCTGTGCTGAGTTACCCCGTTCCACCACATACATTGCCAGGCTCACATTATAAAAAAAACCTAGGACATCAATCATAGGAACCATCTTGATATTTTTTTGTCACTTATTGGCAGGCATCCAGGGAAGGGCCTGCAGATGGTGTCCTTGGTGCTTCGTGGTACCCTTTAGCTGGGCCCAGGTGGACTTACTGCCTGGATCTCCCTCTCTTTACCTGTTTTTCCCGGATGGCTTTGGGAAGAGCAGATATGTCTGGCATGATCTGTTTATTCATTCTGACGATGATGCAGGTTTTCTTGGACAATATCCGGGTTGCCATGAAACCCTATCAAAGCAAAACAGATGCCAAAAGAATGACAACTACGCCAGAGGTGGGATTCAGCAGGTTCTGACCAGTTCTGGAGAACCGGTAGCGGAAATTTTGAGTAGTTTGGAGAACTGGCAAATACCACCTCTGGCTGGCCCTACCCCCATCTATTCTCTGCCTCCCAAGGCCCAGCTGATCGTGAGGAAATGGGGATTTTGCAGTATCCTTCCCCTGCCATGCCCACCAGGCCACAGAACCGGTAGTAAAAAAAAATTTGAATCCCACCACTGAACTATGCCAAAAAATCTGAAACTGGAAAAGTTTCCTGGGCCTTCCCATTAGATCATAAGATCTCAGTTAGGTTCACCTTGCATTGTTTTCATCGGACAATTAAGCTACAGGACTTCCAAATAGCAGCAAATTGTGCCTGGCTTTGACAAGGTGCACCATTCATGGAAACAATGCCAGTTCTCCACCCCTTCACTGAGAGTCCCTGAAGAGGCTACTGACGTGACATAAAGCAAGGGAGAGGTAGTTTGGTGCAGTGGTTAAAGGCTAGAAACCAGGAAATGGTGAATTCTAATCCCACTTTAGCCACCAAGCTAATGAGTGACTTTGGGCCAGTCCAAAGCACTTCACCAACTTATTTGGGATATAGGAAGTAAGAGCACTAGTTGTATTCACTGGCTTGAATTCAACAAAGATATAAAGGCGGGGGGTGGGGGGGAATATGACCAAGGCAGTTTGTTGCGTCTTTGGAAACGGGCCGTTCTGGAGCCCACCAGCTCTGAAGGGAAGTCATTGAAGAAAAGCTTTCTAGGGAAGCTTACAGCATCTTCAGGAGAAAGAAGAGGGCAGGAGAGATTCATTTCAAGGTGGCCCCTTGGACGGAACGGAACAGTGGAAAAGCAGTGGGAGTTGCAGATGCAGGAGAAGATTGTGCAGTGGGGGAAAACTCTCAACAACTTTGTGACTTCACATTGTGCAAGAACCTCACGCCAGGGCATCCAGGGCACCCAGGGCCAATTCTCTTTTGAATGCTAGTTGAGGAGAAAAGATTTTAAAGTGTTTCTTACAGTGCCATAATCCAAGACGGAGCTCCAGGAATTCCAGCCATTGTTGTCGTCTATGTTCACCACCTTCCTTTTGTGATCAATGTTCACAGTTTGATGTGATGCCCCTCCAACATTTCCCTGGTTGTTTACAATGATGTTCTTGGGGAGGAAAGATAAAGGACAATAGTTGAAAATCTATTCTTATATTCATGAAAAATAAAGTATAAGATGGGAGGTGCTCCAACTGATAACAGAAAGAGATGTGGCTACAAGTGTGCTAAAAAAAAATCAGATTTTGGAAGAATATTGCTTAACGCCTCAAAACTCTGGTTTATCCTTTCTCTCATTCCCAATTGGGTGAATTAATTCACAGATTTGTGGAAAAGCACATCTTTGAAAACATTATTTTTACTTCTTTTAATCCTGCTTTCCAGTTTAGAAACATTCAAAGGGGGTTTGCCAAGTGGGGCCACAGTGAGAAAAACACAAACACAAAGCCCTTTCAAACAGAACTTCGAAGGTCTCACTGCAACGATTAAATGGACATGCCAGATCGCTTCATCTTTTAACTTCATAAAAAGCAAAAACAAAAGTAAACATCGAATTGCTTTTGTTAGAAAGAAAACACATTTGTTTGCAAATAATGCTGTACAATGGTACTTACGTTGTTGGACAAAACTGGGGCTAGGAAAACTCCTAGAAACACCACACTCAGAATCTGGAATGGGGGTCAAAAAGAGATTGGCAATTAGAGAGAGGGGGGATGATAATTAGATAATGGAGGAGAGATAGATAGATAGAAGATAGATAGATAGATAGATAGATAGATAGATAGATAGATGATAGATAGATAGATAGATGATAGATAGATAGATAGATAGATAGATAGATAGATAGATGATAGATAGATAGATAGATAGATAGATAGATAGATAGATAGATAGATAGATAGATAAGGTATGCTGTGGCTCATCGACTAAGATGCTGAGCTGGCTCTTCAGCTTGAAACTGAGATGAGCACCGCCCCCTAGAGTTGGGAATCACTAGCACATATGTGTGAGGGGAGCCTTTACCTTTTACCTTTTAGATAGATAGATAGATGATAGATAGATAGATAGATAGATAGATAGATAGATAGATGATAGATAGATAGATAGATAGATAGATAGATAGATAGATAGATAGATATCATTTAGAAATGGAAGCAGCAAATTTCAAATTTAAAAAATCTTGTTGCTAGTTCTATTTGCACCCTGACTTAATGGTCATGTAAAATTGCTGGGCCAAATCTCTCTACAAATATTAAGTATTGCCGCCTTGGAGTTCAAGGACATATATAGATCTGCCCGCTTTATTACCTAAGCAGCATTAGAGATTCTGCTAGCATTTCCAAACACCAAAAGACGAATGGCTGTGTTTTCCTGCAATCAGATTCACCAGCTCACAATCTCAGGGGTCTTCTTTGGCTCTTTTTAAAAACCTCACGTGTCATTTTCAGGAGAAGCATTCTGGGGCCCCTGAGTTTTAGCATAACAACATCATGCACAAACTCATGCATGTTCAAGTGACAGTAATGAGCACGGAAGAGGCAAGTCTTGTGGGCTGGTTATGGCCTCTCATCCATGATTATTATTTTTTGGCAATTCTCTGTTCACTTCACTCATACAAAATTGTTTTCAATTAATCAGACAGCATTGTCATTTGGCAATCATTACTGTTTAAGAAAAGCCAGACTTGTTTCATAAACTTCTTAATATTTCTTTTGTATCTTTTTTTTGGGGGGGGGGAACTTTATTGAGAATTTAAAACATTAAATAAAATACCTTTAAAAATAGTTTTGTATAAGTTACAATCCTTTTTGACAATACTAGCATAACCATTTACTATTCAAATACATTTTATACATTCCTAATTATTCTTACATCTATACATCTATCTTTCTAAGCTGTACATATCATGTTCCTCTTATTTATCTATTGATACCAGTTTTCCCAAACTGTATAATATTTTGAGTCTTCCTTGTCCCTTAACTCCAATGTGAGTTTATCCATCTCTGCGCAATCAAGAATCTTTTGGATTATCAAACAGTCTGTCGGATGGTATCACTTTTCCAACATTGTGTGAGTGCTATTCTCGCTGTTGTAATTATGTGCAAAATTAAATATTTTATCTCTTTCATACATTTTCCCTTAAATAATCCCCAGAAGGAACAATTCTGCTTTGAGCTCAATTTGGGTGTTTGTAATCCATGATTTTTAATTCGTCCTGATTCCCACTTAGAACTATCCCTCCTGTGAAAAGATTAATTAAGAGTCCTTAAGAATTAGGAGTCCTCTGAAAAACTAGATTTACCCCCTTATTTTCTACCTGTACATATGGGATACAGTTTTGACTGCAGATTATGTGAGATGGATTTAGCTACTACCCTAGAAGACTTCAAGATCAAACAGCATTGTACAGAATCACAGGTTATTGGAGGTCTTCTAGTCCAACCCCCTGGTTGCCCACTCTCTTCTTAAAAACCTCCAGTGATGGAGAACCCAGAACTTCTGAGAGCAGCTGTTCCATTGACTAAATGTTCTCATAGGGAATTTCTCCTTTGTTCTAGCTTGGATCGCTCTTTGATAAGCTGCCACCTGTTACCTCTTGTCCTGTCCTGGGATGCTTTGCAGAATAAATTAACCCCCTCCTGTCTGTGACAGTCTCTCAAATATTGGAAGACTCCCGTTACCCTAGTAAACGGTAAGGCAGCAGAAAACGAAAAATGTCTATACTTACCACCGGCTTCATTTTGGCACTAGGAGAAATACAAGACTGGCAAAGCTGATCCCTTCCACTTTATATACCAGATTTCCCAGGGCTGAGATATGGCGCATTATCTCATTGCCTCTAGGCTGGCATACCCCGAGGTTGCCAAGGGAAGAGGGTGACACCTTACAGATAAGTGGAGCCAGATAAACGTATCTTTAGTAAACATGGGCAGAGTCTTTAAAAATGTTCAATTAATCAAACCTAAATGTAATCCCAGAAAATAAACACATTTTTTTAAAAAAAATAGGAGTGGACATAAAAATGGATTTATTTCCCCATGGTGTTTGAAAATAGGACCAGCACCAACAAGTAGAAGAAGGAAACAGAAGAAAAAAGATCCATATTTTATTATGTTTTATTTTTACCTACTGGTCAAATTTAAAATAAGAGGATGCTTTTACTGTATTATTTTTATATGGGTTATTAAGCATTACCTTAAATCTAAAGTAAAGGGTTATTTTTGATATCTGTATTGGTGCTGGAAAAAAAATCAGAAGTCACTTTTTAAATATATTTTTTAATGCAATACAATACAATAGCAGAGTTGGAAGGGACCTTGGAGGTCTTCTAGTCCAACCCCCTGCCTAGGCAGGAAACCCTACACCGTTTCAGACAAATGGCTATCCAACATCTTCTTAAAGACTTCCAGTGTTGGAGCATTCACAACTTCTGCATGCATTTTTGTTACCTTTTTAACTTTTCCTTTTTTTCACTTCCCATTTGTGTTATTTTGTATTTTGAATCAGGTTTTTTTTTTTGAAACTCAGTAAATTATTGGAGACCAAAGAAGGGATCAAACTTAAAATAAGAAGGAATTTGGCATTCCCTTGCTGTTTAGAGAATTCTGGGAGTTGAAGTCCACACATCTTAAGAAACACTGTATTACACAATGGGATACTTGCCATAACCTGGCATTATGGGGACTCCATCAATACAGGTGTTCAAGGAAAATTTGGACAGCTATTTGACTGGGATGGCCAGAGGATTCCTGTCCAGAACAGGGGTTAGATTAGATGATCTCCAAGAGATCTTCCAGATTTTATGATTCTAAAATCAACCATTCTATCTTAATTATACATGCATTCAAATTGTAGCTAAAGGTCTTTTTTTAATTTAAAAGAAGAAGAAGATGTGTTTGAACAGGTAAGTCAGAGGGGTATTCTGAATGGCCCTTTAAAACTGGGGTTGGCAAACTGTAGCCATTTAACCAGATACTGCCCAAATATACTTGACCATACTTGACCCACCAGCCTTTGCTGGTGGTTTGGAAGGATATTCCAAAGGAAATTCCAGAATTCCAGATGGACATTCTGGAAGGAAATTCCAGATTGCATTTCCTTGAGTCAGGGGCATGAATGCAAAAGTGGATGAGTGGACATATAAGAAGACTTTATCCTATTCAATATTACCGATCTCCCCTTTAACTATTTATGCACCAAAGACAAATTCCTTGTGTTTCCAATCACACTTGGCAATAAAGAATAAAGAATTCTAGCAAAGCTGGGGAATTCTGGGAGATGAAATCCGCCAGGCTTAAAGTTGCCAAGGTTGGAGATCCCTGCTCTAGAGAATTGATCCATCCTTGGCCTTCTTTAGGAATACCCTAAAGCAGCACATATACTAAAATTGGAACGATACAGAGAAGATTAACATGGCCCCTGCGCAAGGATGACACGCAAATTCGTGAAGGGTTCCATATTTTTACTTAATTTCTATCCTTATTTTTTCGAGATTGATGATATAACTTTATAAAGACTTATTGTTACCTAGTAGATAATTATGGAAGTAAAGAAATAAGGGTTGTCACAAATGAAAGAATATTTATGGTAACTTGAACACACAATGCTCAATGAAATATTTAACTATGTTTAATGGACAATCAGTGACTTTATTCCTAATTGTAAAAACCGTTGCACAAAAACTTGTAACCAAACGACATGCTTGATGAAATTGTGTTTTCTTTTTCCCCCCTCCTTGCTCTTGTTCTGTATGTGTTGTTTTGTCTTTTTTAAAGAAAAAAATAAAATAAAATTTATACAAAAAAAAAAAAAAGGAATACCCTAAAAGTCCTTACTTTCCTCTCTTCTTACTTACCCTTGACCCAATTTTTAAACCAGAAAGACAAGCTTTATCCCCAGATCATCTTGGGAGAGGTTTATTGGTCTTTGAAAAATGACAAACATGAAATCACGCACCCATGATTAATGTGCTCAGAAATTTCAGGGCTTGGGTATCTGCTCAGCTCACATTACAGATAAAACTATTTACCAGGGTGTGTCCTACAGATACGAGATGCAAGCATCTCTGTCCAATGTCCCCCCACACCTACAGTCCAGATATAAATGTTCAATGTTCCTGGAGTTTTATTTCACTTGCTACTCAGCCTCTGTCCCTTACCTGGAAGAAAAATGAACAGGCTTGTGAGTATATTTGACACGTTCTTCTTTTTTAAAAAAGCTGGAAAATATTTAGGGACCAGTGTGGATTGTCTAGGTAAGGAGAATCGCTCTTAAGGAAATGAAAGAGAGGTTCCCCCTGTGTTGGTTAGCTTGGGGAAAGCCGTGAAAGCAGGTTTGAGCAAAATAATCTCCTGCAAGGCATTAGCACATGACCAGCTGTACTCAGCAATTGGAGGCCTTTTGATGGGCAACACTTAGATAATGTTCAAATGGCTTTTGGAAGTTTCAAAACGTTTTTGATTGCTAAAACACCAAATGACCACGAACGGGTCTTGCTAACAAGCTAGAACATAGATTGCAGAATAATAACAGATTAACAGAGTTGGAAGGGACCTAATAGGTCATCTAGTCCAACCCCCACCGAAGCAGGAGACCCTGCACAATTTCTGACAAATGGCAGTCCAGTCTCTTCTTGAAAGCTTTCAGGGATGAAGCTTCCACAACTTCTGAAGGGAACTTCTGTTCCATTGATTAATTGTTCTGTCAGGAAAATGTTCCTTATTGCCAGGTTGAATCTCTCCTTGATCGGTTTCCATCCATTATTCCTTGACTGGTGCTTTAGAGAATAGCTTGACCCCCTCCTCTCCGTGGCAGCCCCTCAAATATTGGAAGACTGCTCTCCTGTCTCCCCTGGTCCTTCTCTTCCCTAGATTAGCCATGCCCAGTTCCTGCAACCGTTATTCTTATGTTTTAGTCTCCAGTCCCCTCATCATCCTGGTTGCTCTTCTCTGCACTCTTTCCAGAGTCTCAACATATTTTTATAGCGTGGTGACCAAAACTGGATGCAGTACTCTAGGTGTGTCTTACTAGGGCTTTATAGAGTGGTATTAATACCTCACTTGATCTTGATTGTATCCCCTCTGTTAATGCAATTTAGGATTGCATTGGCAATAAGGTTGGAAGGGACCTTGAAGGTCTTCTAGTCCTACCCCCTGATAATCTGATGCACCTTTTGCTGAAGTCCCATTCTTATGCTCTGCACTGACCCTTGTATAGGAAGGTATTTGGCCATACTAGATGTGCTGTTTTGAGGGAATTGATTGCGCAGTGGGACATGTTTTGATTCAGAGCTCGGGAGGGCTTACCTGCTTACACACAGAAGGCTCCGCATTCCGTCATTGGATTCCCCAGCCAGTTTCCATGTAGAAAGCCCCAGAGCCCGGAGACGTCAGCAATATGGATCAAAAGAAGGAGAAGTGTGCCCCATCTGCGTATGTGCCCCATATGCCAGTGTCTCTTTGCACTTCTACCATCGAGCAGAAGACATTGAAGGATAGCCAGCCGAACAAATAGGCTTAAAAGTAGTCTCTATCCTTGGGCTGTGAGACTTTTAAATACAACCACAATCTCTCCACACACACGTGGAAACGTATGACTGGTTTTTCTTTTTCTTTCTTTCCTAATTACTTGCATAGGGATTATTCATTATACTATTTATGTTGTTTGTTGTCATGGATTGCAGCAGTGAGGCTAGAACCAGTCTCGTTGTATACATGATGTACAATGACAATAAAGGCTACTACACTATACTACTATACACGCTGCTGGTAGCAAATGTTGGAAAAGTGTGGTCTCCCAAAACAACTGAATTCTGGGGAAGATTGCAGATCAGGTTAGCTTGAAGCTAAATTCCTCAGGTGTCCCTGCATGGACATTGGACTTCATCATTCAGATGGGGCTGCTCTCCTTTTGACTGCCACATTTGATGGCTCTCTTCTTTCTCTTTTTTTCCAGGCAGCATCATTAATTTTGCTGGGATTCTTCTGGAATGCAGCCTCTGCTTCCTACCAGGTAATCATCTCCGCTGTGCTACAAACAAAACAATTCAAAGGTGGAACCAAGATAATTTTTCCTCCTCCTGTAACATCATGCAGATATTCTGCAAATGCCCAACGATGATGATGCTTTAAAACAGGGGTGGCTGTATAAGCTGGTTATAATTCTGTAGAGCAGTACACCTAGCCCGGGATCTGAAAATTGATGGTGAATCACTTATTTCAGAAGAATGCCAGGCTCAAAATACATGCATTTAGCTTGCAGATTTAATATATTGATTTGGGAAGGGGTCGTTTTTTTTAAGAAATGGCCTGAACATTTCTCTTCACATAGGCTTCCAGTCCTTGAAGACATCCAGTCCCAAAGACTGGAGGTAAACATGAGCTAACAATAAAGTTGCTTTTCTGAGTGGTGCATTGCAATGATATTTTTAAGGAATGTTGCCATTCCTTGTGGATTCTATGCCTCTCATAGCTGTTTTCATGCAGAGAAGCATAGGAACACCAGTAATAAACAGATCAAATGTGTGAATGAATGATTCATCACTCTTTCTGTTCTGTGCAAGAGAATGCATTCTTCTTAGCAAACGTCCCGAAACCTGGGGAATAAAGAAAATTCATTACCCATCACATAAGCTAAGTAGCTGTGCACTTTACCCATTAATACCTTGGTTTTATTTAGTATATGCTTGGTTGTTTGGTTTATGGCTCGATATTTTGATCAATGGGTGTCAGCCAGTCCCATCTTATCTAAATTGAGAGCCAAGGTCTCTCGGATTCTGCATTTCACGTCAGATGACAAGTCAACTCTCTCGCATTCAGGTTTACAGCGTTCCTAGCATGAATGGTGATTACATCCAGCAGACAGTCACCATAGACAACGAGAAGAAAATAGCCATCATCCACGTCCACGAGGGCTCCTGCTCCTCTGATACAATTTTTGACTATAAGCATGTAAGTGTGAATCCGGACTGGTCCTTTGCACACTCACCTTGTCAGTGCAAGAATGGGGTTCTTCTACTGTATGTAGTTCTACTTCTAACAAAAGACATCCATTCATTTTCACTCAACCTCCTGCCTCAAGCTTAGACCAGTGGTGGGATTCAATTTTTTTTACTACTGGTTCTGTGGCCATGGCTTTGTGGGCGTGGCAGGGGAAGGATATTGCAAAATCCCCTTTTCCTCCCCATCAGCTGGGACTCGGAAGGCAGAGAATAGTTGGGGGCATGGCCAGCCAGAGGTGGTATTTGCCGGTTCTCCTACTCAAAATTTCTGCTACCGGTTCTTCAGAACTGGTCAGAACCTGCTGAATACCATCTCTGGATTAGACCCTCAAGAAGTCTTGGAACTGCAAGTCCCAAATTTCCTGTTTGGTACAGGCAGTGGACCGGGAGGATGAGAATTCTGGGATATGCAGGCACAACCTGTGTGGAGGGACCCAAGCTGTAAAACCGATAGGCTGAAGTTTAGTTGTATGTCCCTCTTGCACATTTTAAACTTTAACATCCAATGTGTCAGGGTTCCAAGTAACACCCCCCAATGAAAGAAGACTCCGATCCTTGAAGTTCCTCAAAGTTCCATTTTGTTAGAGTTGTCATGTTGGCACATCTGGGAAAACCCGAATCTGAAAGTTTCCAGGTTTTCCCCACCCAATGAAAGTCCAAGTCCCTGCCCAGCACCCACATGTCCATCCCATGGCCTAATCAGTCACCACCCCCACTGGAGATGCTTTCTAGTCACACCACTCCAGGTGCAGGGCAAGGTGTCCTTGACTCTGAGAAAAGAATGTTATTATGACTATATATATCCCCCCTACCCCATATAATCCCCCCTCCCATTTCCCCACAGGCTGGAAGGCCCAATGCAAAAGATGGCTTCCAGATCTGACACAACGATTATTAATGGAATTTATCTGTTATTTGTTTCCCTTTGGCACAACAGGGATACATCGCCATGAGGATCTTCTCCCGGAGATCTTGCTTCGTGATGAAGATGGAAAAAGGCTACATCCCAGAAATTGAAGAAATTGGCCGGTTGGCTTATGAGAAACAGGTAAATGTTGGGAGAGACTGTGGAAGGCTGGAAAAGGGAAAGAAGAGAGAATGGACAATCGAGACACAGAAAGGGAGTCAGATGGCTGCCCAACTCAGCCCAATGTTCTCCTGATTCTCTGACCAGTGTATTCACTATAGTTTTGTTCCAAGGGTGGGGACTATGACAGGAGTGGGTTCTGGCAGTCACTACTGCTGGTTTGCTCGTGGGTGCGCCACGTGCTAGCGACTCAGGCCACCAAACCACTACCGGTTCAGCCCAACTGGTGTAAACCGGTAGGAACCCACCGCTGGACTTTGATCATGGTAGAAGCCCAAATTAAGGTGGAGAGCATTAGCCATGCAGCCCTCAGGGGCCAACCTCAATTTCAGGAGACCTCCCTATCTGCTCCGCCATGGGAATGTTCTTGGCTCCCTCATTTTTTGGGAAGACACAAAGGCCTTCACAACAGCCCAGATCTTGAAGTGTTGCGTGGCTTTTGCAGCAAGAGATTGTGAGAGAGAAAAGAATGCAAGGAAGAGTAAGCATAAACAGTCAAGAGGCAGAAGGGGAATCTGTGGGGCAACTGGTCTCATAAGTGGCAACTCAGTCCAGCGGTAAGAAACACAGGAAGTGTCGTTTCCCATTATTGGAAGAGACACGGCTCAATAAAGAGGATGTTGAAAATCCCTTTTGACAGTTCCAAGATTTTGGAAGTTTTTACTCCAAGACCTAAAGAGAACTTGAAACACTTGGAGGCTTAACACATTTATATGGCAGAAGCAGCCAACTTTCTCCAGCATGGTAGTGTTGTGTTGAGGTCACAATATTGAAAAACTACCATCCCCAGATATGGGGAAGGAGTCAGAGTTGGAAACCCAATTCTGAATAGAATGGAATGGAATGGAATAGAATAGATGAATATGAATAGAATATGGAATAGAATAGAATAGAATATGGCATAGAATAGAATATGGAATAGAATAGAATAGAATATGGCATAGAATAGAATATGGAATAGAATAGAATAGAATATGGCATAGAATAGAATATGGAATAGAATAGAATAGATGAATAGAATAAAATAGATATTGGAATGAAGAATAGGATAGGATAGAATAGAATATGGAACAGAATAGAATAGATGAATATAATGGAATGGAATAGAATAGAATTCTTGATTGGCCAAGTGTGATTGGACACACAAGGAAGTTGTCTTTGGTCCATATGTACCTAAAAAGACAACATACATTCATCAAGAATCATAAGGTAGAGCACTTAATGATAGTCAAATGGTACAAATAAGCAATCAGGAAACAATATCAATATAAATCGTAAGAATACAAGCAACACAGTTACAGTCCTGCATTTATAAGTGGGAGGAGATGGGTGATAGGAACGATGAGAAGACTAATAGTAATGCAACCTTAGTGAATGGCTTGACAGTGGTGAGGGAATTAGTTATTTAGCAGAGTGATGGCGTTCGGGGAAAAACCGTCCTTGTGTCGAGTTGTCTTGGTGTGCAGTGCTCTATAGCATCGTAAATAACTTACTGCATATTTATAGTAATATTTACTGCAACAGCTCAATTTGTCAGCTGCCCTTTGAACCTTGTTTTTTCAATCCATGTCTCGTTTCAGATGATGCGTCAAATGCTCTCCGGAAGAAACCTATGGGTAAAATACGAACCTGGAAATTCTTTCTTGGGAGAAATCAAAGAATGGCTTGTTTTTGGAAAACACATCGAGCATCTCTGCAAGCACATACCTGTTTATAAAGTTGAACGTGTTGAACGTGAGTATCCGAGGAGGAAGCCAAGAGGGCTTCCATTTTAACTGAACAATTCCATGAACTTGAAGGTATGGTAGAAAGCCAGATTAAATTCTGCTCAATTCCGCAATGTAAAGGCATCCAGCATCGTATTTTGAAAATAAAAACTGTGTGATCGCCAGGATCAATTTTAAGAACCATTAAAACACAATATGTATTATTTTTAAGTCTCTGTAAGACTCTAATAGTGTGCTCACTGTTCTGGGAGCAAGACCTTTTGAATACTCATCACTGCCTTATTCTTAAGCAAGCATTCTGTTTTAGTTTGGAGAGAGGCTGTTCAGGTCAACAAAATATGTCGATGAAACTAGCAAGCTATATAAACCTAGATTAGACCTTTTTCGTCTTGGGTGCTATCGCATGTGCACATATGTGCTGAAGCTGACAGGACAACGCCTTACATGCCCTCAGAAATGGCTCTGTATGCCATCACAGGCTTAGTTGGGAGGACCATCCAGTACAGGGGGCTCCAACCTTGGCAACTTTACAAAGTGTGGACTGCGCTGAGGAATTCTGGGAGTTGAAGTCCACACATCATAAAGTTGCCAAGGTTGGAGACCTCTGTACTGGATGGTCCTGCAAAAAAGATAAAAAATACCTGGATCAAATATAAATGCATAGAAAGAGGGGGAAAAAACCCTCTCTCTTTCTCTCTCTCTTTCTCTCCCTCTCTCTCTCCCCTGCTCTTCACATCTCCCTTCTCTTCCCTACTGATTTCTCTTCCTTCTTTCCCACCTAGGTGAAGTACATTCCAGTAGTTGCGTCAAGGCTGGCATCTTAAATATTTTGGGTATTTCCATTTGTGGAACCCTGAAGTAGCCTTGGAGCCTCTGAAGAGGCCCTGCCAACAGTTGCAAGCCAACAAACAAGATTCTTCCACCTCTGGAGATAATTCTGGTTGTTCAAGCATCTTAAGCCTTCTGTGCTTTTCTTAAATTTGGTCTTACAACCCATCCTAAGAACTTCTAATAAAGAGCAATTTTTGAGTGTCCTTGGTTCCTTATTTTTTAAAAATCCTTCCTTTGGATGCAAAAGAAAATAATGTATTAATAGGTGTCTAATGTGCATGAAGCCTTGGCTGGTTTGATCACAAACTACTGACTAAGCCTTAAGTAACTTAGTTCTCACAATGTGCTAAGCCACAAATGATGTTTTTTAAACTACAAACCATAACAGATAGGTTTACATCACACCACACTAAGCCACAAATAAGGACAATGTATTATTTATTAAGGCTAAAATATATAAAGAATGGTTGCAGGAACTGGGTATGTCTGGTTTAATGAAAAGAAGGACTAGGGGAGACATGATAGCAGTTCCAATATCTCAGGGGCTGCCCCAAAGAAGAGGAAGTTAAGCTATTAGATCAGGCAATGAGGAGGCAGACACTGGGTTAACGCAACAAGCAAGTCTTGAGACACCATGCTGGGAGGGGTTTGACTCTGTTGCCCCCGAGGACTTGGACAGGTTACGTGGGCGACTGCGAGCCACCTCATGTTTACTGGACCCGTGTCCCTCCTGGCTTGTACTGGCATCCTGGGAGGTTACACGAGGCTGGCTCCTGGGTCTGGTGAACGCTTCACTGGAGGAGGGGTCCTTGCCGACCGCCTTGAAAGAGGCGGTGGTGAGGCCCCTGCTCAAGAGGCCTTCCCTGGATCCGGAGGAACTAGCTAATTACCGTCCTGTCTCCAACCTTCCCTTTTTAGCGAAGGTTGTAGAGAGTGTGGTGGCGCAACAGTTCCCACGTCACCTGGAGGAAGCAGTCTATCTTGACCCGCGCCAGTCCGGCTTTCGACCCGGTCACAGCACGGAGACGGCCTTGGTCGCGTTGGTAGATGATCTATGGAGGGCCAGAGATAGGGGTTGTTCCTCTATCCTGGTCCTATTAGATCTATCAGCGGCTTTCGATACCATCGACCATGGTATCTTATTGTGCCGGCTGGAAGAGATGGGCGTGGGGGGCACCGTTTTGCTGTGGTTCCGCTCCTATCTCTCCGACCAGACGCAGTGTGTGTTGGCAGGGGAGCAGAGGTCGACCCTGAGGCCACTCACTTGTGGGGTACCTCAGGGTTCGGTCCTCTCACCCCTCCTGTTCAACACATACATGAAGCTGCTGGGTGAGATCATCCGTGGTTTTGGGGTTGGATACCATCTGTACGCTGATGATTTCCACCCCAAACCACCCCAACGAGGCCGTCAAAATGTTGTCCCGGTGTTTGGAAGCCGTGCGGGTCTGGATGGGGGACAACAGACTTAAACTCAACCCTTCCAAGACTGAGTGGCTGTGGCTACCGGCGCCCCAATTTAACCAGTTGACGCCATCACTGGCCATAGGGGGCGAATTATTGCCCCCTGTGGAACGGGCGTGCAATTTGGGCGTCCTCCTTAATGCCCGGCTGTCGATGGATGACCATGTGACAGCCGTGGCGAGGGGGGCGTTCCACCAGGTTCGCCTGGTGCGTCAATTGTGCCCCCTATTGGATCGGGACGCCCTACGCACAGTCACTCATGCGCTGGTGACGTCTCGCCTGGACTACTGTAATGCTCTCTACATGGGGCTCCCCTTGAGATGCACCCGAAGACTGCAGCTAGTTCAGAATGCGGCCGCGCGGGTTATCATGGGAGGATCAAGATACTCCCACATAACACCATTCCTGCGCGAACTGCACTGGCTGCCTGTGGTTTTTCGGGTGCGTTTCAAGGTGTTGGTTACTATCTTCAAAGCGCTCCATGGCATGGGACCTAGTTACCTGCGGGACCACATCTCACCTCATACATCCCTACGACCTATCCGCTCTCACAGGGAGGGACTCCTCCAGGTGCCATCCGCCAAGCAGTGCCAGCGGGTGACGCCTAGGAGTAGAGCCTTCTCTGTGATGGGCCCAACCCTCTGGAATGACCTCCCTCCCGATATTAGAATTACCAATGACCTCCGCTCCTTCCGACAGAAGCTCAAGACTCACCTGTTCCGACTAGCTGGCTTAGCTGATTGACAGTTCCATCTTCCACCTCCTGGCAAACATTTTATTGGGGAATTTTTAAGGGTATTTTAATATTTGTATTTTAACTAAGAATTGTACAGTATATTTTTTACCTCCTCCGTCTACGTCCACGTCTATGTCTATGTCTATGTCTATGTCTATGTTCATGTCTAAGTATTTGTATATGGTTTTAACATGACTGTACACCGCCCCGAGTCCTGCCTAGGAAAGGGTGCGGTCTAGAAATAAAAGTTATTATTATTATTGTTATTATTATTATTATTATTATTATTATTATTATTATTAACAACAGCTCTTTATTCAGACAGTCAAGTATGTACAATCCAGCAAGTGTTTGGTCTGACAGCAACCCTTTTATAGGGAGCTGTCAGACCTCTTAGCCAATCAGATTAAACCTCTGTTCCCGCCGAGACAGAGGACCAGAGTGGAAACCATGGTAGCTAGTGTTAATATCCAACACCCCTCCCCTCTTGGTTGGGATGTTCCTATTGGTCACATAGTCTTTGAGGTAGGCGGGTCTTTGTTTCGCTCTACCAGACCTGCACAGTTCATTTGGAACCGGTTCTTCAGGCAGGTCAGACAGACCTGTCTGCTCTCCAGCTCCGCTCTGTGGAACCTGATGGAACTTACCCCAGGCCGCGGCTGGAGTTCCCTGGATTTGCTTGCTTGGAGCTCGCTGTGGGCCTGCAACAAACTCAGATAGGTTTTCCGGTACCCTCGGGTTTGAGCTGGCTGTGGAAGGAGTGAGCATTTGCTCCTTTTGGGTAGGTCCTTGGCTGATTTGTTCTGGATTTTCGTCTGGTGTTCTAAGATTGGAGTGGGAGAGGCGACCATGAAGTTGGTCAACATGCCTCCTCCAATTTCTACCATCCTCTAGCTCTAATAGATAAGAATGAGGCCCGGTGATGCCTATCAACGTAGCAGGAATCCACAGAGTCCCCCCGGCATAGTTGTGGGAGTATACTGAATCCCCTATGCTAAAGTTTCGAATCTTGCTTGTGGAGTCTGGGGGCGATTGGCAGAGTAATTTGAGTATAGCCGGTCTAAGTGGGACCTTAGTCGGCGACCCATGAGAAGCTCAGAGGGGCTTCTCCTGGTGGTGGCACTTGGCGTGATATGTTGGATTAGCAAATAGTGATCAACCCATGTTTGCCAATCTCCCGGGCCCATTCTGGCCTTTAGTTGATCACACCATTCTCTCTGCCTGACCATTGGAGGCCAGATGGAATGGCACGACCGGGGCATGTCTGATTCCCTGACTTGCTAAAAAGGTCTCGAATTGCATGGCCATGAATTGGGGCCCATTGTCTGAGACCAAGACGTCGGGCAGGCCGTATGTGGAGAAAAGTCTCCGTAGCACCTTAATGACCACCTCTGCCATGGTAGAGGTCTTCAGGGCTACCTCAAAGCATTTTGAATATGCGTCCACAACTATGAGGAACGTCTGGCCATGAACGAGGCCAGCAAAACCAATGTGCACCCTAGACCAGAGTGCCTGAAGGCACTCCTTAGCGGGTGCCTCTGGGGGAGCTGGTCTGGATTCCTGACACGGAGTGCAGGTGGCCACCCACTCTTCTATCTCCCTGTCCATGTTAGGCCGCCAGACATAGCTCCTAGCCAAGGATTTCATCCTGACAATGCCAGGATGCCCCACATGTAATGCCTCTAATATAAGGTGACCAGACGTCCCGCTTTTGGCAGGACAGTCCCGATTTTTAACAATTTGTCCTGCATCCCACGGTGTTTTTAAAAAGTCCTGATTTTTTGAAAGAATGCGCCAAAAGCAGGACGTCTGGTCACCTTAGGTTAGGGTTAGCACGGGCGCGGGGGTGGGGAGGGCGGCACGAGCTTATGCGGCACAGCTGGTCTCCTAGGACCTCCTAGGAGCCGGCTGCGCTGCTCAAACTACCGTCAGTCGCCCCATATTCAGCAAAGCAAGCACAGGGAAGTCCTTTGCAGGCGGCGAGAACTGGCCACCCGCAAAGGACCTCTACAGACTTGCTTTGATGAGCATGGGGCGACTGACAGTAGTTTGCGTAGTTTGAGGTGAAGCCGCCAAAGCCCCCGCCGCCACCGGAATAACTGCTACTGCTGCCTCCTCCTCCTCCTCCAACAACACTGCTGGATTTGCCGCCCGGCGCTGCGGCTGAGGTGAAGCCACCAAACTCCCACCGGTGCCCCCGCCCATGGCAGCAGTGGCGGTGCCTTCCCCTCCGCTCAGAGCACCTGAGCTGGGCCCCACATTACCCCTGCCCACATTACCCCACATTACCCCTGATTCAGTTCCCCTGGTAGTCTCGCAAACTGATGTCTGGGGTGCGAAGGTGCCATCTTTTCAGGCTCGGGATGGCCTGTTTCAGGGTCGACCAGGATATGATCGTTAGGGATGATCCAGTGTCGACTTCAAGCTCACAGGGAGCGTCCTCAATGAGGACTGTGACCTTCAGCTTTTTTGGCTACCTAGTGCGGACTTACCCTATCGTGGTTTGATAGGTTACCTTAGGTTCTCTCTCTGGGCGCCCTTGAGTTTTCCGCCAGGCCCCTGGGTTGGGCCTCTATTGGCGGTTTGGATTGGATTTTGGCTGCCAAGCGGTGGCAGGGAGTTCGCTCCGGCACACTTTGGCAATGTGCCCCTTCTTGTCGCAATGCTGATAGGTTGCGTCCCGAAACTGACAGGTAGACTGGGCATGGTCCCCTCCGCAGCTTGCGCAGGGCGGCAGGCGCAAGTTGAATTTTCGCACTGGTTTTGTGCGGCTACTGCGCATGCAGTAGCTGCCATCTTCTTCGCTGTCAGAGGGTTCTTGTTCAGCGGCCTCGTGATGTACGTGCGTTTGCTTCTGCGCAGTTTGTGGTGCATTGTATTGGCAATGTAATGCTTCTGTGGACTTGTCTGCAGATTCTGACACCCTGGCTTCATCAAGTGCGATCTGCAGAGACACATTTGATCTGGCTAGAAGACGTCTCTGAGATTAATGTCCCGCATGCCACAGATTAAGCGGTCTAAAATTTGGTCATCCAGGTCACAGAATTTGCAATATGTTGCTGCTTTTCACAGGGCCGCGACATATTGGTTTATGGATTCTTCCTCCTGCTGGTTCCGCATGTTGAATTCATGGCGGCAAACGTGCCTCGATGGTTTGGGCGCCTAGTGAGTTTTTAGAGTCTGTTGTAACGCCGCCCAAGGAACCGCTTGGATCGGAGTTGGCTCCGATAAGTCCTTCGCGGTTTCAAAGACCTCTCTGCCGCAGTATCCCAGGAAGAGGTTCTTTTTGCAGGTGTCGGGGACGCCCATAAGGTCGTTTGCCTCGAGAAAGCATTCGAACCGTAACATATACGATTCCCAGTGTTCGGCCACCGGGTCATACGGAGTTGGCAGGGTGTGCATGGCCATTCTTGGATGAGGCGATTTGAATTTGCCGCTCAAAATGGTAGCTCGATGCCATGCTGAAGCTCCGGGCTGGATTTACTTGCTGGATGTCTCGTTGTTCGTTTCTTTGCCTATCTGCCTCTCAATCCCACCTTCGTCGCCAGTGTTAGATTGGGCAATGAGAAGGCAGACACTGGGTTAACACAACAACAGCTCTTTATTCAGACAGTCAAGTATGTACAATCCAGCAACTGTTCGGTCAGACAGCAACCCTTTTATAGGGAGCTGTCAGACCTCTTAGCCAATCAGATTAAACCTCTGTTCCCGCCGGGACAGAAGACCAGAGTGGAAACTCTGGTAGCTAGTGTTAATATCTAACACAAGCTATTCTCCAAAGCACCTGAGGATAGAACAAGAAGCAATGGGTGGAAACTAAGCAAGGAGAGAAGCAACCTAGAACTAAGGAGAAACTTCTTAACAATGAGAACAATTAACCAGTGGAACAGCTTCCCTGCAGAAGCTGTGAGTGCTCCATCACTGGAGGTTTTTTAAAAAAAGATTGGACAGCCACTTGTCTGGAATGATATAGGTTTTCCTGCTTGAGCAAGGGGTTGGACGAGAAGACCACCAAGATCCTTTCCAAGCCTGCTCTTCTGTTGTTGTTGTTGTTGTTGTTGTTGTTGTTGTTGTATTATTATTATTATTATTATTATTATTATTATTATTATTATTATTATTATTATTATTTTATTATTATTATTATTGAGAGAAAAAGAAAATTATTAGCCTAGAAACCTGTTGATCCATACATAAATTTGTCTGGGTATGGACTTTGATTTAAGACATTTTGTACCTGGTTATTATGTTTCATTTCTCTCCACACCCTTCCCTCGGAGCCTAATCATGGAACTCAGCACAAACGGTGTATTTAGGGAGTGTTTCATCATAGGAACCAACAAGGACCAGTTTTAATCTTGGCTCAGGTCTGGTTCAATGTAATTTGACTGGGGACATGAAGGCTAAAGTTTTTATGGCCCGGAAACACTCACCTTGCAAACAAGGCTGGCTGCTCAGTTTTTGAATGGGTGCCACTGGGCCAGTTGATGGCATATGTCATTGAGATCATCTGTAAGGCATACATACAGAAGATCTTCATTCCTTCATCTCCTTAGAGCTGTGGTGGCGCAGTGGTTAGAGTGTGGTACTGCAGGCTACTTCTGCTGACTGCTGGCTGCCTGCAATTTGGCAATTCAAATCCCACCAGGCTCCAGGTTGACTCAGCCTTCCATCCTTCGGAGGTGGGTCAAATGAGGACCCAGATTGTTGGGGGCAAAGGGCTGACTCTGTAAACCACTTATAGAGGGCTGTAAAAGCCCTGTGAAGTAGCATATATGTAAGTCTAAGTGCTATTGCTATCTCTGCATCAGCCCTACCCTGTTTATTAGATAGCCATGGCATGTCTGTCTTGTTTCCTGTCCTGTTCCCCCCCCCCAATGAAACAAAATGGCTGGAAAACTCTTACCTTGGACAGCTGTTGTTTGGCACTGTCCAAGATGAAATGGTTGCCACTCAGGTAGCCAGTGGCACAGCTCATTCAGTTCATCTGAAAGACAAAAGAAACAAGGCCATTAGTCTTTCCTAATATATTATGTTACTGTGTTATGATCACTAGAAAACACTTGCCTTCAAAAAGGGAAGATGGGGCATTAAAAGGGTGCCATCCTGCCAGCTGAGTGGACGGTTCGTTTATGTCCTCTGTAAGACACAATAGAAAGCAAGTACATTAGTCCCATCATCTCTGGAAGAGCCCTAATGATATCTTTATCCAGGGTTTTTCTTACCTTCAGGCTCCCTAAAAGAGTATGGCTGCCATCCAAAGTAAAATTGTCTACATCTGTAAGAGACACACGAAAGGCACAAGGCCATTGGTCCTTCATCCCCTGAGATGCTCCTGTTTGACTCCTGAAAACATATTTATTTACATAAAACTGCCAATTTGTGTCGATGTCTCTGACTCCATTTGGACACCGGCTGCGCAATCCCTTGACAAATCTGATCAGAGGACATATTTGGATGGAGACCTTCACACACCACACCAGTTGGGGGGTCCTCCCTGTTAAGCTTCCCCTGCAAAGGCTCTTGGCTGCCAATTCACAACCTGCCCACCTCACGGTCCATTCCACACAGGAACGTGTCACCTGAACAGGTGTATCCCTTAAGTAACCCAGCTAAAAATGAAAAGCTTCCCACCCAAAGCATCAATTGTGGTTAGGTCTTGACTGGCTCAAGGTTAACTCAGCCTTCCGTCCTTCTGAGGTAAGTAAACAAGGACCCAGATTGTTGGGGGCAAGAGGCTGACTCTGTAAACCGCTTAGAGAGGGCTATGGAGGTTCCTATTAGCTTTATATTTAAATTTCCTAATTTTAATCGCTTTGCATTATGCCTTCTACTTTTATTACATGGTACGCTGCCCAGAGTCATGGCCTCAGTGAGAGAGGCGGTATAAAAATGCAATAAATAAATAAATATGCAAAACCTCTTCCTCTTTATTTAATCAGAAATGAAAAGCCAGTGCAAATGGAATTCACCACTAGATGGCAAAGGATTCTCATGGTGGCCCAGGAACTGAATTCTTTTGTAGCTGGGAATAAATAAATTATCCCTTCAGCTTCCCACGATTCTTTTCTATGCAGTGTGGCTCAGATTTAGAGGGAAAAGAAAAATACAAGGAGTTTTCAATTTACAACAATTCATTCAGTGACATTTGAAATTAGAACGGCATCGAAAAAGTGACTTATGACCGTTTCTCACACTCATGACTGCAGCATCCCTACGGTTACATGATCAAAATTCAGAACCTTGGCAACTGGCTCGTATTTATGACCGTCGTAGCATTTGTCATTTGATTCTCTTTTGTGACCTTCTGGCAAGCAACGGAGACGAGTGAGTCACTTGACAATTGTGTTGTTATTGCAACAACTGCCGTGATTCACTTAAGAACTGTGGCAAGAAAGGGTGTAAAATGGGGCAAAACTCACTTCGCTGTCTTGCTTAGCCACAGAAATGTTGGGGTCAGTTGTGGTCATAGACTGAAGACTATCTTTTATTTTCAATCTTTTTTTTTTTTTATACCTATCAATGCGTGAATGGGGTGGTAACTGAGTAACATACATTTCAGTACACATAAACATACTCTTATTATTCCTAAATATTACATTTCATTTCCATTGTTTTATATTATTTATACATGTCTTTTATTATCACCCTTCCTTTCTAAACCTTCTTTCTGTCCTTTTGTATATCTTAACATATTAATATATAATTACTATCATTTCTTCTATTTTCTATCCCCATTTTGACTTTCCCCCCCTTTCATATCGCTATAATATTCAAAGACATGTTTTCCACCTTCTTTGTTTTCATATTTCCATAGTTAAATTAACATTCCATTCTTCATTCTTCCATTTTTCAATATCTCTTTATACAGTTTCAATATCTCATTTGTACATTTAAGGTATTTCTATTCATGCTCTTTCCAGTTCTTCAATCCATATAATTCTACTACTGATAAACATGTTTATGTATGTATGTATGTATGCATGTATGTATGTATGTATGTATGTATGTATGTATATATATCCGTAATCGCCCCCTAAGTTCCACTGTTATTCATATTGTTATACATATTTAATAGTACAGTCATTCAAAGTCTATTTTTCCCATTCTTCATATTCATTTATATTACAATATTATTCTGATATCTGTCACACTGCTAAAATAATAATCCAATCTGTATAATTCTGGTATTAATACACATTATTGAAATATAGTCATAAAATTATTATTTTATTCTATTTTTTCTTATCCTTCATCTCTTACCCACTTCCGATCCTTTAATCTTATTTTCTTTTTAGTTTTCCTCCTATATTTGTCCCTTGGGTCTTTTATTCCCTCTATTTGCCTATACAAATAGGACTATCTGTAACTCATTAAAAGCCAATATAACAGATCAGACCAAAACATCGAGAGAACAAGTGGCCCAGCCAGAGGCTTGTTACAAACTACGTTATTCTTTATGTTTTCTTGCAAACCTAAAGGCAAATACCCCATTGCAACCGAACAATTGTTCTCATGGTTGGAAATTCCTCCTTAGTTCAGTTAGGTCCAATTGCAGGTACCTCGGTGCTCTCTGAGCTTGATGGTTTTCTTGCAGACGTTTCCTTACCAAACTAGGTAACATCATCAGTGCTAAAGCAATGATGCAACGGGACGTCTGCAAGGAAACAACCAATCTCAGAGAGCAAAAAGACCCCCATAATACAACTCTGAGCTACAAATATTCTCTTCTACAAGTTCAATGATGGCACACGTTACTGAACAATAGGACAGGGGTTTTGTAGTCCCCATTCTTCTATGCCCCTTTAAGTGCACCCTGCACGACAGCTTTGCCCTTCTGCCCATTGAGGAAGAACTTTTACTATTAAACAAAGCAGCTAAATATATTTCACTGCCCTACTTGACGTCCCAACAGGGAACAGGTACAGTTTTTTTAAATGGAAACATTGGTGACTGTCACGTTTGCCCAGGGAATGTTCGGAGGTGTTTGACAGAAACCGGTTCTTCGCTTGATGTCCCCGGGGGCATTACTTGGAGAGCTAATCCAGAGCATGCTGCTGCAGATAAGGCCTGCCTTCTTGCACCCACAGCCTGCTGATGGGATGGGAGAGCGGTTGTTCCATGCACTCCTGAGATAAGCGGCTTTCAGCACCTTCTTGAGCAATTGGGTCTGCCAGGCTGGCTTGGGAAAAGGACTGACGCGCAAGGCTCTTGCACACTCATGCGCTTCAGCCAGCAAAGGCCGGGAGAATGCACAGAGAATGGGGCTTAATTCCTCTGCCGATCGCAACAGCCCTTAGACTTATATACCACTTCACAGGGCTTTACCGTCCTCTGTAAGCGGTTCACAGAATCTTGCCCCCAAGAATCTGGGTCCTCATCAGTGGTCGCTTTCCATTTTTTAATTACCAGTTTGCTTGTGCATGCACATGCATGCGCAACATTTCTGCACATGCGCAGAGGCGTCTGGGTGGGTGGGCAGAGCCTCTCGCTGCCACTACTACCAGTTTGCCTGATCCAGGCCGAACCAGGAGCAACCCACCTCTGGTCCTCATTCTACCCACCTGGGAAGGACGGGAGACTGAGTCAACCTGGAGCCGCTCAGGATCGAACTCCTGGGCAGTGAGCAGTGAGTTAACTTGCTATACTGCACTCTAACCACTTCGCCACCACAGATGCAATGGTGTTTATTGCACAGAAGCTTTAGTTAGCAGTGCTTCCTAACTTTGGCAACTTTAAGGATGGGTCTATGGAGATTCTCAACCTTCCGGGTGGTGGTTGTCCCAAAGGGACTGTTCAAAAGGCAACTGGACTTTTTATTTGGGGGGGGGGATTCCTTTGAAAATGTTTTGCTTCTCATCCAAGACGCTTCTTGGGTTTGAGTTGAATGGTGGGGAATGGAAGGATTTATATTCTTTGCAGGCATCCGACCATTAGCACTCTGAAACTCTGTAAAAGCCTTTGAGCCCTGTCTAAACCCTCAGGCCAGGTCACCTGAATCAGAGGGCAAATGGGTGTGGAACCTTCCTGGCATTGCTGAAAAGACTGTATCGGAGACTGGAGATAGATGATGTCATATCCCCTCCCCCTCTGTTGAGAGAGAGGGCTATTCAATTTGGACATGTGTGACCTCTTTGACCCCTCTTTAAAACCAGCAGTCCTCTCTGTCCAGAATGTGGACTTTGCTGTCTTCCAAAGAGTGGCCTTTGTCTTCTAAATGCAGGTGGACTGCTGAATCTTGTCCTGATGCAGTTGCTCGCAAGTGTTGTGCCACGTGTTTGCGAATGCTGACTGGGGAATTCTGGGAGTTGAAGTTCACCCATCTTAAAGCTGCCAAGGTTGAGAAACACCACACTAGCAGTTCAGGAGGTGTTGTGCAATGCAATTATATAACCAACAGGGAATTTCAGCACCACCATGCCCATGCTTCCATACCCATAAGGAAATGTGTGGGTATGTCTATGTTTTGGGTATGTCTAGATTAGTCAAAAGAAGGACTAGGGGATCTATGACAGCAATGCTCCAAGATTTGAGGGGCTGTCACAAAGATATGGGGGGGGGCTAACAATTTACCAAAGAAGCAGAAGGTGAGACAGGATACAACGGATGGAAACTAATCAGGGAGAGAAGCAACCTAGAACTAAGGAGAACATTCCTGGCAGTGAGAACAATTAATCAGTGGAATGATTTGCCTTCAGAAGTTATGGGTGGTCCATCACTGGAGTTCTTTTAGAAGAGATTGGAGAGCCATTTGTCAGGAATGATATTGACACTCCTGCTTGTGCAGGGATTGGACTAGATGACTCCCAACTTCCTTTGATCATTCTAGGTGAGTCAAAGTGAAGTTGAGAGAAGCTGATTGAAGCAGCAGATGCATCTGGGAAATTCTAACACTTAAGAGTATGTAGAGTTTTTCCCTGGAATGTTCATGAAGGATAAGAATGTATGACTTGAAATAACATCAAGCTGAAGGCGGAGAATAAGTAAGATATTTCTGCAAAGATTTTGGCCAGCCATCTTGCTTATGTCAATGTCATGAGCGAGACTCTTTCCTCCTTATCGGACACCCAAATGAATACCAAACTTGCAACGAAAGAAGGGATTGACAAGTGGGAGAATTCCAGAAATGTCTTGCAAGAATTTCCTCCTCTTTCAGAAGCAACAATCTCTTTGTTCCGTTGACCCTGAGAAACTTTCAATAATCTCAAAAGAAAAATTAAGCGCCATTCAATGACACATTTCTGCTGCACTCAGTCAGCTAATTTATTCCCGTGGGGTTGGGCTCCCTGCTGCTGTCTAAATTTAAATTCCCTGCAGATGATGGTCCCCAGATTATCCATCCATGTTCAGAGGAGGAAGGAAAAGCCTTCGGGTAGCTCCCATCTTCTTCCTCTGACCACCACAATTCTCCTAACGTTTGTTTTCTCACTCCAAACATTATCATCTATACCAGGGCTCTCCAACCGTATTAAGCCTGGAGGACTTCAACTCCCAGAATTCCTGAGCTGGCCAAGTCCATAGGTCATAAAAAGGTGGGAAGCTATGGCCTCTTTAGGACAGGGGTCTTCAACCTGGTTAACTTTAAGTCTGGAGGCCTTCAACTCCCAGAATTCCCCAGCCAGCTGGGAGTTGAAGTCCACCAGGCTTAAAGTTGATCAAGTTGGAGACCCCAATCTATACCAAGCTAATGGTTGCAGCTCCATAGGACAAAGAACAAGAAATATTGACAGGACCAGATCTACTCTGCATGCTTCCTTTTGAGTAACATCCCTTTTCACTATGACTTCTTTGCTTCAAAGGGAAGAGGGACAATGTGAACCATTTATGGAGATGAAAGGAGAGAGGAGGGATGGGATTGAGATACAACCCATGGCAAGCCACTCTTCGACATATTTATTCCATCGCATGTCCAGCACACTGTCCATGCCGGTTTTTATCTCCTCAACAGTTAGCTCATTCATCAAGCAGCTAAATATGATGGATTTGCTCAATTTTGTTGACTGCATTTTAAACCACATCATACCATTCCTGGTTCAAAGGCAAGGATGGGTGAATGTCAACAGAGCAAGGCCAACAAACACTGTGTCCCTCCTTCTATTGTCTTCTTCACATTTTTTTTTACAACTGAAGCCCAGTTGTATGACCAGAAGTGGCCGTCTTGATATCTCAACAAAGACCTTCCTCTTACGATTAGCATACACAGCTCTGTCCAGCGTTGGGTTGCAAGTTTGGTGTGTCTCTTGTTTCACATCACATGAAACTGCCAAATATCACAAGATTTGGCTAATCTTGCCCTTGTCTTCTCATACGACAGCACCAAAAACTCCCGAGATGCTTGTATTCTCATCTGAAACTGGCTATTTTTAAAAAAGTAATATTTTCTGGTTTCATTTGAGGGTTCGGCAGATACCATTAGGAGAAATGTGTTCCCATTGAGAATACAAATATTCAGTTAGACTAGAGAATCCATCATTCTAAGCCATAGTTTCCCAGTCATTAGTATGCAGAATTGGAGGCTGACTCAGCCCACTGCCAGGAGTTTGAACCTGACCGGCTCAAGGTTGACTCAGCCTTCCATCCTTCCGAGGTCAGTAAAATGCGTAGTCAAACTGCTTAGAGAGGGCTGTAAACCACTGTGAAGCAGTATATACATATGTCTAAGTGCTATTAATATTTTCCTTCCTTCCTTCCTTCCTTCCTTCCTTCCTTCCTTCCTTCCTTCCTGCCTGCCTGCCTGCCTGCCTGCCTGCCTGCCTGCCTGCCTGCCTCCCTCCCTCCCTCCCTCCCTCCCTCTGATGGTGCACAATGATTAGAATGCAGCATTGCAGGCTAATTCTGTCCCCTGTCAGCAGTTCGATCCTGACCACCTCATTTGACTCAGCCTTCCATCCTTCCGAGGTCAGTAAAATGCGTAGTCAAACTGCTTAGAGAGGGCTGTAAAACACTATGAAGCAGTATATATGTACGTCTAAGTGCTATTACTATTTTCTTCCTTCCTTCCTTCCTTCTTTCTTTCCTTCCTTCCTTCCTTCCTTCCTTCCTTCCTGCCTGCCTGCCTGCCTGCCTGCCTGCCTGCCTGCCTGCCTGCCTGCCTCCCTCCCTCCCTCCCTCCCTCCCTCCCTCCCTCTGATGGTGCACAATGATTAGAATGCAGCATTGCAGGCTAATTCTGCCCCCTGTCAGCAGTTCGATCCTGACCACCTCATTTGACTCAGCCATCCATCCTTCCGAAATCGGTAAAATGAGGACCCAGATTGTTTGAGGGGGGGCAATAGGCTGACTCTATAAACCGCTTAGAGAGGGCTGTAAAGCACTGTGATGCGGTATATAAGTCTAAGTGCTCTTGCTATTGGCATAAGCCAAGTACTTCATCAATATGGAGGTGCCTATTAGCTTTATATTTACATTTCCTAACTTTAATCACTTTGTAGTATTTTTTCTACTTTTATTATATGGTACGCTACCCAGAGTCACTGCATCAGGCTTATTGTGACAGTGATGGTATAAGGACTGTCGCTCAAGCAGAGGGTTGGACTGGAGGATCTCCACGGGTCCCTTCCAGTCCTATGATTCTGTTTTATTTTTTCAGTTCCCTTTTCTCATTGCATTTTTAGCTTTTTCTGTTTTTTTCTATCTTTCTTTTTGGTTTCCTTTGTTCTAACTTAATTTCTGTTATTGCTCTATATCAATAAATGAAGCTCTGCCCCTTGTTAATGTCTGTATCACACCCAATACCCAATAAAACCAGATAAATTCCTCATTGAGACAATCTTACTGGCTTTTTTGACCACAAACTGCAGTCAACCTTAGTCTGAAGAAAGACAATGTACTGTTGGTAGGGCCATTACGTGGGGAAAATTAAACTCGTATAAAATTTTTAATGCATCTTAATCATGGTTTGCTTGCATATAGTACAAACCTAGTGCAATGATTAAATGTTCCCTTTTGTGATATGTATAATATTTGGAATATTTTAATAACATGTTTAAAAATACCAGCCTTGGCTATTACTAGGCATATTTTAATAGAGAGAAGAAAATGAACTAACGAATGGATGGAAGGATAGATGGATAGATTCGTATATATTCTGACATGAGCAATTTAGACTATCATGCAACTGTTTCACCCCAATAGACAAATTTTATTTTGACCATGGAACTGCTCTCTAAAGCAAGAAGCCCTCACACATCATCCCAAAATCATCACAGGTTTTAAATCTTTATCTTCAATCGCTTCCTTCCCCCCCCCCAGCTCTTTAAGGAGGTCACACCCGTAAATCAGAAACGTGTAGGATGAAGAAGACACCGAGGTATCATCCCTTACACATTTAGCTGCAAATGCAACAAACAAATGAGTCAGAGTTAAAAAATAAAATAAAATGAAGCGGTCAGCTAGGCCAAAAGTAGTTGTGGGGTGGGATGGGGGAAGGACAATCAGGTCTTCTGCAAAGAGGAAAAAACCGTTCATCCCTTTTGGAGCATCTAAATGTGGAATGTTTACAAAATGCTCATTAAGAGAAAAGGGGGCTGTGAGATAGCGGCAGAAATCTGGTGGACAGCTTACACTAGAAGAGATAAGAGAAGGAAAGCTACCATAGGAGACAGAGCAGGCCACGTCCAATTACTGAGACCTGGACGAAGGGGGTGTGGGGAACTAGAATGGGAGAGAGGCTAATCACAAGCTCCAAACTTGTCCACCCTCAGCGACACAAGCCGTATATAACCCTCGTGGGGGGATAAAAGAGCCACAGACCGCACCCGAGCAAACTTGGTGGAACAGTCTTTGGACCCTTTGGATGGAAGTCATGGAGTCTGTAGCCTTCCAGATTTGGGCCACCGTCTCTCTTCTGGCCCACCTTGCAGATGGGAGCCCCATAACCAGCTTAGATGTACCTCTTATGGAGGAAGAGGTACCCTTCTTTGACGAGCAGGACGCCCTGCTTCAGAATCTGCAAAACGAGCTCCTGAGGGCACTTAACCTCTCGGGGATCCCCCTCCAGGAGGAAGCCAAAGTGGACACTCCAGAATACATGCTAGAGCTCTACAATAGGTTTGCCAGGGACAAGACCTTGTTGCCATCCGCCAATATTGTTAGAAGCTTCAAAAACGAAGGTGAGTTCTTGAATTTTCCTTCAGAACTTCAGGAGGCGCCACCAAGTGGGATGAGTAGCCAATGATCTCACCGGCTCTTACTTGTTAGATTACAGTTGTAACTAGAGGAAAGAAGATTATTGTTTTAATGGAGCAGAGAGCAAGTTGGAAAGAAAAGATATTAGCTAAGAGACCCAGCTGGCCTAGTGTTGAGTTGTTTTACTTACTGCTTAATGGGGCACATCTAACCTCCCTGCTAGTTGACGTTTACGCTGCAGGCTAAGTGCTGTATAGGAGTCCTCAGATTGGCTGGGCTACATTTAGCCAGAATTTGGGTGTTTTGTGTAAGTTTTGAGCATCGGATGAAATCCTTAAAGATGCTGTCATTGTACAGTCTCAGGCGTTGTCCTACAGATGTAGAATTCCACCTTCTTTTTTCAAAAGGGTGTCAAGTTAATTCTCAAGCAAGGACTTTTCAAGACACACATTTCAAGCTCTGCAATTTTTCGCTTTTGTTTTTGACACGGCTGCAGAAGGATTTTGCAGGCGCACAACTTTTAAAAATTGGTTGTTTTAAAGTCTATCTATTCTAAAGAGAAGGATTCAGAATGAGCAGAAGGTATAAAATAGAAACCAAACTGATTTAAAAATCAGCCAAATGCATTGATCTCAAATGTGTTCATTTGAAGAAACCAAAACCTTTCTTTTCTTTGCCGTTTTGTAATAACAAAAGAGTTCTTATAAACACCAGTTTGATAGCACATGGCCATCTCGTATTATACAGATAGCTATATATTTTTGGCTTGCAGAAAATGATTTTTGCAAAAAAAATTAACAGCTCAATCCAAGATTTACTTAAGTCAGAGCGCTTGAGCGTGTCAGCGTTAAGGTGCCTTACTGCAAAACACTTGTTCCTTACTACAGATAGTTGCTGCTGATACTCATGTTCATGGATCATAGGATAAAGGCATATAATTGTGGTTTTCAAAAAGCCAAGAACTTGGCACATCTTCCAACTAGGTTATAGTGTAGATGTCCATGGATTGCAGACTACTGCTGGATTTCTGCTGCTCCTTACAATCAGCCTTCTTCATGGTCTCTGGGCTACAGTAATTATGAATATGTTTTCTATGACAACGCACTCTATTGCAGCTACCTGCAAAAAATTAGAACTTCATCTGGTAAAGGCCATGAAATTATAAACCCAATGCTCCCAAAGGGACCTCATCAGGGTGCAAGAGCGAAGTTCACCATGTTTGAATATCTCTGCAATATCTCTCAGCCTGCCATTTTGTCACAAAACCTTCCCTTGATTAATAGATTTGTCTGCCTCTTTTTTTTTACTCCCCTCCATTGCCAACAGTTAGGGCACTGTTTTTGTTTCAAAAGTGATATCTCTTCCACATTTTTCTCTCTCCAATTTAACGTTTTCCTGGGGCTACTTAGCAGCTTAGTTGCAGAAAACCAATTTATCTTTCTCCAAACTGCAACATCCAGATTTTTATCCTCCTGTTTTTCCATATATACCTCAAGGCAATGAACATGCCTTCCTTCCTTCCCCTATTTTCCACAACAACCCTGTGAGGTGGGTTTGTCCAAGAGAAAGGGACTGATCCAAAGTCACTTGGCCAACTCTCATTCCTGGGGGGCGGGCAAGGGGGTTGGAACTCACAGTCTCCTGGTTTCAAAGCTAGCACTGCCTCTCAATGTCAACTGAAAACTAGATTTAGTCAGGTTGAAGTGTATTGTGCAATAGTGACAGTTCTTTACTGGATGCCATCAGGGGTGAAATTCAGCAAGTTCTGACAGGTGATGGAGAACCGGTAGCAGAAATTTTGAGTAGTTTAATAGGCAAATACCACTCTGGCTGGCCCTGCCCCCATCTATTCCCTGCCTCCCGAGTCCCAGCTGAATGGGAGGAAATGGGGATTTTGCAGTATCCTTCCCCTGCCACGCCACCAAGCCACGCCCATCAAGCCATGTCACACCCACCAAGCCCCGCCCACAGAACTGGTAGTAAAAAAAATTGAATTTCACCGCTGGTGCCCATCTATCTTGTATCAATGTGAAATATAATGTGATTTTTAAAAACCATTTGCAGAGCATAGTTCCCGGCCCATACGCCTGAATGGAATGCGGAGGTACCCTCTCCTTTTCAATGTCTCCATCCCTCACCACGAGAAGATAACCATGGCGGAGCTGAGGCTCTACACCCTGGCGGAGGACAGACCGCTCTACGGGAACCTCGACCGGAAGGTCACCGTCTTTGAAGTGCTGGAGGATGAACACGGAGGAGGAAAAGAGGGAGAGGAGAGGAAGCTGAGAGTGATGGCCTCCAGGTTTATTTACAGCACCGACAATGAATGGAAGACCTTTGAGGTGACAGAAGCCATCAGGAAGTGGCACCACTCTGACTCAAGCACTCACCAACTGGAGGTTCAGGTGGAGTACCTAGGGGCAGAGAACCCCAACCCAGGAAGACACCGAGGAGTAGACATCAATTTGGAACCCAAACACAAGCCGTTGTTGATTGTGTTTTCAGACGATCACAGCCACGCCAAGAAAGAGGAGAAGCATGAGCTGAAGGAGATGATGGAGCACGAGCAGATGCAGGAGTGGCCGGATTTAGAGCTGCAAGACTTCTCCAGCAGCCCCAACAATCTGCTTCAGATCAGCTCCAACATCATCTATGACTCGACCTCCAGGATCCGGAGGAACGCCAAGGGAAGCAGCTGCAAAAAGACCTCTCTCTATGTGGATTTCAAGGAGATTGGCTGGGACTCTTGGATCATTGCGCCCGCTGGCTACGATGCCTACCAGTGCAAGGGAGCCTGCAGCTTCCCTCTGGAGGGCAGCCAGTCGACCACCCATGCCATGGTCCAGACGTCAGTCCACTTGAATGACCCCCAGAAAGCTTCCCCTGCCTGTTGCGTCCCAACCAAGCTGGACCCCATTTCTTTGCTCTTCTTGGACAAAGGAATCGTCACCTTCAAGCAAAACTACGAGGGCATGTCCGTCTCGGAATGTGGCTGCAGATAGTTGCAGGAGATGGGGTTCTTGCATGGTGTTTCGGCTTTGGTGGGATTTCATGTTTCCATCTGAACAGTTTTGAGATGCAGTCAACTCCTTGGACAAGGGGAAGGGACCTTGGAGACAGGCAATGGTTTAGGGACGATGGCTCGGAGCAAAGGGGGGGATGGGGATGGGAGGACACCAGCTGACCTCCTAAACAGCAGCAAGCAGAGGCATCTCCTTAGCTTCATCTAGAGCTCCCACAACATCACAGAACTTCCTCTCCAGTTGTTCATCCCAGACATTTCACCACTTATGCAATCCTGTTCTGGATTTCCCCTTCCAATTTCCGGACGCTGCAACTGAGCCAACAGTTGTCAGAAAACATAGCAAAAGTCCCAAAGTTGCCTTTTTTAAATCACACCTCTGGGGGAAAATATGAATTGGCTTTACTGAATTACCTCCAGGAACTCTCCAGCATTTTTTGATTTCTCTCTCCACTGCCTAGTACGATCATGCTACCAGTTCAATTCTACTGTCCCTTGGAGAGGAAACCAGTCCTGGAAGGAAGCCCTTTGCCCTTCTTAGTGACAACCCTTGGCCCTGAGACCCCCAGCCAGTAGCTTTGCTTTCCAACAGAGGGGCCGTCAAATACTCCCCTTGGACTTTTCCTGGGAGAAGAAGTTCAAGAAAACTTTCTTAAGCTGTGACGCATGGGGTTCACACACACACATCAGTAAGCCTGGTTTCATTAACCATGGTTTATTGAATAAACCCCAATTGGCTGGGTTCATGCAACCCACCAAGCCAAAAGCAAAACATTGTGTGACTCTAAACCATAACATTTCCCATGTTTCCTTGCTTACTCAGAAAAGAAGACTGGCCTAGCGGTTGATGTTGCTTAGAAAACTTCAGCTTTCCAAATTCTCTTTCTGGAAAGTTCTCTGCTATTCCCTCATCCCTCTCAGGATTGTTCAGTTTAGTGGAGCCCTTCAGATAGCAGAATCAAAACATCCCTCAAAGCATTTGCACAGAATTACTTTGGACACGCCATTTGGATTGGGGTGCGCACGATACGAACCCAACTCCTCCCTTCTATCAATGTCCTCATGCAACTCAGAGCCTGGCTGATTGTCCTTTTCATCGCTGTTAAAATTTGGAGGACGGGGAGGGTTCTTCTGTGCTGAAATTTCAAGGCCCTTCGGGCAGACAGGGGCTCCTCCTTACAGGGAGCTGTCAATTCACAAGACAGTTCTCCATGCGTACGGCAGAGGTCACATGTCAAGTTTCCACCACTCCTCTCGGGCAAATCTTTGTGATAAGAAGGTGTTGGGAGTTGGGAAACGATAGGGCTGGTGGTGCTTTATTTATACTGAGCTGCAAATCGGTCAGATTCTTTGGAAAGTGTAATTGACGTTGTGTCTCCAGCCCTTCGTAGGTTTACTGTACTACACCCCACCACTGCTTTCTACTTTTAAGGAGAGAGAGAGAGAGAAGGAGAGAGAGAGAAGTTGGGTTTAGAGAACACCAACATGGGCCCTTCAGGAGAATTCTCATGCAAAGCACTTGGGACTTGCTGAAATCCACCTCATCTTCGTCCCGGAAGCCATTATTTATTGATCTATTTATTGACTGTCGTCCTTGTAAATATAATGTAGAATACAAAATGTTTTATTTTTGTGCTTGTATGTTTACCAAACACACTTGGGTAATCTTGTATATGGAACTGTTTTGATGCTAATATCATCCCCCAGTTTCAGTGGGCTTCCTTTTTCATTGTCTTTGTAAATATATTGATTTGTTTTTCCATCTCTCGGTGTAATGCAAAATACAGTGGCATCCAGCATACAATCACCTTCAAGCCTCAAATGAATATAGAGAGTGTGTATTTCTTTTCATATAGCAAAAACTAAGAGCTGGTGAATTTGCCCCCATCTCCTAGATTGGCTGGAAACATCCCATTTTCAAACATACATTGAGTTCTGGCAAGATTTCTGACTGTATCTTGAAGCCAATTTTGGTCACAATTGCTGCATAAGTCTCCAACAGAAAACTTATGGAAGGATCTATCACAATCCTCCCCATTAAGGTGAGCCTTAGTCCTTCGGAATAGCTGCTGTGGTGACCCTCTCAACCTCTCCTCTGCTCCAGATGTTTCTGGATATATTATCTTATATCCTATTTCTCTATGGAGAAATCTACCATACCAAGATACAGTCAGTTAGATGTCAATCAATCAATCAATCAATCAATCAATAATATTTATTCGATCGAGGACCAGCAAAATTTAAATGGCCAAAACAAACAAAAACAGAGCGAAGCAAACAAACACCATAAATCACCAGCTAGCAAAATAAATCACAGAATATAACATTCATTTCTCTATTACTATGTTAATGCAGTTTGTTTCTCAGTCTAAAACGTTAATAGGTACAAAATAAAAATAAAACCTATATTTCTCCTGCAGCGTATAGTTAAATGCATCAGACCAAGTCATATTTTAAAATGAAGGTAAATATGGTGTGTCTTTCAGCAATTATAGCTTGTTTTCATTGCAGCCACACAAAATACAGTTCCTTTACACTTAGTCAAATGGCTTTAGATCCTGGAGGAGAATGTTCATGTAAAATTTATCTGCCTCCCAGGGAATTTATTAGGGATACAAGGTAGATGGATGTGTCTGTAAAATTTACAACGTAGTAATAGGTGTGTGAGACAGTTTCAAACTCATCACCACTTGGACAAATGCACTCAGTTACAGGGATTCGGCTACCGCATATCTGCCTTGAAGAAGTGCAGATGGAAGAATGTTAAATCTTGCTTGAAAGAATGCTTGATCCTGACAACTTTAGATTTACCAAGCAACTGGCTGGTTCCCATGTGCCCCTCTTAGTCCAAGCTCCATCGTGTTGACAGTGCCTATTAGCTTCAATCTGGAACTTCACATCCGTTATTATGGAGAACAATTAATCAGTGGAACGGCTTGTCTCCTGGAGCTCTGGGTGCTCCCGCACTGGAGGTTTTTAAGGAGAGACTGGGCAGCCATTTGTCTGGAATGGGATAGGACAGTGATGGCGAAACGTTTGGTTGTTGGGTGCCAAAAATGCCAGGGCGCGTGTGCTATTATGCCGGCACCCATAATGCTAAGCTTGCCCCCACATACGTATGTGTGCACACACACACCATGCTCCCCCCACGCGCACCGCACTGCTCGCCTCCAAGCTGAGCTTGGTATTTCCTCTGGGGGCCGGGGAGGCCATTTTTGCCCTCCCCAGGCTCAAGGAAGGCTCGGGAGCCTGGGGAGGGTGTAAAACGGGCCCAATGGGCCAACCGGAAGTTTGGAAATGAATCGAAAACGGCTTCTCTCAGCCCTCCAGAAGGCCAAAAGTCAGCTGGCCAGCCTGCGCATACGTGCTAGAGCTGACGACTTGTGTGCCAACAAATATGGCTCCAGTTGCCACCTGTGGCACGTGTGCCATAGGTTTGCCATGACGGGCATAGGCTCTCCTGCCATGGGCAGAGTGTTGGACCAGAAGACCTCCAAGGTCCCTTCCAACCTATTATTTTAAGTTCTATGTTCTGTGCTGGGCTTGGTGGTCACCTAATGCTTTTAAGAATCCACGTGTAGCCAGCTTATGCTCTACTACCTGTTTCTAGAGGAAGGAAAAGTTAGCTGTTGGAACTAGAAGGGTCAGACTAACTGGGGGGGGGATGCATTTTGAGTCATTATTACCTTCTGGGCTCCTAACCTGAATCTGTGGCATTCCTCTTCCCAGTCTTAAGAGAACATATGAAGTTCCACAGGACGCAGCTAGAATTCATCTCAGGGATTTTGTTGGCACCATTTCCTGCCGTTGCTTCATCAGACAGATGGCTGTTTATGCCCCATAACAGACCCGGGCCACTGTTTTGGCTTCAAAAGGTTTTGAAGCGGAGGGGAGAATTGTCACTGTAAGAGAAAGGCTTCATGGCATTCATCTTCCTAATTGTACCACCTGGTGCTGGTACAATTGCTGTATTGTACTCCTAGTGCTGGAGTGGGTATCAGGTTCCTTTTGGGTGGAAAACCACTCTGAGTCATAATACAATGACTGCTCTAATTTACACTCTTTCCAAGTGTCTTCTTCGGCTCTCATGGCGAAAACCCAACTTTCTGATTTATCAAAATCAAGAACCAAATTGTTGTAGATTGTTTTATCAAGTCCCTGCCCAGAAGTGCCACCTTTTTGAGGGACAGAGCAGTTGGTCCTCTTGATGTTGTGGATTGGACCTCCAGAGCAAGAGAGGACAACAGAAGAAGGGTGAGATGTTGTCTCATGCCTAGTGATGACCAAAGAACTGGCCAGGAACTGGGAAGGTGACAGGGGCCTGATTAAAGCAAGGCAGAAGCTAGATAAGCATACACTGGCCTCAAGATTCAGTTTGCGCTCCAGCGCAGCAGATCACAGAATCACAGGATTGGAAGGGAGCTTGGAGGCCTTCTAGTCCACCCCTCTGCCCAAGACAGGAGTGCTTGTGCCATCTTGAATACATGGTTGTCCAAGGAAACTTCCAGAGATGGGACCAACCACCACCTCTGGAGGCAAGCTATTCCACGGATTAATTGTTCTTAATGTTGGGGAATTTCTCCTTCCTTCCGGGTTGGCTCTCTTTTTAATGATCTTTCGCCTGTTGCTTCTTGCCCTGCTCTCAAGAGCTTTGGAGAATGAGCCAAATGCTGGAAGGCAGCCAGCATGTCCCCTCCAACCCTCCTCTTTGACAGACTAGGCATACCTAGCGCCCTCAAACACTCATCATACGGTTTACACATTTGAGAAAGACATGGACCAAGGATACACACACACAAGCGCACACACATTGCATTTCCCTGAAAATAAGACACACACCCCAAATAAGCTAAATTGGCCTTATTTTCAGGGAGGTCTTATTATTTTTGAGGTGCTGGAGGCGGCGAGCGTGGTCACTTCATGGCTGATGCTGTGTTGCAATATTTTTGGGGAGGGCTTAATTTGGGGGGAGGGCTTATTTTAGCGCATGCACTCTAAAGCCCCATTGGGCTTATTATCCGGGGAGGGCTTATTTTCAGGGAAACAGGGTACACACAGATACACACTCACACACATAACCCCACACCTTGGGAATGCATCCCAATTTCAGTCAGAAGAGCAGAGGACAAAAGAAGAGAAGGACAAAGCCAGTCCCTTATGCAGATGGTTCTGGGGGGCTTTTGATTCATCTGCCTCTTGTGGGGCCACTCCTGTCCTAGAAGATGGTTTTGCATGATGGCTGTTCATGAATGGGACTTTCCCCCATGTGAATTATGGGAGGGCGAGAAGAGGCCTCACGGGCAGGGGAAGGCAAGGGGAAGGCCACTCTAGAGCCTGCTGGCTGCTTCAAATCGTCCCTATCTTTCCATTCTCACTTCCAACCGAAGTGTCACTGGGCAGCCTGCTGATGAGGTTAAGCAGGGTGCGAGCCAAAGATGGTGTTGAAAAGTGTGTGTTGAGTTAAAGGAAAAAAAGGTCTAAATGCTGGGTCATCTCTGGACGGCCCAGCGTGGTCAGAGAGGCTCAGAGTGGTCAGAGTGGTCAGCCATCTCGCCTTCCCAGCGTCCATCCCTCCCAGCTTTATGTTGTCCTTTGCTGTAGCAACTCCTTATCTTGACAGAGATTAGAGTATTTTCAATCGCTGCTTGCAAGAGATTTATTGTGGGAACCCATTTCCTGAGCTGTCACCACCCACTGCAAAGCAGGGTTTAAAACCTGCAGTAGAAACACAGGAGAAATGTAAATATTGCACCTGGGATTTGAGATGAAATGCTTGGCTAATCCTGGGCTTAACCTTCACCCATCCCTGCCATGTGTGATTGATCGTGGGATTAATTTTCTGGAGAGGAGTCTGTGTATGCCTCTGTGTGTGTTTGTGTGTGTGAGAGAGACATTCTTTCGGAAATAGCAAATGCCACAGCGAGAGAGGCAACGCGTCAGGAGTCTGCAACCACTTTTTGCGACTCACCCATTTCATTTCATTGCTGCACTTCCCAAAAGCATTTGCCTCTTTATAAAATCTGTAAACATCGGGAAAAGGTGCTTCCAGGCTCCTTTGGATTTTGGATGCCGTAGCCTGGCAGTTCTAACACATTTTGGTCTCAAGACCAAAAACAAAGATTGTGCAGAGAAGAACAACAACGGTGATAAAGAGTATGAGGGATGAATAGAATAGAATAGAATAGAATAACAGAGTTGGAAGGGACCTTGGAGGTCTTCTAGTCCAACCCCCTGCCTAGGCAGGAAACCCTATAATGTTTCAGATAAATGGCTATCCAGCATCTTCCTAAAGACTTCCAGTGTTGGGGCATTCACAACTTCTGGAGGCAGCTTCTGTTCCACTGATTAATTGTCAGGAAGGTTCTCCTCAGTTCTAAATTGCTTCTCTCCTTGATTAGTTTCCACCCATTGCTACTTGTTCTACCCTCAGGTGCTTTGGAGAATAGTTTCACTCCCTCTTCTTTGGGGCAACCCCTGAGACATTGCTATCATGTCTCCCTAGTCCTTCTTTTCATCAAACTAGACATACCCAGTTCCTGCAACCGTTCTTCGTATGTTTTAGCCTCCAGTCCCCATATCCTCTTTGTTGCTCTTCTCTGCACTCTTTCTAGAGTCTCCACATCCTTTTAAAATCACGGTGACCAAAACTGAATGCAGTATTCCAAGTGTGGCCTTACCAAGGCCTTATAAAGTGGTATTAACCCTTCACGTGATCTTGATTCTATCTTGATTCTACAATTCTATTCCAAATTGTACAATGAATGTTTGGGGGAATAAGGTATGCCCAGCCTAACAAAGTGAAGCATGAAGGGTGACATGATGGCTGTCTTCCAGTAATTAAGGGGCAGTCACAAAGAATAGGGGGCCGACTGAATTCTCCAAAGCACTTGAGGGCAGGAGAAGAAGCAGGGGATAAAAGCTAATTAAAGAGAGATCCAATCTGGAATTCCGTGTCAGAAAGAACAGTTCATCAATGAAAGAACATGCCTTCTGTTGGCGATCCATTGTTGGAGGTGTCCAAGAAAGATTGGACAACCAGTTGCCCAGGACGGTAATAAAGTTTCCTCTGCTGTGCAGGGGTTTGAACTAGAAGACCTCTAAGGTCCCTTCCAGTTCTAGGATTCTAGAATTCTACCCCTTCACCTTCTTACATTTGATGGCGAACCCCAAAGATCCTTGGTTGATATAGGTTATTTTATATATTAGGGTATGGAACTAAGTTTAAGGAAACTTCATGTCCACTTGGATTGGTTTCATTTCCCCCCCAACATTTTCTGCTGCCTTTTTCCTGTGATGCAAGCTACACTCAAACAACTTGGTGCGACATTCTTGCCTTCAAGCCAACGTCACGGCCATATGACTAGGAACATCTTGTTCTCTTCTTCCTGAGTTTCCAAACCTTTTTTTCCCTCTGTAACAAAGGTTGTTGTTTGCTTCCCAGACAACAACAGCCCTTGGTAGACAACAAAGAGTTGGATATGGTAAACTCTATCTTATCTGACAAAACGTGATCCACTGGAGAAGGGAATGGCAACCCACTCCAGTATCTTTGCCATGAAAACCCCATGGACAGCGTTGTCCATGGGGTCGCAATGGGTCGGACATGACTTCACAACTAACAACAACAACAAAATCTTATTGCCATGAGCATTTTCTTCTCCAACAGCAAGAAAGTCCTTTCTACAAATGGCGTGGCATTGCTAAAAGCCTTTAAAGCAGGGGTGTCCAAACTTGGCAACTTTAAGACTTGTGGACTTCAACTCCCAGAGCAGTGGATCAATTCTGGCAGTTGAAGTCCACAAGTCTTAAAGTTGCCAAGTTTGGACACCCCTGCTTTAAATCCATTCTGACTTCTCCTTGGCTACTTTAGAAAGAACTTCCTGAACACAAAGTACCCCAACAAGATGCAGCTCTGGCATCTTGTTTTGAAACAAAACTAGGAAAAGTCCAATCAACAGCAAGTTGGCCTTCTAAAAGTGGCTTTCGGAGCCGTGTTGAAGGTGTTCAGGTAGAGGAACGGCCAACAAGTATTTTCTCAGCTCTCCCCCACGGGGTTGCTGGAAATCTACTTGAATGAATGGTGGTGGTGGGGGAATCCTGCTTTTCTGATGGGAGGGGTGGGTTGCTGGAGAGAAACTGTTCTATGCTCTTGTTTCCTTCCTGGACTTTTGATGGTATCTTTTGAATGATTAATTAATTTTTAATTTAATTAATTTATTAAATTTATAGACCGCCCCCTCTCCCCAAAGGGACTTGGGGCGGTGTACAGACCACAATAAAACAATATACAAACTTAGATAATTATAAATTCCCATTAAAACAAATTATATGATAGGCTGTACAGTTATAGTTAAAAATTAAAACAACCTAAAAAATCTATCCCTAAACATTTAAAATTTCAAATATAGGCTAGAGGGACACAAAAGCTACAGTTAGGCCAGGCCAGCTAAGTTAAACAGGTGGGTCTTAAGTTTCTTACGGAAGGAGCGGAGATCGGTCGTTATTCTGATGTCGGGGGGGAGGTCATTCCAGAGGGTCGGGCCCATCACAGAGAAGGCCCTACTCCTGGGCGTCGCCCGCTGGCACTGCCTAGTGGACGGCACCCGGAGGAGTCCCTCCCTGTGAGAGCGAATCGGCCGCAGGGATGTATGGGGCAGATGCGATCCCGCAAGTAACTAGGTCCTGTGCCATGGAGCGCTTTAAAGATGATAGTCAACACCTTGAAACGCACCCGAAAAGCCACAGGTAGCCAGTGCAGCCCGCGCAGGAGAGGTGTTACATGGGAGTATCTGGTACCTCCCATAATTGCCCGCGCGGCCGCGTTCTGGACCAACTGCAGCCTTCGGGTGCACCTCAAGGGAAGCCCCATGTAGAGAGCATTGCAATAGTCCAGTCGGGACGTCACCAGTGCATGGGTGACTGTGCGCAGGGCGCCCCGGTCCAATAGGGGGCACAATTGGCGCATCAAGCGAACCTGGTGGAATGCCCCCCTTGCCACGGCCGTCACATGGTCATCCATTGACAGCCGGGCATCCAGGAGGATGCCCAAATTGCGCGCCCGCTCCACGGGGGCCAGCTGTTCGCCCCCCGATGGCCAGTGATGGAACACACTGGTTGAACCGGGGCGCCGGTAACCACAGCCACTCTGTCTTGGAGGGGTTGAGTTTGAGTCTGTTACTGCCCATCCAGACCCGTACGGCCTCCAGGCACCGGGACATCATTTCGACGGCCTCGTTGGGGTGGTTCGAGGTAGATATGTACAGCTGAGTATCGCCAGCGTACAGATGGTACTCAACCCCAAAACCGCGGATGATCTCACTCAGCGGCTTCATATATGTGTTGAACAGGAGAGGCGAGAGGACCGACCCCTGCGGCACAAGTGAGTGGCCTCAGGGTCGACCTCTGCCCTCCCGTCAGCACACATTGTGCTTGGCCAGAGAGGTAGGAGGAGAACCACCGCAAAATGGTACCCCTCACCCCCAACCCCTCTAGACGGCGCAATAGGATACCATGGTCGATGGTATCAAAAGCAGCCGAGAGATCTAATAGGACCAGGATGGAGGAGCAACCCCCATCTCTGGCCCTCCAGAGATCATCCACCAACGCGACCAAAGCCGTCTCCGTGCTGTGGCCGGGCCGGAAACCGGACTGGCGCGGGTCTAGATAATCAATTTCATCCAAGTGGCGTGGGAACTGTTGTGCCACCACACTCTCTACAACCTTTGCCAAGAAGCAAAGGTTGGAGACAGGATGGTAGTTAGCTAATATAGCTGGATCCAGGGAAGGCTTCTTGAGTAGGGGCCTCACCACTGCCTCTTTTAAGACGGCTGGCAAGAACCCCTCTCTCAAGGAGGCGTTGACTAACTCCTGGAGCCAGCCTCGTGTGACCTCCCCAGGATGCCAGTACAAGCCAGGAGGGACACGGGTCCAGTAAACATGTGGTGGCTCGCAGTCGACCACGCAACCTGTCCATATCTTCGGCAGTAACAGAGTCAAACTCCTCCCAAGATGGTCCCTCAAGACTCGCCTCTGGCGTGCCTCCTAGCCCACTGCAGGGGACCCACTCGCTGCGGATCTGAGCAATTTTGTCCTGCAGATATTCCCCAAATTCCTCTGCTCTACCCTGCAAAGGGGCTTCCTGCGGCCTCTGTGAAAGGAGGGAGCGGGTCACCCGGAACAGGGCGGCAGGGCGGTTGTCTGCGGACGCAATAAGAGCGGCACAATATCGATGCTTGGCCACTCTTAATGCCACAAGGTAGGTCCGTAAATAGGCTCTTACCTGTGTTCGGTCAGATTCAGAGCGTGAAGATCTCCATCTGCTCTCTAGGCGTCTCTTGTGGCGCTTCATCACCCTCAGCTCCTCAGAAAACCAAGGGGCCTGGGTGGATCGCTGCCGCAGGAGAGGCCGCAAAGGCGCAACCCGGTCTAAGGCCCCGGCAGCCGCACTGTTCCATGCACAAATGCACAAATGGGATTTATTTCTGACTGGCTATTGATTTTTGGACTGGGCTTGATATAAAACATTAAGCTTCCCAATTTATTTCAAATTTTAAGGAAATGTAGGAAAACATGGATGGGAAGAAATTCTCCACCAGAGCAAGGGAGGACTATCCCAAAAGTCAAGATGAGGGTTGCAAATGTTTGATTGAAGATTGCCTCCCTCTTTCTCTCTCTTCCTCTTTCTTTCTTTCTTTCTTTCTTTCTTTCTTTCTTTCTTTCTTTCCTTTCCTTCCTTCTTTTTCTTTCTTTCTTTCTTTCTTTCTTTCTCTTTCTTTCTTTCTTTCTTTCTTCCCTTCTTTCTTTTTTTCTTTCTTTCCTTCCTTCCTTCCATCCACCCTTCTTTCTTTCTTTCTTTCTTTTTTATTTGCCGTCCATCTTCTATCCAATGGCTCTGGGCAGCTTTATTACCTCTATGTCAGAAAGCGGCATTGCTTAAGTTGTGCAGTTGAATTGTGAAGTAATAAAATCTGCAGGAGCTTCTGGAGAGAAGGAGGAAAAGAAAATGAGAGCAAAAGGATGAAAGAAAGAAAAAGAAAAAGGACTCTCCCACATATGTCTCAATTTCACTCATGAACGACTACCGTAGCCCCTTGCATCCATACACCCAATTTTGCCCCCTCCCCGGTGGGTAAGCCTGAGAAAGCCGCAGGGCTGAAAATAGCTCAGGAGATTCAGCAATTGCCAGCAGGCACAACGGGCGATTAAAGCCACATTCCCTTCCTCCCATCCTGCTTATCAGTACATTTTGTCAAGAGGGCCTAAATATCACATCATGTTTTTACGCGCGATAAGTCAAATTT